>NW_022104341.1:16159176-16166229 GCF_000313985.2 Echinops telfairi
ATAACAGTTGTATGAGCCCCTAATAAAATGTTAAAAAAAAATCAGTACAAAGTAAAAATTATTATGCACCTAATATTGTTTTGCATCAGATTTTCTATAACCAGAAAGTATCTTACTCTACTCTACAGTGGTAGAAACAGAGGCTTAAGCCATCAAAATCACTTGCCTAAAAAGATAGCTATAAGCAGAAAGAATGAAAGATCAAGTTTTTAAAGTTCAAATTCAATTTTGGAAAATCTAGTTCTGTAAGCATTTATAATATGCTTATTGTATGTCTGCCTGTGGCAGGCACTGGAAATAAAACAAAAGATGTACACACCCAACTTGAAAGAAAAATGAGTAATTATTTTAAAAGTCTATGAAGAGGCCATGAAAATCAGGAAGAAAGATCTCATTTAGGGCTGTCCACTAGAAGAAAGCACATGGGAGTTTAAAAGCGCCATACATCACGCTTCACTACTAGCTCTCAGTTCACAATGGTGTGGCGGCTCACATTGTATATGCTGCTGGCGCTAGGTCCCCAGAATTACAAACATCAGTTGGGTCGGTGGGAAGTTTCGGCAGATCTTCCAGACTAGGAATGCCCATGAAGACTCCATGGATGGCAGAACATTGTTCTCCCTGGTGCTGGGCAATGAATCCCCTAGATAGGAAGGCCCTCACAACACAGGGGCTACAGCAGTGGGTTTGAGGTTACCAGTGATGGTGAAGACGGTACGAGACTGGGAAGTAGTTTGTTTTGTTGTACACGGGGGTCACCGTGAGTCAGAGCTGACAACACTAATTATGCTTGTGAGCATTTCATTTGCTGGGAACTTTTGATGGCCAATTTTAGTGGTAGGTAAAGATTTGCTGTTTCAACATACTTTTAAATATAAAGGAAAGCAGAGAAAAGGAAAAAAAAACATGAATACACGGGACATGGACTCAATGTCAACAAAAGGCACATAGGTAGGTCGGGGTAGAAGTTCCTGTGGACTATTTAGCAGCTACCAACTGCAGCTGAAAGGTAGAGGGTCTAGTCCACTCAGAGGAACTCAAAAGACAGGCACTGAAGGGCCTGGTGATTTCTTTCCAAAAAACCAGCCATTAAAAACCCTACACAGGGCAGGTTCTACTGTGACACACACAAATCCTCCGTGAGCCAGGATCAACTGGCAGTAATTGGCTTTCTTTTTAAGCAGTAACTCTAACACATATTTTGGGCAAAAAACCTTTATTGCTTAAAAAAAAAAAAAAAGTATCTCAGGGTAAACTATTTATTGTTTTTAGAATATTTTGGTTTAGCAAATTTTTTGTTGACAGAACATTGAGCTATCAGAACTTGGTTGTTTAGAATTGTAATAGAACACTAACATTTATCAGTAGCAAGCATTGCACTAAAGCACATTGATGTATCACATTAATTTTCTCCAATAGCAATATCAAAATTCCAGTATTTAAAGATAAAATATAAGAATAATATCCTATAAAATATAAGAATTCCAGTAGGTTCATTAAATTAGGTCATGAAAGTGGTCTGTGGGCAGGTGGGGGACGGGTGCTGTCAGGGTGACATGCAATTTCAAACCAAGGTCAATCTTCAAAAATTTCAAAGGTCCTAAAGATATAAAAGAAACCTGTAGAAATGCTAGTTTTTGTCATTTAAAGCTGTGTTTAACCCAGGAGTATGTGGTCATATTTTTCTGATTAACTATCGTAATGGGGAATCATAAAACTGATTTTAGCATGGATTTATCTAGCCATAATGAAAGGATGTGTAAAAAAAGGAAAGCTTAGCAAATTCCTGACTGAGCTAAGACTTAGAGCCGCATCCAAACCAAAAAGTAAGCATTTGGAAACAATTAGAGGTTCACTTCTGGTTGACTATTCCAATTCTAGTTTTAACAATGAACCACCATTTTCCTAGCATATATAAAAAGGGATCCGTTGTTCAGTCTATGAGGTTACCAGCATCACAAGGTAATCATTTTATTCTTCAATATCAGAAAGTAAACCAATTTTATAATCATATAAACATGAACACAGAATTAATTCCAAAACCTCTACCTGAAATTTTAACAGATTATAAGAGAGCATTATTGCGCTCTCTTTTGGCCGAAACTTTACAAATGAAAATATGTTCAAATTTTATTTCAGAAGCAGCTATTCTAGTAAGAGGGCCTCACTATTTCAACACTAAATAAAATTATCGAACGGTAATTATAAAAAAACTAAAAGACAAATAAAACTAAGGTTATGTATCATGAAAATGTATGAAGAACCATCATATTCGAGGCTACCAATGCTTAACATTAGTGAAAACTTTCAAATAGCTGGAACTGGTTGGTAACTGGCAGCTGAGAATGCCCCCTGGCCACTTTGAGCTTCTCATGCCTTTGGATCAACAGGTCAGGAAGGGTGTCACTGTACTGAGTGGTGTGACTGATCCCGATTAGCAAGGGAAAATTGGACTGGTGCTTCATAATGGAGGTAAAGAAGAATATGTCTGGAATCCAGGAGATCCTATAGGTTGTCTCTTAGTACTACCATGCCCTGTGATTAAAGTAAAGGTAAATTATAGCAACCCAATCCTGACAGGGTGTCTAATGACCCAGATCCCTCAGGAATGAAGGTCTGGGTCACCCCACCAGGCAAACAACCACAGCCAGCTGAGGTATTGGCCCAGGGCAAAGGAAATACAGGATGGGTAGTAGAAGAAGGTAGTTCTACATATCAGTTACAACCATGTGATCAATTGCAAAGGCAAGGTTTGTGAATGTCAATGTATCTTCTTTATATCTGCTTGTACCAGATACAATCAGATTCAGTGTGTTTTCATTTATATGTATGATAGATGTTTGATGTTAGGTGTAAGTGTGATTTCATTAATGTATGGAAATTATATGTGGCTAAAGAATTGTGTACAGGTGCCAAGTTGGCAAGGGGTGGACTGTCATAGGTAGGTATATTGTGCCAACCTGGCCAATAAGAACATGTGGGATTAATAAGGCCGCAGTTTGATTGGAGGATAAAGAGATAAATGGCTCAGCAAGCCCCACCTCCCTCTCTCTTGCTCTCTGGTGATTGGACCAGCATGCAGCTGCCTTGGCTGTTTTTTTGCCTCAACTTATGAGCTACACTACATGTCGATCGTGTTGCTAGAGCTTGAGGCTCCTTCAAGACCTGCTTCGCCACACTGCTGGTATATACCTCACTTGAGCTGGGGACTGTTGGATCCTGTCATTTGGCTGACTGTTGGTGACCCAGCCTGCTGTTTGTTGCCTGTTGGAGGACTGCCTGCATTGCCCTAGGGAAGACTCAGCTGTCTGCTTTCTTGACCTTGGACCCAGCAGTCCTCATGAGTTGAAGGACTTTCAGTATATTAACTGTTTCATGGAAGTGAGTTGTACTGAGCCCTCTGTACTGCCGTGTGGACTAATTAGCTGTTATATTCCTTCATGCTGTATGTATGTATATATATATAAAATCATAAATGTCCTGGGTTTGTTTCTCTCGAGAACCCTATCTAAAACATGGTACTAAGCTAAGAATATAAAGATCCAACAATAACAAACAAATAGTTACTGATTCAATTTTGTGAATCAGCTTATGGCCTAGGTCTTTGTAATTAATTATCAGAGATTCTTATGTCTTATAGAACATTGAGATGGATAATTACTTTAAAATTTTTTCTGAGATTCACTCATATACTTGAAATTTTGGGAGGGAAAAAAGGCCAATTAGCTGATTAAAATTTATAACATATTCCATATTAGACATGGCTTAATGTTCTTTTTGTTATCAGGCGCCACTGAGTAATTTTCAACCCACAGTGGTCCTATGTACACCAGGACGACACACCACCTGGTACTGCACTGTCCTCCCAATTCTGCTAAAGGTTTGAGTCCATTGTTGCAGCCACTATGTCAATCCATCTTGTCAAAAGCCATCCTGATTTTCTTTGCCCCTCTATTTAGCAACCATGGAATTCTTTTCCAGGGACTGGTCTCTCCTAATAACAGGTCCAAAGTACATGAGACGAAGTCTCACCATCCTTTTGAATATGCAATCACACTTTTAAAAAATGCAACTATTCCATAATGATTAACAATTACATATTAACCTAGATTTTTACGAACCTATATACCAGGAACTCTGGTGGCATAATGGATGATCTATTTGGGCTGCTGCCCACAAGTTTAGCAGTTCAAAGCCACCACCTGTTCCATGGGAGAGAGATGGAGCTTTCAACTTCCATAAAGATTTGCTGTCTTGAAAACCCTCAGGGGCAGTTCTACTCTGTCCTATAGAGTCAGTCTGAATTGGAACTGGCTCATAGCAGAGAATATGAAAAAGCGATGCATTCAGCCAAGAATAGTGAATATCCTAGACTGTCAACAGAACAAATCAATCTGTCTTGGAGGAAATACAGCCAACCAGAATGCTCCTTAGAAGTGAGGATACAAGACTTTGTCTCATGTATTATAGACATGTTACCAGGAGATATCAGTCTCTGTAGAAGGTCATGCTGGGTAAAATATAATGAGATCAGGTATTCTAAAGTAGCCCGATAACTTACAAATAAAATCAGGAAAACTATATTTTTCCTCAAGCTTCTGGAACTCAGTTATAACACTTAATGCATCTGGTCTTTGGATGAAATGTAAACTATTAAGTAAATAGTAATGTCATTATTTATGTAACACTTAATAATTTGTAAAATATTTTCATAATTTTTTCTAATCTGGTCCTCATAATGTTAAATGGCCACAGGAAAATTTTGAAGTAGACAAGATCTTAAGACATCACGTCAGCTAACTCCCTCATTTTACAAATGAAGAAACAAGTTGTCCTGTGCTTTGCATGGGTCAGAGGCAGAGTGGTGTGCTAATTTTCAGGCTCAGGCTCTTTGCACTCACTACACTCCCTTCCTGCTTGAGGCCTTTGGAGTCAGAGATCATGCCGTATTCCTTCTATTCCCAGTGCCCATCGACTTGCTGAGCATATAAGTGCATATTTAACAGATGTCTGCCCAGCTACAAATTTCAAATGCGAGCGAGATATTACTGGAATCTTAAACAGTCCTTGCTGATATGACTTTCATCTCTTCATAGCAAGAGCTAAATAACAAAGCCACAAAGATCCCTCACAATTAAGTCACATTCAAATAGAATCCCTAGTAAATCGAAGGCAGGGCATCTTATCCTCTAGTCAAGCGTAAGTGACAAAGAAGTACACTTAGGCAGAAGCAATCAACACTCCCGATTCTGAACTACAATTTATGCATTATCTTAGTAAAAGTGCTTTCTTTATTTTCATGAACAAGAAACTAAAAACAAATCAGCACTATAAGCAAACCCATAAAATAGCCCATTACTCATCCTCACGGAGAGCAAACGTTTAGGTAAAGAAGAAAAGTGAGCAGAAATTCACATTCTTACCCTTTTGGTCATGGGGTAGAGAAATGAGACAGGGGGATAAGTGAAGTAAGAGGTCAAAGGGCGCAGAGGAAAGATGAGGCTTTGAGAGGCGATGGCTGCTCCTGTGAGGTGACATCGAGTTAGCTCTGACTGCGAGTGGGAAGCAGAATGCTCCATGCAGTGGTGTTGCTGCGACTCTCTCAAAACAGCTTGCAGGTCTTTCTGTCTCCTCTGGAGCCGCTGCACAGGTTTGAACCTTTCGGCTAAGAACTGGGTACTTAGCTGTTGTACCACCAGGGCTCTCTTGAGAGAAGACTCAGCAAAATTAAATGCAACGTGTGTTAAATATGATAAGGTTTATATTGAAAAGCCCATGAGACCTGGAGGAGCCTCTCACCAATAGGTCTGTGGCCAGTTGAAAGCCAGGATGGGCAAAGGCAGATGATGACATACTTTAGGGAAACCTGCATCTTTAAAATTTACTAAGACTACCAAAATAAAGAACACATTGGCAATTGATCCAATTTACATATTGTCCCAAGCTCGGCATTTCCTCACAATTTCCCAGTACAGGAACAGAGCTTCACTTCTAGATGGTTTAGTATCTTGCTCTGAAAACGCCCGGGGACAGATGAGCACTGGCGAGAAGCAGAAAAGGGCCCCATCTAAAGTGTAACAAGCCTTTGCCCTCTCTAGTAAAGGAGGTGTGGCAGGGTGTTTGGATTGGAGCCTGGCCTATCCTAACCACTGTCAATAGTATGATACACCTTTCCAAGTAGACAAAACTGGAGTGAGCATCATGAAATCACATTCACCATGACAGATACAAGTGAACCTCTTAGCGGCTCTCCTGGCTTCCCCTCCTCTCTTTAAATGATTTGATAATAAGTACATGGGAATCAGTCACCATAAAAAAAGAAAACATCACCAAAGTAAGAGATTACATTTAAATGGTTGGGGCGTGTTTCCATTGACTTTTTCTAAAGAGGGAAAACAGACTGGATGCAGCAGGCAATGTTCAATAGACTTAACTTACACAGAGCAATTAATGAAGTAGGTATCAAGGCACAGAGAGGCTACGTAACAAAGGAAAAGCCACACAGTTAAGTGGTGAAAGCATGGCTTGAATGAACCCGAGCACTCTGAATCTACAGTGAAAGCCTTCCACTGTGCAACCATATGGCCTCCAACACAGCCCTGAAAGCCCCTCTGCCTCCAGCAGGTTACTGTCTCTAGGAGAAGCTGAGCACGCAATGTTGAAAGAGTCCTTGGGCTACAGAAAGTGGTGACAAAACTCTGAAACCGAGAAACTGGAGAAATGACCCCAAAGGACCTGGGCAAGAAGCAGTTACAGCTCACAAAGCAAAAGTTTCCCCTGTCCAAGGCTGGCTGGCTTGGTCAAACGTGACCAAAAACAAATCTCTTGACACCTGATTTTTCATTTGGGGCCCACACTCAATACTGACTGCCTTCCAAAAGTCACATGTTTGTCCAGAGCAAACCCAAGATAAAAGTAAAGGAAAAAGAATGAGTACTTCTTTACCCAAATTACATTTTGAAAGTCACTCTTTTTATTGAGTTTCTCAAAATTGTTTTCTATTCATTACATTATACCAGATGCTGATACGTTATTAGAATATTTAACTGTTGT
>NW_022104341.1:16167677-16183608 GCF_000313985.2 Echinops telfairi
CCTCCTCCCCTTGAACAAGTAAGGACCTGTATAAGAGTGCTCCAGCTTCAAGGAGCCAGTCAGTCAACAGCACGTGAGCTGGGAAGAAGGCCTGAGCCTGAGCTGAAACCACAGCAGAGCGACCCCTTGACTGCACACTCAGGAGAACTGGTGCGGAGGACCAGCCCCGCCAGGCCTACACTCCTGCCTCCCGGAGACAGTTGTTTTCGCTGGTAAATTTGTTACACAGCGAGAGAAAGTACTGCACATGACATTTCTCTTCAGGCCTAACAGGAAAAACATTTAAATAAGCAAGTTTAAAGAAATGAGACAAATTCTGTAACAGAAGTACAAGCATGCATTGCTAAATGTCCATGATACATTGTGTGAAATAAAATATTATGTGATTTGGATGTTGTGTGAACATCATATTATACACAGTCCCTGTACCATCTGCGGTTGAAGCTCCATAAAGTCTATTATATTAAAAACGTATGGGAGCCCACCAGACAAAGCCTGTGTAGCTAGGCTCCCACCAGCAGCTGGATTGGGGAGGGGGCTCAAAGAAGTAGCCACAGGGACTGGGCCCGGAGCAAGTTCCGGATGCTGGGAATACAGCTGGCACTGGAGCATTGGCTACTGCTATCCTGTTAATCATGAGCATCTGCCCCCAAACCACCCAGAGCTGAGCACCAGCGACAGCTCTACTAGTGCCCGCAAGAGGCGCACTGGAGCCACAAGGCCATTGCCCTTTGCAGGAGGAAAAGGCCACAGGGCTGCTCCAAGGGTGAATGAAGCCAAGGGAAGGGGAAGGAGGAGGAGGAGGACGAGGAGGAGAAGGAGAGGGAGAAGAAGAAAAGGGGAAGAGAGGAGGAGAGAAGAGAAAGGAAGGGGAGAGAAGGGCTAGAACACTTGCTGATACAGCTCAAGGGCTGCGGCTTTCAGCAGAGACTACCTGTCAGTGTACAGAAAACCACAATTCTCACAGGTGTGACCAACAGAGAAAAGAATGAAGTGGTCAAGGATTTCATCTTTCTTGGATCCAGTCAATGCTCATAGGAGCAGCAGTCAAGAGATCAAAAGCGTGCTGCACCGGGCCAATCTGCTGCATCTTTAAAGAGCTGAAGAGCACGGGTATCCCTTCAGAGCCTAAAGCGTGCAAGGACAATGGGTCACCAAAAGAACAAACAAATCTGTCTTGAAAAAGTATAACCAGAATGTTCATTAAAAGCAAGAATGGTGAGATCTTGTCTCCTGCACTGAGAGAACAGTCTCAGGAAAGGATATCGTGCTTGACAAGTTGAAGGGCCAACAAATTACAAGAACATTTAAAATGTGATGCAAAAAAGGAGAGCCACACAGGCAATAATATACCAATCTCTCTGTAACTCTATTAGATGAGTCCTGCTTCATCCGCTCATACAAGAGGTTTGAATATTTCTCGGGAAAAATAACACATATTAAACAGAAAAATATAATCTCTGACTTCCATTTTCACCAAGATATTAAAATATCTAGATTACAGAGCAAAGAGAAGACTAGATTTTACATTCTAACAGGTTATAACTTAAAAAGGCTCCAGATTTCGCCTAAGATCTGTATTCTCGAATACAACTGACCCTTGAACAATGTTAGGTTTAGAAGCACCAACACCCTGGCCCCGACCGGCACAAGTGAAAACTTTTGGCTCCCCTAAAACTGCCTACTAGTAGTCATCTGTTGATTGGAATCCTTATTGATAACTGTCGATAAATACATGTTTTGTAGCTTATCTGTATTACATTCTAAAATCACTGCCATCAAGTCGTTTCTGGCTCATATTGACTACATTATATACTACACCCACATACTAGCTGCATTTCCAACACAACATCAAAAGGTGCTGGGTTTTTTGCCTCTGCTGTGAGACACTACAGTGATGGCGTGGTGCATTTCCTCTTCTTGTGTAAAGTTCCTGGACTTGCTTATCTTAAAAATGGTGAGCAAGTGAGTCTGTAGACTTCAATCTTCGCTATATACCCATGCGATCCAACTGTTTCTTGTAGTGTTATGACTTTGCTTTGCTTCTTGGGAGCGCTTTTAGCATCAGTAGGGTCGCTTTGTATGGGTCTCACGGTGTTGTTCAAGGTTTACAATAGTGCACTAAACCAGAAAATCATGAGGTCACTTTTTACTACTATACACAGTTTACTGGAGACATGAACCTCGTGGGGAGGTGACTAGCATCATGGGCAATTAAAAAATCCACATACGGAAAGGGGGAACCAATTACAAGGATCTACATATAACCTCCTCCCTGGGGGAATGGACAACAGAAAAGTGGGTGAAGGGAGACATCGGACAGGGCAAGATATGACAAAATAATAATTTATAAATTATCAAGGGCTCATGAGGGAGGGGGAAAATGAGGAGCTGATGCCAGGGGCTTAAGTGGAGAGCAAATGTTTTGAGAATTTTGAGGGCAATTAATATACAAACGTGCTTTACACAACTGGTGTATGTATGGATTGTGATAAGAATTGTATGAGCCCCTAATAAAATGATTTTTTAAAAAAATCCACATACAAGTGGACTCTCACAGCTCAAATCCAGGTTATTCAAAGGTTACCTGTAGTGCTGACGTTGGTATTATTTGGCTTCAGACCCAGGCAGCTCACTAGCTGCTTGTCTTGAAAGAGACTTGAAACGGCACACCTGGAGAGAGACTTTACTCTGTGAACCCTTCTTCCTATGTGTGACCAGCCTCTGCTTACTACATGCTAAAGGGATCACACGCACACATCCCCAAAGCAGTCACCAATCATCGCATCATAAAAACAGAAGAGACCCCAAAAACCTGGATGAGAGGAAACAGAGGCAGCAAACACTGACTATCAGAGAACTAGAAGAATACCCCAAGTTTCTTCATTTCCAATGTAGGACACCAGAACTGAACAAATATTACTGTGTACTAGATGTGATGATATAGAGATGACTGAGACAGTCTAGCGCTCAGGCACTGGTATGGTTATGTTGTATACAGAGGTACTCTACAATATACAGGGCCATCATGAAAATTTAAAAACCTTGATAAGTTATACACGAATACACAAGTTTCATGGAATAATTAGAGTTCAGGCTTAAAGATTGTAGGACCTGTCATAGGAAGAAAAAAAGATGAAGAGGATGGCATTCCAGGTTAAAAATACCACAAGTAAAGCTAAGCTTCTGTAAATAACAACTGTAAGTAACAAGTGATAGAGTTTAAATAAAGGTGATATGATACAATAACTGTTCAGGAAAATATGGCTTGAAAGTAGGTTGCAGGCAGGTAACAGAGGACTGTGGAATACTATGATTGTAAGAGATTTATTCTGTAAACAGTGGTGAGATACCAACAATTGTAGAACAGGGGAGCTTTAATAAAACTACCACTTTTTCTTATTCAGTTTCCTAGTATAGAACTGTATTGTCTATAAGTGTACGGGTCTAGTTCTGAACTACTGACTTTGCTGTGAGCAGCCCGATGCATATCCACTACACCCTCGGGGCCCCCTGCTACAAACAGTATGGCACAGATCGAAGTGAAAGATAAGGCAAATGTTTGAGTTTTAATCAACGAAATTTACATCAAACTGTACATCACAACTAACAAGTATGTCTGGCTGTATTATACCTAATTCATATTTGCTTCCTTTAAAATCGAAATATAAATCATAAACCACTAAACAGCAAAATTAAACAATTCCTTTTTGGAGTTAACAGTTCTAAAACTTTTGAGGATAAATTAATACTTAAACATAGCAACTGATTTCACTTTAAGATATATATATATAGATATATATATATATATATATTCCCCCCTAAAACTATGTTTCTGTTTCTTTTATTAGAATTCAATAACTACCTCTGTTCATTTAAATTTTGGTAGATATTTCGGTCTTTAGCTTAGAGAAAAATATGTATGTGTGCTTTCCATTTAAACATATATTAATTTCAACAAAGGAGTTCAATCTGACTAACTCAGATTGAAAGCCGCTAGCTCAGATAGCTCTTTTCCGCTTACTTCCTCATGGCCACTCTAGATTTGTCATATGGTACTTTAGTGACAAATCAATAGCTGGAGATACTGTCCATGAGTCATTTTCTAAAGACAGCTTCTAAAAGTTCTAGTGAAAATATGATTGAAGGGGAAAAAAGCTTACCTATGTACCTAAACACCCCCACACACACATACACAAGCACGCGCGCGGAAATAAAGTGCTTATTAGCATGAACTCATTTCTAAAAGTCCCAAGACTCGGGAAATACGGCTCTGCTTGAAGGTGAGGAGTGCAGGAAAGGCCCGACGGCTGCACCAGCGCTGCCGTGGACGCCTGATGGGCTGCGCTCGGCTGCCATCATCACCAACAGAAGTGCTGGCAGGTGGCTTAGCCCCGAATCGAAAAACCAAGAACTCGCTCATACAGTGCTGCCTGCTTTATGAGTGCAGGCGTTTTTAGGCATTTTAAAATTGGTATTTGAAAACACAAACTGTTAAACGCTCAGCTATTAATGGAAAGGCAGATGGTTTGAACCCATCTAGCAGCTTCACAAGAGAAAAGGCTGGCGCTCTGCTTCTGTACAGGGCAGCCAGGAAAGCCTGACAGCCGCGCAGTACTGCTGTCCCACGAAGACCTTATAAGCCAAAATTGATTCAGCAGTACTATCACTCACGGAAAGACACTGTTTTCCCATAGGAAACAATGTTAAGAAGTTATGATCTAAACTCTGAGCATGATGCTAATAATACTAGACGTCAGCCTGTACAGCATCCCTGCACTGGGCTGCTAACAAGGTCACCAGGTGCTCTGTTGTCAGCGTCTCTGAAGATGTACAGCCTCAGACCCTCGGGAGCAGTTCGACTCTGTCCTGGAGCGTCACCATAAGCTAGGATTGACTCAGAGGCACCAGGCATGTGGGGTTTATAGTACTTTAAGGAGTGTAGGAAGACTCACAGCATAGTGGTTATGTGTAATGTGTGTATCCTCTTTTCTATATGCACAGATGAACAGAGGATAAGTACATACACTGGGCGTAGTCATTAATTCTCCCTAAGAATTCCAGTTACGAAAAGACTGTTCAACTCATCAGTTGTTACAGAAGCTCTCTATGATGGATCATTTTATAGATGACTGAAAAATACCTTTTTTGTAAAATAATGCTCCTATCTGTTTAATTTCACAATGTGAACACACATAGAAGCAGCAAAGTAAAATCTTGGGAAACTCCCTTTATCTTAGCCCCCAAGAGTATATAGAAAGTGTACAGCTCATGAACTATAACTTGACTTGAAAGGTAAACCACAAAGGAAATTGTTAGGCAACACCCAAAACCGTTTTTGAAAAAGGAACACACACACACACACACACACACACACACACACACACACACTTTCTCATACATGTGTTTGAGGAGTTGCTTAGCTTCCTCCAGGTTAAAAATGCTTACTTTTTTACATCTTCTGCGCCACAAATAATTATCTCTTTACCAATGAAATAACAAGTTCTGTGAAAATCAGTGTTGGTCCAAATCCAGTCCTCACAAACGATGATAAAATGAGACTAAGAATTCCAGGTTTACCAAGGAATTCTTATTAGAAAGTAAATATCTAGAAAAGAACAATGGGACATATGTACGAATATGTCGGATACAACAGATGTACGGTTTGTAACAAGAGTTGTAAGAGCCCCCAATAAAATAGAAGAAAAAAAGAATTCCAGGTTTATTGTTCCTTTCTTATGAGTGCGTAGTCTTGCTGCTCCACACCTCCTTTTATGCCATTACCGGTCATTTCTAAAGTTTGCAGCACCGTGTCTCTTCCCTTTATTATTACTTTTTCTTCACTATTTTATTAAAAACCTTTCACGCCTATCACAGAATCATTTTCTTTTAGTTAACTATCTTTTTTCTGTATTTACAAATATTTACTGTGAAAAGGTACAAAGAAATCAGAAGATCACATGGGTGAAACTTGCAGAAAACGGATTAAAAATAATCCCAACAATGTTTCCGGAATATTGTACTGGTCCAGCATAGCTTATTTCTGCAGCCTGCATACCTTTTTTCATTTTTCATCATGCCTAGTCACCCCTTTTATTTAAATGAATCAAAAGTCAAGTTACAGATGCATGCATGGAAACGGGACTGCTTTTCAATTGCAGTGAGATTGGAAGCTATGATTAGGCAGCCTGATTTCTCTATTCCGAGCTATTAATTCACTTTTCCATCCCAATTCGTTCCACTAATGGGGAAAAAAGCAAGGGTAAGGGGCTGCAACGGTTCAGAAATCTCTACTAGAAAGTGTATTTTTAAATTATGAAAAACTATACTCACTGAAATAATCAATGTCTTGATTTTCATTGGAGAAAGCAAGTATTTCCTAAAAACGTATAATTATCACCCTCTGACTACATGAAAAAGATGATGGAAGAAAAAAAATAATTTTTAAGGAACTCAATTTCAATCTAAGTCAGAATGAATGAACACTGGGTAGTCTGGGAAGGAGAGGTATATGGTTATCCCCACAGCACATTCCACACCGGCCGGGCCACGGTGAGCCCCGCAGAACAACGTACGAGGGGCAGGCGCCTAATTAGTTCTCTAGTTCCGGATGCACTGGACACATACCCGGGCGTGGCGGATAAGAAAAATTACTTCATCATACTTTATTTTGATGATTCTTTAAATATTTTTTTATCTATTTCCTACAATCAGCCTTGGCTAATTAGGTAAGTTCTTACCCAATTTGAGAAACATCTCAGAGTAATCTCTTTTCAAGTATTTCATCATCGTGAAAACATTTAAGGTTTGCTTTCTTTAAAAATGATGATTTCTTTACTTTGCGATTTGAAGCTACTCTTAAAAATTGTCCTCCACTTTTTACATAACGGTTTTGATGCCCACTGCATCGGTGGTGTTAGTTGGTGCTGAGCCAGTTCCCACTGGTGGCTACCCCGTGGGGTCAGAGAACTGTGAGTCACCAGGGTGCTCGGAGGCTGTGACTTTGGGGAAGCAGATCCAGGCCTGTCTTCCAGGGTGCTTGGAAGTAGACTTGATCCATCAACCTTCTGGCTAGTAGTGGAGTGCTTACCTATCTGCATCACCCCAGGGACTCCAAAATACTACATGCTTTTTGAAGGTTTGTCAGAAATGTTGGCTTATTTTAGAAAAGCAGCATAATTTAAATGTTATACCACCTAGATGAATCCAAATCTATAAAATATCTCCCATTCATGCAAGAAAAAATAGATAATTGAGACATATTTTTAGTAAGAATAAATTTCAATATGTTGTTCTGCATCGAGTTGTCCTTTGCTATCCTTGAATTTAAGCCTTTGCTACCTAACAAATCATTCCCCCAATTTTTAAAAATCCTTTTATTGGGGGCTCGTAAAACTCATCACAATCCATACATACATCCATTGTGTCAAGCACAGTTGTACATCTGTTGCCATCATCATTTTCAAAACATTTGCTTTCTACTTGAGTCTTTGGTATCAGCTCATTCTTCCCCTCCCTCCCCCCTCCTTCATGAACCGTTAATAATATATAAATTTTTTTGTCATATTTTCACTGTCTGACGTCTGCCTTCACCCACTTTTCTGTTGTCCATCCCCCAGGGAGGAGGTTATATGTTGATCCTTGTGATTGGTTCACCCTTTCTACCCCACCTTCCCTCCACCCTCCAGGTATCGCCACACTGGTCCTGAAGGGATCATCTGTCCTGGATTCCCTGTGTTTCTAGTTCCTATCTGTACAATGTACATCCTCTGATCTAGCCAGATTTGTAAGGCAGAATTGGGATCATAATAGGGGTGGGGGTGGGGGTTGGAAGTATTTAGGAACTAGAGGAAAGTTGTATGTTTCATCTTTGCTACACTGCACCCTGACTGGCTCATCTCCTCCTATCCCAAAACTTTAACGATTTAAAAGAAGATTCTCTTCCATTCAGCTCCTGTGTATGCCCTGATCATGACCAAGTTTATAATCAGAATAGCTACTAGAAACTCAACAAGGTAAATAAGAAAGACTAAAGATTTAGGTAAAGAAATACCACTAACAGTGGTGATGGGACCTCTCATATTGTGATGCTGACCGATTTTTCTTGGCGTCTTTCATTTATTCCTTTCAGCATTTTCCAAATTTTCTAATATAACCCTGTCTCACCTTTAACCTTTGTATTGTGCACTGGGTGAAGGTGGATAGAGGATATCAGTTTGCTATTCAACGATTCACAGAATATTGTTCATGTCACTGATTGTAATCCCACAAAGGGAACATTCCTTCTCCTTTCTGAGCCCTTTGGAAATGTGGCCTTGGATAATGGCTTCCCGCTTTTCCTCAAATGGTTGATCGTTCAAGAGTGTATGAACCTCCCCAGTGTTACTGTTCTCCTTGCCAACCTGCCTACTTTGTTGTTTGACTGAAAACTGAGGTAAAGGGGTAAGTTCATTTCAAGGGCTGAACAGTGATTAAGGGGAGGTCTCCTAAATTACTCTAATAACAGGAAAAAGGAAACAATTAGTCAGAATACTATTTTATGCACACAAAATACATAAAGTTACTAAGAAAAAAACAAAAGGGGTTCAGAAAGAAAAAGACAAAATAAAACTCTAAAATATTACCAAGGTTCTCTTGGCTGATGCAACTATGGGTATTTTTTTTCTGTATTTGCCAAGTGTTTGTTATCTACGTAATTATTTCCATAATTTAAACTTATACTTTTCATTAAATTCTTTGCCTTGTCTCTGAATATTCATAGCAAGTTACCGCTTACCTGAAAACCAGCTGTACCTGAGGAAACTGCTTTGCCTACAAGTTGTTCTCCCCCATACTTCTAGTACAAGGAGCCCTCGGGGCTCACCTGGGCAGAGGTGGGCTGTCCCCCGAAAGGGTGATGTTTTAAACCAAGCAGCTGTTCTGTGGGTTAAAAGGCCTGGCCATGAGCCCACTTAGTCTCGGCTGACTCACTGTGAGCCCACAGAACTGCTCCGTAGGGTTTCTGAGGCTGTGAATCTTTACAGAAGCAGATGGCTCATCTTTCTGCTGCACAGCAACTGGTGGACTGAAGCCACCAACCTTTAGGTTAGCAGCCCAATGCTTCACCCACGGTCCATCGCTGTTGCCCTGGCAATAGCTGAAGCCCAGGAACGTCTACAGGGCCATGCTACTTGGTCATACAGGGTCACAATGCACTGGAACTGGCTCAACAGAGCAGAGCCACTTCACGTACTCAGCGAGGTCTTGTGGAAAGCGGAATGTTCTCCCTATCACTGTTGCATCCACTCCTCCGCTCAAAACACAGCCTCCCAGTCCTGACGACCAGAGGACAGCTTCCGTTCAGTCACTGGGGAGTTTAGCAACAGACTTAGTAGCGCTCCATTAATTTCATTCCTTGTACTTTAAATATTCATACGGACAATCCAGCCAACACTTGGCCTTTGATATCATCTCATCTCCCACCTCACGCCATATACCCACTCCCATGAGCAGACTTCAGGCCTCAAGACACCAATTTCAAGCACCTCACAACCCGAATCCTTTCAATGTCCCCAATCTTTCTACCTGACAGAATATCCAGTCTATTTGCCCATTTTTCTCTTTATTTTCTTTTTTAAAGCTTCTATCACTTCCTTTAAATCTTCCTTTCCTACTCACTCTGCGATTACTCACCTGACAAAACCCCAAACCTGTGAAATTCAACAATTTTTATTCCAGACATTTTACCACACAGCTATAGAAGACAGGAGGGGCAGGAGGAAAAAAACAAAACCAGGCTGGTTGTTTTCATTTTAAATTCATGACCACAAACCTCAAAGTGGGCCCTCAGTGCTGCCAGGCAATCACACGGCCGCCCTTTACAGCATGAGCCCTTCAAAGCGCTGACTAGACGCACTTGCCGTTTCCCTCCCCTCCCCTCCCTGCTCTCAGGAGGCTACCCTGATTAGGCTTGCATGCGCACCACTCCTCGGAAAGCACTCTTGTCAAAATTGCCAACTGTCATTCCCAGCAGCACTTCACAAGGCTAGAGATTCCCTTTCTACAACACTTTCTGGCTGTGTCTCCTCTCACTCCCTGGCCCGTCCACTTGGATCATGTTTGCTAGAGCGGCTGCCTTTTCCTCACCTCCACCAGGGCTCAGACCTCGGATCCCTTGACTGCATTCTTTGTATGATGAACCCATCCAAATCCATGTTTCTAAATCCTGTTCATAAGTGGATGTCACTCAAAATTTCATTTTCCACCCCATTCCTCTCCTGGACTCTACACACACCAACCCCTCTACCATCCATGGCCTTCCTACTGTCCCCGATATGTGCCTACTTCTGTGTACTTACACTTTACCTTCCCTCCATCAAAACGCTCGCCCTCCAAATAGGCTCATGCCTCCCTCTTTACCTATTCGGGTCTCAGCTCAAACGCCACCTTACCCAAAGACCTTACCCAGAGACCTTTCCAGGCCCTTCTAAAAATACCATCTCCAATGTCCTGTCCCACAGCATTTATTACCACTGGAAATTATATTATCTGTTTGTAAGTTCACTTGCCCATTGACTGACTGTCTTCCTCGTTACAATGAAAGTTCCATACCAGTCAGCTACTTGTCCCCTGTAGCTACTTTTGGGCCCAGAAGAGGCATTGAAACAGCTATAAAATGACTTGAAGAGAAAATTTCAATAGATAAATTACAAATTCCAGTCATGTTTGAGTATTTTATAATTAGCAAGTAAAACATTTGTCATCAGCAATAAACAAAAAAAAAAGCCCCACAAATAATTACAATGGTAGGGCTTTAATAATGATAAGGTACCAAATTATATGTGCCATATATTTATATACATGAAAATAAGCCAATGAACATCTATGGACCACAACAGAACAATCGTATTGTGCACACCATCACTTGACTGGCGAGTAGAATCAATAGTAGTTAACAACAACAAATAAGTAGGTCAGTAAAACACAGATAGAAAGGGGCGAGAACTAGCTTTTGCCTTGATTGGCTGCTGTGGCCCTGCGAAGCACTGTATAGAAAGGAGCACTAAAGCCAAATTGGGACTTGCAGGAAAGAAAGGCTCAAGCTGTCTGTCTGTCAGGAGAACAAAAGGGAGGAGATGGTACATCCATGCCAGATAAATGGGACTCAAATAATCACCATCTTCCAACCCTTTCTATTTACCTAACTGCTCTCAAGAATTCTACATTCTGGAAGACACCAGACCACGAGAGGGATGAGAGAAATAAAGGATCAGGTGAAGGGCAAACTTTTGGGGAGTTTGATTAGTATTTTAAACTGTTGAACACAAAATTGATGGTCTGGAATATAAACCCCTACCTACTTTACAATAAAAATTAAAAAAAAAGAATTCCGTATTTGTACACCCAAGATTCAGGAAGTTATAGGAAGACTGAAGAAGAATTTACACACTTCAATTATGGTGCTAGCAAGCAATATTTAGTATATCATGGAAGAAGAACAAAGAGATCTGTCTTGGAAATGCAGCCAGATTGCACCTTAGGAGAGATGGCGAGATTTGCCTCCCACACTTTGAACATGACATCAGGAAGAACCAGTCCCTGAAGAAAGTCATCATGCGTGCTGCTAAAGCAGAGGGAGAGCTGCGACAAAATAGACTGACGCAGTGGCCGCAACAATAGGCTCCACCTCACCTATGACTGTGATAATGACACAGGACTGGCCAAAGCATTATATGTCCCTATCTTCCCTCTTTCAATAATGACACCTTCATTCAAAAAGCCACACAAGCAAAATCCAGGGCATAAAAAAATCTAGTTCTAGACCCCAGATAGACTGAATCAGAATCTACACTTAACCTAAATCCCAGGAGTCAAACTGGAATGAATGGATTCAGAGGCCTGGTAACAGCACCGGCACTTATCCTTGATTCCCCTCTTCCCCCACTCCTGTCCCTTGTTCACACGACAGCAAATCTTTCAAGCACTACGCCCAAAGCATTCTCTAATTTCATCTGCATCTCTCGATCTCCAGGATTAATTCCTTAGGCCGAGCCACCACCACCACCCTTACTGGGCCCCTGACAACAAGTAGCATTTTAGGTGGTCTGCTCATGTATACTTCTGTCCCCTTATATTACCCACAAAGCAGCCAAAATGATCTCTTAAAACTCTAAGTCAACTAATGCCATGCTGCTGTGCCTTTCCACTGAATATGAAGTCAAATCTCACCTCCTCACCCTGGCTAATTTCCCCTAGCCTGCCTGTTCAGCTCTGCCTCAAACCACTCCCCTTACTCCCTAGGCGTCAGCTACCCTGGCCTGCTTTTGGTAGCAAAGATGCTCTCACACAACTGCTCCCTACACGAGATGTACTTCCTCGACACTCTCTGTGACGCTCAAACCTCACCCACACCCTCTTCCGAAGTCTTCCTTTACCACTCCAACTGAAGTGCCAACTCTCAGGATCACACCACCCGAACTTAACTCTCGGTAAAGGGTAAAGAACGACCCGAGACTTTGCTAGGTTCTTTATTAATTTTTTAGCTCTCCCCCCTACCATAATGTAAAATCACAACAAGGGAGCTTGTCCTTTTGACCTCCCTGGCTAGAGAGCCAACTGACGTAACTTGTTGAATATCATTTGTGCAAATATTTTTTCCAACGTGTGTTCCAAAACGTGTTTGGCTTTCTCCCCCATCGCTGAGGCAGTGTGTGCATGAGCATGAGTGGATCTGTTTACTAACGTATTCATTCATTCATATTTGTAGACGAACTGAATGGAAGCAGAACTATAAATGAATTCCCTGAAACCAAACCAAACCCATGCATTAAGTTGTCTTCAGCTATGTGCTGGGTACCAAGTGTTTGACAGGCCGAACGAGGTGCTGACTTCACAGCAATGAAAAAAGCCATCTGCTTTCCTGGAAACCAAGAGAGAGAAAGCAAGACAGGCAATTTCCAAACATTAAGTCACTGCCATGAAAGGGGCAGCTGAAGGTTTATCCCCAAACTCCACTGCTAGTTCGTAGATTAGGACCCACAGCAGGCCCACAGAGAAGCGCAGAACCGCCCCTCGGGGTTTCTGAGGCTGCACGTCTTCCCAGGAGCATCCAGCCGCATCTTTCCCCTGTGGAGTAACTAGTAGGATTGACCTTGTGGGCAGCAGCACAAAGCACAGCTTATTATGGGACGAGGGCTCCTTCAGAGCGTTTATAGGTAGACTGAATCTGGACTCGGGGGGTAGAGGAGTCAGCAAATGCTTCCAGAAGAAAAAGCCATTAAAACTGAAATCTGATCTGCAGGAATGTATACCTTTGGGTAGCTGGGAGTTGGGAGGGCAGAAAACAGGTAGTAAAAATGAGTATTCGGGACAAAGGAAATATTAGCAAAATCCAGAATGCCAAGAGTTTATAACATACTCAGAGGGCTGATGGGAATTTATTATGGCCGGAGAGCAGAGTATCAAGACCGAGTGAGAGACTAAAGAGATGTCTCAAGTAAAAGTATGAAGCCCCTTTAAAGAGTTCCTGAGGCTAAGGAAGAGCCACTAAAGAATTTAAGATAATTCTTATCTGTATGCAATATAATCCTCATCTAAGAAAGATCATTTCACCCATGATGTAGGAGAGAGTTTTAAGGGAAACTGAGAGACCAATGTGAAGGCTGCTAAAATCTCCCAAGTAAGAAATAAAAGGAGCTACAAATAGTCAGAGTGGAAACAGAAAACTGAGCGTGAAGGTCCCAGTTATAAAAAGTTTGAGAACCAGGAAAGAACGACAATGTGAAACAGGATTAGATGAGCATACCGAAGGACCAAGTACGACTGCACAGATATGAAAATTATCAAATCTCTTTACAATATGCAACATCCAAGCGGAACTTTCTCCGAATATAAAGATGTTTAAAGATGGAAAAAAGACATTCAGGCTTTATGAAAGATTTACATGGCAGAATTGCTTCCTAGCACAAGTAATTTACAGAAAATTTTAAATAATCTGCATTTCTAATATATGAATCCTATTTTTAGTAAAAATATTAAAACACATGTATGATTAATGTCAACAGATTATAATTTTAACAGCATCTACTAAAGAAGTTTATTCTGTGCAGCCACAGCTATACAAATAATTATAGTCTACCCTCTAGTAAGCCTTTGCTATGATTACAAAAAAGTTCTGCTGACAGTAAGATCATAAGTATAAATAAAATAACACATCAAAAATGCACATTTCTAAATAACTGAAATTTGTTAACAAAAAGTAAATGTTATGTTATTATTTTGATAAATTATATCAGTAACTCAATATATAACAGAATAAAAAAACTCGAAGTAGTAACTATACAATCTAATTCAGCAAACATTTATTCTGAATTTGACACAGCCGCATGCATGTACAAACACAGACACGCGTACATATGTACTGGCACTATGGTAGGCACAAGAGGAGAAGGAGCTAGGAGACGGAGCTAAGAGACAGATGTGTACTCAATAATTCTAAAACCTAAATGAGGAGGTAAACACAAATATATTTTGGGGAATCTTTACAAGACTTCTGCAATGGTAAAGTTACTTTAGAAAGTAAAAATAGTTCTAGCAGAATATACGAATATTTTGCAATTGAGAGTAAAAAATAAAGGTGTCAGGAAGAAGATTCTAACTATAGGGAACAATACATTTTATATTTCCACTGTTTGACTCTATCGATATAGTGCTAGCTATAAGAAGATTACTACTACTTAAATCATGAACCCAAGAGCTTAATTGTTAAATATCAAGAAGGCACATCAAACTTGTAGGCAAGTAATAAATGATAACCAAAGATGAGGAAAAAAATAGGAAGACGAATAGAAATCATCTCTGTAGAAACTTGCTGAAGATCAAAAGATAACCAACATAAATTATAATTTAGTTCTGTAGTTTAAGTAGCATACTTCTCACCGCTCCCTTATTGAAGTACCTGGAAATGACACCATAACACTTACCTTATAACTATAAGCATGGCTATAAGAATTGAACAGATAGGATCTGCGATCATCAAACCAAAATTTTGCATCAGGATAGCAGAAGCAATTACACCCAGACTCCCGAGTGTATCTGCTAGAATATGTAAAAATACACCTGGAAATAAAGCATAAGCAGAATCAAAAGATTAACATCTGGTGATTTTAAAATGGAGATATTCCTAGATATTCTTATTTTTATAGATGGCACATTTAAATATCCACTTGAAAAACGTTAGAATGCAGTCACTGTCCAGTAACTACATGGCAGTACCTTTTCCCGATGAAAAATCTTCCTTTTTTTAAATCACAGGGGTCGAGATATCTGATTTGTAAATTATATTTGCTCTAAGTTAGCCTTACTATTTTGATATAATATAAATGAAGGAGTAGATAAACACATTAACACAGTGCTTGTGCATGCATATATGTGGTCAAACGAGTTCAAAAGTGAATTATTTGTCACAGGAGGAAAACTGCATTTGGTCTAGTAGTGTCAAGCTGCAAACTCCAAATATGTGTGCACATAGAGCCCTCTGCTGGTCATTATAAAAATTACCACTTGAGATTAGAATTTTCTATGGCCTATACTCTTATAATCCTGGCATTTTCTTATTAATATCCCGAAAGTTTTGTTACACAGTTAAATATTAAACTCAAATTCAATGTGAAAGAAAGCAGGGATATGAATATTTTCAAATGGAAGTGAAATACATCCTGAACATCTCCTATTTAATTAAATGTTAAATTGGTAGGGCATGAGTATACTGATTGATTATACGAATACCCCCAAAACCTAAAATAATAACACTTAATAAATCGCATTTTCCTGGAAATGCATTTAAAATGTCACCCAATATTAAATTTTGTACTTATGAAGTAATAACTCATATTCTTTAGCATGTTGATGTTTAATAGATAAAATTTACTGTCTAGCTAAACATGATCTCTTA
>NW_022104341.1:16185297-16187567 GCF_000313985.2 Echinops telfairi
GAAAAACTTGTGTTTTCCAGTCTAGCCTGTTGGGGCACCATGCCCTGTCTCCAATGTCCACCCTCATCATTCCCTGGGGATCTTTCTACTCCCCTTCCCTGCTAGAACATTCTTATAGTAGGATTAACTATGACACCTATAAAAGACAGAGTATTAAAAGCATTTATCTTCTTTAAAACATTCTATTTAACCATACTATTTTTAAAAATCAGTTAAAAACATTTAAAAAGTCCAATCAAATGTTAATGCATGCTAGCAAAGATGTTCTTTAAGCCACGGTGATCAGGATATTCATCCAATGCACAGGGCCCTTCCACAGTCATGGAAGAGATGGTAATCAAGGGGCCTCCTGCTTCACGGCCCCATGTCCTACCACTGTGAAGCACAGCAACAATCGGAGACGGCAGATCTGCTGGCACAGCTTCCCCATGGGTTTTCACATGCCAAAACATCAGTGTAATTAATAAATGAGAAGGAGCAACTGGGAAAGAACTTAGCCCAGTAGGAAAGAGATTTTTAGAGGGCTCAAGAAATGGGATAAATATAGCAGATATTGGTGGAGTTGACACAAAGATTCTAAGCACTACGGGAGGTTGGGTGGACCAAGGAAGTTTCTGCCAGTCCTTCAACGTTAAGGAAGATTAAATAAGTCTGTCTTAGTCACCTCCACATTTATGTATTTAATAAGGGGAATTCACACCTAGAACCCAGCAAAGCAAAGGCTCAGACAGTTGATGTAACTAAAGATTGACCAGGGGACCAGGGCCTTCTGGCCCAGCTCCCTGCAGGGGACCCAAAGCCCTGTGCAGATGTGTAGCTAAAATGGCCCAGGTAGGGGAGAGGATCAGAGGTCCTGGAAACCAGAGCACAATGTACTGTAATCTCAAAAAAATTTTATTGGTAGGGGCACTTTCTACTCCTGTAGTCTCAGAAATTCACAGGAGCAATTCCACGCTGTCCTACAGGGTTGCTATGAGTCAGCATCAACTCAATGGCTGTGAGTTTGGTTTTTTTTTTTTACTTTTGAAGGTTAGACTGGGGGATATAGAGATACAACAGATGAATGATGGAGGAGGGAAAGTTCTTAACACGTTTCTTCTAACTCAACGTTTCTGCAACCCCACCAAGTGACTGAGTGGGAATATAGAAATAGGGACTGTGTAACAACACGAGAGAGGGAAATGGTCAGTTCCCGTTACAGCGCCCGTGGCTGTAAGATGAACCGTCTTGAAAGCAGCAGCAGAGAAGAACTCCAAAGACCTTGGAAGACAGAGCCCATGCAAGTTCTCTGAACTGGTGGAGACCATGGAGACTCAGAAGAAACACTGAGACTACGGGGTACTGTCTCATCTGGGACTTACTATGAATTGTGGGACTGCAGGGCAGGTGAGCTGTCTTCCTGGCTCATGAAGGCCAAGGATCAGGGACCACATGGGTGAAATACTAAGGACCAGAGACTCGGCTATTATGTGATTGAGAGGCTTAGAATGAGAGGGCCTTGGCTGCTGGCTAAGATCAATGACTGCGTCCTTATTATTTCTTGATCCTGACTACGGTAATCTATTGACTTCCATAATAACCCCCCTTAACTGTGAGTATGTGGGAGTATGTATGTACGTGTACACACACACACACACAAACACACCGGAATTGCGCTAGGAGGAGCAGACTTTCCCACTAGGCGAGCATCAAGCAACTCCATCTGAGTTAGGGCACCAAGTGGCATAGCCTGGGAAGGTTCTCTCTGGTCACCACGAATTTTTTCCTAAAAGCAGTTTTGTTTGAACTGTTTTTGTGTGTGATGGCTGATTTAAGAGATCAGCGTGCGGCTGTGAAATTTTGTTTCCTACTTGGGAAAAATGTCACAGAAACTATTGTAATGTTGAAAACTGCTTACAAGGACAGTGCTATGGGAAAAACTCAAGTATGTGACTAGTTTTCTTGTTTCAAAAAGGGTGAAATGTAGATTGATGACAAACCTCATTCTAGACATCCGTCAACTTTCTGAAGGACAAAAATGTCAACTAGTGGTGCATTTGGAGTTCATTCCAACAGGTCAGACAACTAATCAAGCTTTCTATTTAGAGCAGCAGTTCTCAACCTGTGGGTTGCGACCCCTTTGGGGGTCCAAAGACCCTTTCACAGGAGTCACCTAAGACCTTCGAAAAACACATTATTTCCAATGGTCTTAGGAGAGACACTGGTCCTCTATCTGTCTCCAGGCGGGTCCACCCACATACGAGTACCTGGCATGAAGACTGTTACCCATG
>NW_022104341.1:16187903-16192974 GCF_000313985.2 Echinops telfairi
AAAAGGGCTGATTTGTGGCAGATGGGTGACTGGTTTTGCACCATGACAATGCACCTGCTCACACAAACATCTCAGCACCTTACTCACCTGACCTCACTTTGTGTGACTTCTTTTTGTTTCCATGAATGCAGAGGGACATGAAAGGAAAGTGATTTGACAATGTAGAAGAGGTGAAGAAAAAAATGAGGGAGGTACTAAGTCAGCCACCCAAACAGATGAGTTTGAAAAATATCTCTAAGAATGGAATCACAGATTTGACAAATATATGAATTGTAAGGGAGAATATTTTGAAGGTGATACGGTTGTTTTATTTTTTAAAAAAATTTAAATACATAGCTTTGGGGGGAAATTCCAGGTTTTTTGGGTACCCCCTCATATTGTCTATGAGTTCTGTGTGGCCAGTGCAACAAATTACAAACCCAGCATAGATGAAGAGGGGTGTGGGAGGACCATTTGGTGTCAGAACAGGTAACCAAGGATGGAGCATGGAGGCGTGTCTGACTCTTGCATCGGGGGAGTTATAAGCCTGCCCTTTGACTGGTACTGATGCTAAATGGGAACCATTACAACTGTCTAATCACACTCAAGATTGTTAATCTGAAAAGAGTACAGGATATCTAGTGGACAAAGGAGAATACTACTATGATTAAAGACGGGAATAAGAGACAATATCCAAGTGAGTGTCAGGAGAGACTCTGAAACTAGCTTTAATCTTAGTAGAGTAGCTAAGGCAAAAGGAAGAAAAGATTAAATAAAGGCTGAAAAAACTTTCCTTAAGGGCAGCTCAAGAAAACAAAGTTAATTATAAAAAATGTGCAAAAATCTAGAATTAAAAATCCAAAAAGAAGCATATGCTCAGCATATTTTAAGCAGAAAGAACTCAAGAAAAAGTTCAAACTTCAAGTTGCGATACTGAAAGATTATATGGCCAAATTATTGACGGAGGCAGGAAGCATCCAAAGAAAATAGAAAGAATAGAAAATACCAAAAATGAGAGAAAGACTGGGCTTTCTACTGCGGTAAAGAGGTATAGTCTCAGAAACTCAGGGGCAGTTCTACCCTGCCCTATAGGGTTGAAATGAGTTGGCATTATTCTATGGCAGTGAGTTTTTGGTTTTAGTACCAAAAAGAAGTAGCTGACATCCAACCATTTCAAGAGGTAGCATGTGATCAGGAACCACTGGTACTAAAGGCAGAAGTTCAAACTATAAGTTATTAGCCAAAAATATGGCTCCAGAAATTGATGGAATACCAAATGAAATGTTTCAACACCCTGATGAAGCACTGGAAGCACTCACCTGTCTATGCCAAGAAAGTTTGTAAGACACCTACTTGGCCAGCAGACTGGAGGATGAGATCCATACTGACACCTGAAGAAAGGGGACCCAGCAGAATGAGCAGATTACAGAACAATGTCCTTAATAACCACATGCAAGTAAGATGTTGTTGAGGATCATTCAAACGATGATTGCAGCAGCACATGGGCAGGGAGATGGCAGGAACGCAGGCTGAATTCAGAAGAGGATATGGACCCAGGAAGATCACTGCTGACGTTACATGGATCGTGGCTAAAAGCAGAGAGTACCAGAAAAAAGGTCTACTTGTGTTTCATTGACTATGCAAAGGCATTTGACTGTGTGGACCATCCGAATTGTGGATAATCTTGTTAAGAACAGGAATTACAGAGCACTTCATTGTGATCATGGGGAACTTGTACATGGATCAAGAGGCAGTTGTGTGACCAAAACAAGGGACTATTGCATGATTTAAAACAATAGCAAGGTGTGTATCAGGGCTGGATCCTCTCACCATCTTTATTCAATGTGTATGCTGAGCAAATCATCAGAGAATCTGGATTATATGATAACATGACATCAGGATTGGAGGTAGCCTTATTAACAACCTGCACATGCAGGTAACACCACCTGGCTTGCTGAAAGTGAGGACTTGAAGTTCTTGACGATGAAGATCAAGGATTTCAGCCTTCAGAATGGATTACGACTAAATGTAAAGAAAACCCAAATCCTAGCAACTGGACTAATAGATCCATATATCAA
Source organism: Echinops telfairi (assembly GCF_000313985.2). Lineage (NCBI taxonomy): Eukaryota > Metazoa > Chordata > Mammalia > Afrosoricida > Tenrecidae > Echinops > Echinops telfairi. Next base: position 16,189,961 of record NW_022104341.1, read on the forward strand.
GACCCATCTTGCTTGGATCCACAATTAATGCTCACAGCGCAGCAGTCAGGAGAGCAAAGAATGCACTGCACTGGATAAATCTGCTGCGTAAGACCTCTCTAAATTGCCGGAAAGCAAGGACGTTACTTGGAGGAATAAGGTGCACCTGCCCAAGCCTCGTATGCTTCTGAACGTTGGACACAGAATAAGAAAGACTGTGGAAGAACTAATGCACTTGAATCATGGTGCTAGAGAAGAACCCTGCAAGTACCATGGACTGCAAAGAACAAGGCCATTTGGCTTGGAAGAAGTGTAGCACAATGCTCCTTAGAAGGACAGATGGTGAGACCTTGCCTCACACACTCTGGACATGTTATCAGGAGAGATCATCGCTGGGAAAAAGACAAAGTAGAGGAGTTAGCAAAAGAAAAACAAAGTGGGGAGACACTCACCAAGATGGAATTGACACAGTGGCTGCAACAATGGGCTCAAACATAAGAACAACTCGGAGGGCGACACAGGGCTGGGCAGTGTTCCGTTCTACTGTATATAGGGTCACTGTGAGTTACACTTGATGTGATGGTACCTAACGACATCCTTCTATCACAGCTTGCTTGGAAGAGACTTGGAATTGATGCAGATCTCAAGTTTAGTCAGAAAAGAAACACCACATTAGATCAGCGGTTCCCAACCTGTGGATCACGGCCCCTTTGGGGGGGGTCAAACGACCCTTTCACAGGGGTCATCCAATTCATAATAGTACCAAAATTACAGTGATGAAGTAGGAATGAAAATAATTTTATGATCGGCAAGGGGTCACCACAACATGAGGGATTGTATGAAAGGGTTGCACCATTAGGCAGGTTCAAATCCACTGCATTAGATGGACATACCATGTTGCAGACCAGAGAGTAATGACGTTATAGGACATTGGAATGGGCAGGTGAAACATTTGTTATCCAGAATGGGAAGAGAGACACACGAGGGGGCAGTTTTCATGCCTTTATGGTGTGTGCTCACACTCAATATGAGGGGTCAAAGGATCAACCCTGGATAAATTCCTCAGGGGATGACACTAGTGCCACTGCACAGTTTTTTCCCGCATCCCCCAAAATGGCTTTTTCTCTGTTGGATTGGTACCAGGACCAGAGATGCAGCTGCAAGTGTCAGAAGCAGGGGTGATCCCTCAGCAAGGGACTGTGACTACAGCCCTTAACCTACATGCAAGCATTCCCCAGGGCTTGATGGGATGAATTGTACCTGCCCCTCACCTGGCAGAACTAGGGCTCACTCACTATGAATACTGTCCTATTGCCTAGTGGTTGAGTCCCCTAGCCTTGTGCCTACATAACCCCACCCAGTAGGAATGGGAATGGACTGAGGGAGATCCACGTGCTAGACTGGTCTTCCTACCAGCAATCTGGACTGGCACAATCGCTGAATCTGCTGTCCTTTCTCAAGGTGGGAAATTTTGAGTGAAAGTGGGAATGAGAACCGCTGAAAGTAAAGGAAAGAACAGATGGGTCATGCAGCAGGTAAATCTAACATTATGCTTATTCCTGGACAGAGACTCAGAGATAGGGAATACTTTCTCAGTTGAAGTATGAATGGGTTAGTGGCTAGAAGAGTCAGGGAGTGGCCTAAGTTACAGCCAATTAATATGACCCTACTAGTCTGAATTCCTTAGATGATGTATTATAATTGTGGACTCCATGCCTGTGGCTATAATCCAATCTGGATGGTCTTTTCTACTAGTCAATACTACACTGGTGATATAGTGAGCATTCGCCTGTCAACCACAAGGTCATCAGTTCAAAACTATCAACCACTCCACAGAAAAAAGATAAAGCATTCTACTACAGCAAAGAGTTACCGTCTCGGAAACCCCCATAGGCAGCTCTACCCTGTTCTACAGGGTCACTATGAGTCAGAATGGACTCAGTGGCCATAAGTTTGAGTTTGGACAAGATTGGGGTGAGATTAAGATCTAACTTTAATAGAGGGGATGAACCAAGCCACACACTTTGTTGCCTTGAGGGCTTCTTGAAGACTACTTTGGTAGAGAATGTGACTTAAGACCACCTTGGTTTTCCTTGGATGGGGTATAGATGTGCTGGTACCACGTATATAGTTCTCACATGCATCACATAACCCAGAAGGCCAGACCTCTATTTCCTGACTGAGCTTTGGTAGGAGCAAGAAGTCCTGCTGTGTTTTTTGCACATCTCTGGCTCCCGGCTCTGTCCCCTGCGTTTGGCTGACCTCTGCCTGACCTTCAGATCTGGGACTGAACCTTACCCATCACCAAGTGAGGCATCTCCTTAAAGTTTTGTGGGTTTCTGTGAGATGTTGCAACAAATTGCAGAACCCATGGACATGGGGGAATATCCCCAGGGAAGGAGTGGGGGGAATCGAGAATAGCACCTTAGAACAGTTGGACATCTGGGCTATTTTTAAACTTGGGACCAGTCTGGTATTACTTTCTTATAAAGAAATTGTAACCACAGTACTCAAGTAACATATTCATCAATTCAACTGATAACTATGGATGTGATTTCATGTACTACGCCAAACACAACTCATCCCTTAGAACCTAGATATACTTTTTCACATATGTAGGGTTTTGACTTTTACAAAAATTTTTCAAAAGGTAATGGCTCTCTTGAAAGAAATTTTGTGAGAAGTTTACTTGCAGGGAAAAAAAACAACACTTCAGTTTCTCTAGGGTGAGCATGTCAAACAGCAAAGAATTCAACAGAATGAAGTAAGTGTTGGCAACAAGAACACCCCGGCACATTCGCTGCTCCGTAAGTCCAGTGGGACAAAAGCTTAAGCACTTGGCTACAAGGCAGGTGGTGCTTCACACTCACCCAATGTCACCTCAAGAGGAAAGCTTGGCTCTCTGCTTCTGAACCCCAGCTTTGAGACTCCTACTCTGCCCACATGGGGTCACTAGGAGTCAGAATAGACTCGTAGCAACTAACAAGAAGAGCCCACAGCTGAACTTTAATAAAACAAAACAAAGACATATCTAA
>NW_022104341.1:16193084-16207535 GCF_000313985.2 Echinops telfairi
AAACCCTACAGACTGAAAGGAAAACGAAAGGATTCATTTGTTCTTGATTTTCCCTATGCTGGAAAGTCCCTGGCTTCATTTCATTTGCTGGTCTGAAAACTAATTTCAATCCCAAGTGTCAAAATACTAAACCCTTCTTACTTTCTAATAACTCTTTAAGATGAAAAAAATAAATCACTAAAGAAAACCAGTAACTAATAAGGCTTAATTTAGAAGACGTGATAGGATATTATTCATAGAACTATCCAAGAATGCATAAAGGTAGACATATTGAAGATACCGCAAATCATAGAAAAATTCAGTTAACTTCTTGTTTGTGTGAATGTGTAGTTATACGTGTCACGTGGCAGAAAAGTTCTCATACGGGCCGTTATCTCTAGCATAAGCTAGCTACTAGAGTGGCTGTTTCAGCCACCAGAAATTGATGAGTCCTCAGAAAATACAAATTAGTTTTGACTATAGCTCTTCTCAAAGGAGATGCCCTGGTGGCAGTTAGTAGGGTAAGCATCAGAAACCGAATGTCAATGGTTTAGACCCACCAGCCACTCTGCAGGAAAAGAGCAAAGCAGTCTGCTTCCACGAAGGTTCACAGCCTCAGAAACCCTACGGCACTGGGTCTGGTTTGCAAAAAAAAATGATGCTGCGTTAGATGCCACCAAGGAAATTCCAACTGCTGGCAGCTCTATGTGTGCAGAGTAGAACTGCTCTGTAGTGCTTCCAAGGATATGCCTGTCCTTCCCAAAGATCACCGGGACTGGGTGGCTTTGAATCACCAACCTTTTGGCGAATAGTTGGAGCACTTCACCATTTATACCACCTGGAGACTCCCCCCAAAATAACCTACATGAGCAAAGCAAAGCATTAGGAAGGTAAACCAACCGCCCTTCCCCAACTTGTGATTTCCAAAACTAGAAAAAAATCTGTTTTTTTTAACCACTGGACACACATATATGAAATATACATGACTAGAAGCAACAAATATTCCAAAACAATTTTATATATTTTGCAAACTGAAAACTAGTGACTAGACAATGAATTTAAGGCTTTCAACAATACAATTCACAATGTAGAGGAACATATTCATCGTGAAAAATAAAGCCTAAGCGTTACTGTTAAAAATAGTGGTTGGGGGTGGGGGGGCAGGAGAACAGGTGCAATAATAGATCAACACTGGATCACAAGCTGTTGAGAAAGTCAGATGGAAGTTCAGTTAATAGAAGAAGAAAGATGAGGAGATAGGAATTGGGAAATCTTAACAATAGAGTCTACCTGAACACTCAGAGCCAAAGACTGGTTGACATTTCAAAAAGGAAACGGCTATAGTTCACAGACAAGTTTGATTTTCTGTGGCTTGTCAATATATCATATTACTTAACATCTGACCATGTAACCTCCTATCATCAATTGATGCATCCAGGGTATAACAGTATCCCGACCGAGCCCGTCACTTGAAAATAACTGTTATAGGAGCTATTTTCCATAGATATGCTTCTGTCGATGGAACAGCCCCCATGGGCCTCAAGGCCCCATAACAGCCCACTGCTATCCAGTTGATTCTGATTCATGGAAACCCTAGAGAGGATTTCCAAATTGTTACACAAGTCCTACTTTGCCTTACAAATTTAGCTCTAAAAATTTCCATAAAACATCGAATATTATTCCTGGGCAAACTGCTGCGTAATCCTACAAAAGCAAGCATACTAACATGTCTTACTATCTATTCTGCCAAGGTTGTGGGTATTATTTACAGTTAGGCAGTATGGTTTATGACTACTTTGGTCTTCATAGGAAATCCAGGCAAAAAGTCCAGTGACTACCAGACACCAAAAGAATGTCTGTCGATATGACGAGAAAGGTTAACATTTTATTTAATACCGTCATTGTTCTTGAAAACATACACAGCAGAATATATGCCAATTCAATGATTCCCACATGCATGATTCCGTGACAGTGATTACACCAATCAAGTTGGGCAGCCATGGTCCCTCTCCTTTCCCCCACTGGTCCTCCCACACTAGAACTGTGAGCTCACTGCTTCCAAGGCTTCCTATCTGACCTTTTGTGTTGCTCTTGTCAATCCTATCCCATATCGCTTGTTCTTTCAAAGAGCACACAGTGCTTACGACAGACATGCTTTTCTCATTAAGTTAAATTACTGTTTGGCTTTAAAGACTTTAGGGATATTTTTGGTCTATGGTTTAAAGATTATCAGAGAGTTGGCCCTTATGTTGTTCTGGGGACTCAGCTATCTGCAATAGCTCAAGAAAGTCTGGAATTCACGAAAATTTGAAATAACCTTTTCCCTGTATTGATCAGGATTTTTCTATGGAATCTTCGGTCAAAAAGTTCAGTAATGGAGTCAGGCATCATCCAGTTCTCCCGGGTTCATGGCAAAGGAGGCAGTTGTTCATGGTGACATTTAGTCATACATGAAGGTTAACATTTTTTATATAAATCTGATATTGTGTATCTTTCTTAAAGGAAAACCAGGCAACTCAAAACTACAAAATTAATTAGAAACTGCGACACTAAGTTTTATACAAAACTAAAAACGCATACAAATTGCTTGCCATACCTTGTAAAATCTGCTTGCTGGGTCCGGATGTTTCTTTTAAGGAGGGACCATCTGTAGAAAGTTAAATAAGATTACTTTAAAGCATGCTTTCAAATCTGATTCAAACTTTTGCAGTTCTTTCTCACTTAAATGTATCATAAAGAATGATACACAGCCACAACAGACCTCCAAATTAATTTTTTAAATTTTACTATAGGAATTTAGTGGAGATAAATACAGGCAATGTCAAAGCACAAAGGTATAAAGTAATTAGGAAAATATTACATTAAACCGTCTGGCAAAAAGCACAAGTAAAAGTATTGCAAAAGTTCACTAATATTCCTAAGATACCATATAATATAGCTTCCCATGCTAATTTTAAGGCACCCTGGTGGCATTTTGGTGGAGCACTTGGCTCCTAACTAAAAGCCTGGCAGTTCAAACCCACCCAGTAGCTCCACAGGAGTCAGAACTAGGGAGGAGCTTCCTAAGAAAACCCCGTGGGAAGCTCTATTCTGTCATGTGGGTTGCAATGAGTTGAAACTGACTGGGTCATACCCCCCAAAAAAACCTGCTGATTTTACAACAGGAAATGTAGAGAAAATAAAACCCACTCCTTAAAGTCCAAGAAATGAAACCATGGCAGAATTATCCATCACTTGACCTTGGAAAACAGCAGCTTTCCAAAGGCTTCTAAATGGACGTGGCAAGCTTGCCACAGAGATAAAAATATTTCGGTTGAGTTTTTTTTTTTTTTGCCTTTCTGATAAAAAGATGAAACAAAATGTAATTTCTAGACTTAAACACCTTGAAGATGACTAATCACAGGAAGCAAGTTAAAAGATGAGCAACAATTGTTTAAAGGGGGTCATCAGGTGACTCCTAAGCCCGATGCTCAAGATTTCCAGAGACTCACAGAACCTGCCTGGAGTTACCATCCTTGGCCCATAGCATCGGAGGGTAAGCCCTGTCACCACCGCTTCACAGAACACGGTGACAATGCCAAAAAAGGTATGTCTAAAAGCCTAAAGCTGCACTGGGCATGGTATAAGCTACCTGGACACGGCATTGCTATGTGGAGAGAAAGAGATAGAGAGCTACCCGGAAGATGCTGCTTACTGCGAAAAGTAGAACAGTTCCCACAATCTTGTTCCTCACCAAGGCACCAGAGAGGAAGTCTCTGAAGCAGATTTCTATTGGCAATAAATCAGAACAAGGATTTTCTCTACATTACTTTGAAAAGCATAATCTGCTATACTAATCGTTATATGAGACAACATATGACACCTATGTAAAACACGGCAATCCTCTAGGGTCTATAATTTGACACCTGTGGCAGAGACTGGCTAGCTGTTACCAAATCCATTTCTTCCTCCTCTCAGGTTTACAGCTACAGTGCAAGGCTCCCCTAAGTGAGGGAGTCCTATACGACTAAGCTACACACAAAGAAGGAAGAGAAGGAAACCGATTCTAGGAGCATAGGAATGCCCAACACAATCTCCTATGTATTCTCTCTCCCAGCTCCAAGCAGAGAAGTCAGTGTAGAAGAGCAGTTCTCAGCCTGTGGGACACGACCCCTTTGGGAGTCGAACAACCCTTTCACAGGGGTTGCCAGATCATATCAGTAGCAAAATGACAATTATGAAGTAGCAACGAAAATAATTTGATGGTTGGGGGTCACCACAACATGAGGAACTGTACTAAAGGGTGAAGGCATTAGAAGGCTGAGAACCACTGTAGAATCACAAAGGCCGAGAGATTAAGAAGCCACAGAGGGAGGCTTGATCCATGAATTTTCATGAGGAATAGAGCCCCCATTCTATCCCATCAACCTAAGAGCAAGAAATAGAATTTTACTGCTTAAGTGTCTGAGATTTACACCTCACCCCGTTTTTAAAATACAGCTATAGCCTTACTCACTCTGTGGCAGTTAATAAAAATGAAGCTCACAGGATTTCCCAGAAAGCCAAGATGTCTCTTAAGAACAAAATAGAACCAAGGTCACATTACTGTTTTGTCCCTAAGTAGCTTATACAAAACAGAAGGCAGAATTAACAGGTAAGAACCCAGGCTTTGGTCTCAGATTCGCTGTGTTCAATTCCTAATATTTCTACAGTAGATTAAATCTTTTTGTGCCTCAGTTACTTATAAACAGACTATACTAAGAAGAAAACCCTGGTGCTCTGTATACGAAAAACCTGCCAATGAAGCCCTCTGATCACCAACAGTCCAGTCCCTTCTGCATGGGTTTGCCATGAACTGGGTGGGCCGATGCAAAGGCAACAGAAAGAATTTAAAGACTAACCATGTTGTATCACCTAGACAGCTTCTGTCTATTAATCGATACTTTGGAATGTCAAGAATGACTAATTCAAATTTTAAAATAAGTATTAATTATTTCAATCAGGAAATACTTTATAACTTAGTACTCAACACTATGAAGGTCAGCATATAAAGATTTATAAAGGAACATGGAAGTATATAACAAGTGATAACCACCAAAAAGTACAATAAAATATGAGTTCATAAAAATCATTGTATTTTCACAAATGTGTGTGGTATAAAAGGCAGTATATATAATCATATTTAATCATTGCTGCTAGCTGAACATTTAAGATAGTGACTTATCATATACTCATTTGAAAAAAGTTATAATCACTGCCTTATACTGAATTTTCTGATATATTAAAGATCAAGTAGCTAGCCCTAGGCCTAACCCTAACTCTAGGCCTAACCCTATCCCTAGGCTTAACCCTCTCACCAGTACGCTAACCCTAACCTAACCCTAACCCTAGGCCTAACCCTAACCCTAAAAGACAAAAAAAGAAAAGATCAACTAGGCCTGGGAACCACTTAGACCAATTCTTTATGAAGAACATCAATTACATCCTCTATAAGGTGATTTTTAACCAGGAAGAGTAGCTTATTAATTCTAGTGTATTTACAAGGTGAACACCTCTGAAGCTCTATCTCTAGGCTGTACTCACCGTGGGAATGGAAGTGGCCGTGCTCATGCCCGTGAGCATGACCATGGCCATGTGCAACACCGTGTTTCAGTTCATGGCTATGGAAGTGATCTCCATGGCCGTGTGCCTGGTCTAGAGCACCATTAAAAAGGGAATGACTGTGTCCGTGGCCTACAAAACAAAAAGGAGTAGAACAGAGGGGTGTAAAAATGCAATTACGTAAGCAGTTATAATCATACTGACATTTGTTTAAGAAATCAATTATAAAATCATATTCAATTAAATAAGCATTTGTTTGTAGAAAGAGTTCTTTTCATTCATCAAACATTGTGGACAAATTCCAACTGTGGAGGAAGGAAAAGAAAGCATGGAAGGAAGTAATGGGACTGATGAAATGACAATAAAATGAGGAAGATGATAGTAGATAACGGTCTTCACTCACTTGGAAATACTTATTTAAAGACACTACGTTCTAGAGCAGCCGTTCTCAACCTATGGTTCGCGACCCCTTTGGGGGTCAAACAACCCTTTCACAGGGGTCGTCCGATTCATAGCAGTAGCAAAATTACAGTTGTGAAGCAGCAATGAAAATAACTTTATGGTTGGGGGTCACCACCACATGAGAACTGTATTAAACGGTCACGGCATTAGGAAGGTTGAGAACCACTGCTCTAAACACTATTCTAGGGATCGGAATAGCAGTAAGCTGCAGACAGACAAAAATCTTGGCAAGAAAAGTGGCCAAGTATTTTACACACCCTAGCAGAGATTAAAACAAGATACACATGGCCACATTGAGGCCGAGGCAGGGAAGCTGCTGTATTTAGTAAAGGCAAAGATTAGCAAACTTACATTAAAGCAGGAATAAAAGTCAAAAATGAAGTAATGATCACTACTCTCTCCATAACCCAAACCAAACCTATTGCTGTCTCAAACCAAAAAAATCCTAATTTCCCACCCGTGAGTCCATTCCTACTCATAGGGGGCTTATAGGATAAAAAAGAACTGCCCCTTTGGGGTTCAGAGACTGTATATCTTTCTGGGGGTGAAAAACCTCAGCTTTCCTGTGAAGCAGCTGGTGGTTTCAAACAGCTGACCCTGAGATAACAGCCCACTGTGTAACCCACTGTGCCACCACCAAGGCTCTATTTCCATCTAATCAATTCCAGTTCACGCCCTACAGGAAAGAGTAGGACTGACTCATAAGGGCTCCAGTGTTCTAATCTTCAGGGAAGCAAATGCCACACCTTTCTGCCATGGAGCAGCTTGGAAAGCCGGAACAATTTTTGTTCGGGGGTTGAGCACTCAGCCATGTGCTATGGTTCCCCCGAAACTACAAGCTACCAGGAAAATGAAACCAGTCCATTCAACAGAAGCAGGCTAACAAATAGAGAATGCCTAGAGGCTACCCAAATAAAAACAACACAACTACTTCAAATAAATGTTAAAGCTAATAAAACAAACACAGCACTGTATTACATAGCAACATTAAATAATAACAAATACAACATCAACTTCTAGAATGGACCTTGGTATCCGAGCTGTCTCTCTAAAACAATGGTTCTCAACCTGTGGCTCGTGACCAACCCTTTCACAGGGGTTGCCCGATTCATAACAGTAGCAAAATTACAGTTATGAAGTAGCAACAACAATGTTATGGCTGGGGGTCACCACAACATGAGGAACTTGTATTACAGAGTCACAGCATTAGGAAGGTGAGAACCACTGGTCTAAAACAACTAAGAATCAGCCACTTCAAAGTCAAGCAGGTAATCAAAGCCACAGAACGCACATCCACCGCCCAAGAGAAAGTACCGAGTCTTGATAAGGCTGTGGGGTCTGTGACATTCTATCTTTGAATGGATTCTCATTCTCCCTCCCTCCCGGGAGCAAGGTAGTCAAAAGCCGGCAGCCCTGCAGCCAACGAGGAGTTCTGATCTCTTCTGTAGCCCCATAAAAGCACCATATCCAGAGCAGAACCATATTTTCCCAGAACTTGCAGTAGTTCCCTGGGAAAACCTCCATTCTCAGAGTATTATGACTATTAAGACTCAGAGCTCAGTTCAGCTGAAGGGCGGGGGACACAGTAGTCTCAAAACAATAGCCAATTTGCAGCAGCATCTCAGTCTTCTCCTTTTAGGTGAAAATAAGAGCCTGGACTGGAATTTAAGAGCAATCCCAGAAAGCCAAATGATCATATGAAACCTTGAAAGCCTCCAACTTATTCCTGAGGATCGAAAAGGCTGCATGAATGCAGGAAATACCCTGGGAAGCGGCAATCACCAGTCACATCACTGGCCGACCTGACCTTGAGGTCCTGTGGAGTAAGAAATAAAAGCCACAGGCACTGGGGAAGTACCCAAGCTGTGGCGGTCTTCTTTCTCAGACCCACCCCCACTTGGCAAAGGGTGGAAGACATACGGGACAGGCACTTAAAGAAATACTTTCAACTAATTCATGGCAGACTACTAAATGACACTGATCCTAAAGGCAGATTAAAAGTTAAAACAAGGAGCTTTTTAAAAAAAAAGTCTGACAGAAAACTTAATGGGAACAAACTACATGGCCTATGGAATATACGGAATGAGACCGAGAAAGCCCATAACAAGAAAAACAACATTGTGTATCAAACAATGCCGAGGACGAGGAACATCAGACGAAGACTGTCAAGGAACAGACAAGGAGAAGCTGAAGAGAGGCAAGTATTTTTCCCTAGAGCAAGCAGAGAAAGCCTTTCCTTAGAGAGAGCACCCTGAATTCAGACTCCGAAGCTCCTAAACTATGAGAAAATAAGGGTCTGTTTTTAAAGTCATCCATTTGTGATATTTCTGTAATGGCAGCACTAAGAGGGAAACTAAGGCACCAAATAGAAATAAGGATAGGGATGAAAGTGTTAAGAACTAACCCACCAGAAATTCTCAAATCAAAAATATAAATTCAAAACCAAACTCATGTCGTGGAGCTGAGTTGCAGCCCAAAGAGCCCCTGCACGCACGACAGAAGGAACCACGATCAGTCGTGCGCCCTCCTCCCTGGTGTTCTTGATGCCCGAGCCTGCTGCTGCGGCCACTGTGTCAAAGTACCTTATCCTGAGTCTTCTTTTTGCTACCTATTCACTTTTCCAAGCATGCTGTCCTTTTCCAGAGACTTTATGTAGATATTTCTACCGCAATTGCAATGGCCAATCCAAAAATGAAATTAAAAAAACAAGCTCACTTAGGACAAGAAGAAGAACAAAATGACTAGATCAATTTAATAAAATACAAAGCTTGATAACAAGAAACTATAAAACACTGATGCAAGAAATTAAAGAAGATATGAAAACATGATAAGACAGCCTACGTCCCTTAATAGGAAAATTTAACATTGTTGAGATGGTATTATTCTTCAAACTGCTCTATCAATTCAATATAATTCCTACTAAAATCCAAATGACTGCTCTGAAGAAACTAACAAGCCGGTTCGGTAGCCCATGGAGAAAGGCAAGGGACTCAATCTTTAAAAGAGAAAGCGTCAAATGGGGCAGACTTCCTGTTGTGGATTGAACTGTGTTTCCCAGAAATACATGTCAATTTGGCGAGGCCAAGCTTCTGGGTGTTACATGATGCTCCTACATTTTGGGATTTGATAGGACTGTCAATCCTGTCCTCTGTGATGTGAGTGAAGCAAAGTGAGCGGCAGCTGCGCTCATGTGGAAGTTACGTTCTTGAGCCAGTCTGCTTGGGGATATAAAAGAAATGAAATACGTGAGCAGAGACCAGAGATACCTCACATCACCAAAAACGAGGAACTGGGGGATGAAGGATGTCCTTTGGACCAAAGTTCCTGCACGAACACGTTACTAGACTCAAGGGAGACACGCGGATTACCAAGGAATCCCAGGCTCACAGATGTTGAAAGGAGACAAGGGCCTTGCCCTAGAGTCAACCAAGAAAGCCTTCCTGTAGCTTTTAAAGAGCTGTTAAAAAACAAGGCAGACCGATTCATACTAAAGAGAAGGCTCTAAAAGAAAAAATTATATAGTACACTACATATATACACTATAAAACATTCAGTAGATTTGTTTTGTGGTTTTCAAATGTTGGTTTTTGTGGTAGTTATATAATCTGTTGTCAATTTGAGGGGATTACGAGTGAAGGGGTGGAGTCTAGCCTGTCAATCTTTGTATAGCCAATGAGGCCTCTGTGTGGGCATGGCCTTCCCCTGGGGATTCTGGGAATTGCTGTATTTCCTCCTTGGAGGTGGGAGACTCTCTCTAAGCTCACTCCAAGGGAGATGCTCTACTGACAAAACACATGGAACTGCACTGGTGCCCTGACCTGGAGAAGCCATGCGAAGAACCCTGCCGGAGCTGAGATGCTTACAACGCCACAAAATCCACAAGACTTCCCACCCACTGGCCTGTGATCTTCCTGCATTCGGCCTCACTGCATGAGTTCTGCGAGTCTGAAATGGACTTTATAGATTAGTATTGGACGTATGGGCTAATATCAGACTTAAGGATTTGATCTGGCCTGGGATGGGATGTTTTCTCAATATTCTCCATATTCAGTTGCTCTTGTATATAAATCTCTTTCTTATAAACATTTGAGTGTGTCTATGAATGTGTTTCTCTACTCCACCCAGACTAACACAGTTTTAGATAAATGGCATCATACTAAACAGAGTAAAAACAAAGGGCTAGAATTCACAACAACCTGATAGCATGTCTAATTTGACAAATTCTGATAACATAAGGAAGACATGGGCAGGAATGGCATGAAGAAATGTGAGATAATTCAGAAAAACAGTCAGAAGAGTGGGTTAGCAGCACTTTTATTATTAAGACTCAATATAAAGCTTAACTTTAGCAATTATGTATCAATTTTCAAAAGAGAATAATGTAACAAAAACCTTGTAGAAAATGAAGAAACAAAGGGTTCTAACCATCATACCAGAGCCATGAGAATGTCCATGCCCGCCATGCTTGAAAACAAATATTCCCACTAGGTTTACCAGAAAACCAAGAATTGAAACAAGTAGCAGTCTCTCATGGTGCACATCAGGAGGGGCTAATGCTCTCTAGAAAACACACAATACAAACAAATAGCATTGACATAAGTTCTAGTTGATCAACCAATAAAAACAGTAATTTAATAAATATTTTACTCTCAGAATTATGAAGTTAAAAAATAACTCCCAAAGTACAGGAATAAAACCAATGTTCATATATTTCAAAAAGGGGAAGGTTATTTTTTTAAATAATATAAATATTTAAAATCTGATTATTTGGATCATGACATGTCCTTTTGTATCTTGAAATACTGCCTATCACTTTAAGGTAACCAAACTTTACATTTTCTCTTCATTTGCCCTCTCTTTTGAATGAGCAGGCAATGAACGCTCACTGGCAAAGCTCCCAGGTTCTCTTGTCTTTTAGGACTCTTCCCACCTGACCTTACAGCCCAGAATGCCCTTTTGCACTCTGTAGTGTCAACACTTCCGTAGTGGCTCAAAAAGATGGCTTATTTTCGAACTCAAGTAGTTTGACACATCTTTAATTTTTAAAATTAAGTCCCCCCTATTCACACAAAGTGGATGATCTAACACGAGACTGCTCTTAACAAAAACTAAATGAAGGTGTGAAGACAGATCTGTTACATATATCTTTAACAAAGTTTCTCATGACAGAAAAGAATTTACTAACTCCAAGCATCATCTACTATACCTCAATGCCTTCTGAGAAAATGAAAAAAGCAGTGAAGATCAAAAAGAGGCCATTGACAAAGCCAGCCAGAACTTCCGCTCTAACGTACCTAAAGAAGGGCAAAGCAAACTTCAGTTACTTCTCAAAATGCAAACCACAAATTCCATAAGTTCAGAGTCTAAAAGATATTACATCGCTTTACGTAGCCAGCCAGCAAAGTATAGTACATTTTATTTTACCTATGTCAGAAATGAGTGGAGCATATTTTAAATATTATGCATAATATTTAATACCAGAATGTCTAGACTCCTACCAGCCAATCAAGACCTTCTAGAGTAAGCAAGTTTAAAAAGACCTTCCACAGAAATGTAAACCTCAAGTTGCCACTGGAGAAAAAAGAAAAGGGCCAGACAAGCAGGCGGGAAGGAAAGATCCAAGGAAAGAAAGGCGCCTGAAGAAGGAGGTCTCGTGACGCATTAATTCCAACTTTTCTAAGAAGGGCTAATGCTTTCTCGTTGTTCCTTTCTGCCTCCAAGGCTTTGGGAAGAGGAGCTTTGATCGAAAGGAAAATAAAACTGACACTGAATGATCCCTCAGACAACTTGAGATTTATATTTCTATCACTCTTCCCCCCCCCCAAATTAATAGTTAGCAAAAACTCAATTATCTATTTTTCAGAATCAATTCTAGCTTCATATAAGACTAATCAAACTATTTTCAAAATGCCTGTCTTTTTCTCCATGGGCTTCTGAAGCTTTCTCTTCCCTACCTGTGTGAAGCATTGGGGAAAGATTTTACTTTTCCATAAGGTATACGTAGTTTAGTTAAAGTCATTAGAAACAACTTTAACTTCGCATTTTAGATATTCATACATCACTCAAAGGGTTAACTGCAGATAGCAGTTACTCACTCTGCTCTTTAAACAATATAATAAAAGCATCAAAATGATGCTTTCTCTAACTTTCTATGTTCATTTCTAAATACCATTTTTATTGCAAAAAATACGTAAAGAGAAAACATTACTTAAAATGTATACTGTCCAGTTATGTTGGAGTTTGCCTGCAAGTACATGCCAACAGAAGCAGCCACAGGAGAGATTCAAACGTTTCGGGGAAAAATTCCATTTACCTTTTAATTCTATTTTCCCATGAACTTTTTGAAGTCCCATTGTATCTGCACTCAGAAAAATGGATACCTCTACCTTCCAACACAAATTACTTAATATATGATCTGTCAAAGCACACACACATTTTTCCTGAAGAAAAAGGTCAAATTCAAATAGTGCAGCCTGCTTTGTACAACTCGAATTAGGAATTTATCTAGTAAATCAACAGAATTACTGTTAAAAAAACAAAGAAGTGCTTGCTTTTAATCCACACTTCTAATCCATAGTTAGTGCACAACTCGAAGCTTTTTGCCCAAATAGGCTTCAAGATCAAAGGCAGCGACTTTTCCTCCCAGGCATCTTTTTGTCCCCAAAGCCAGCTTAGTAGGCGCTCCACAAATTCGGATAAGTTATTGGACTAAAATGATTTAGTTAGACTTAATATTATTTGATAATCTTGGTTGCAGTTTTAAAATTAAGACTCTGAAAACTATGGACGACAAGCATTTGTAAAGGACCCTGTTCACTGAGAGTGAATTTTATAATCCATGAACATGGTGAGTGCTGCCTAATTAAGGGTGGATGGTGTCTGGTCTTCAGTCACAGCAGAAAAAATACAAGGACAGGAGCATACATATATGTATAGAAGCATTCACTTATCTACCTACAGGCTGTATGTTTATACTGGCTTGACTATTTCAAAATTAGAAGAGCAGCGAAAACAAGGATGATTTTTATACAAAGAAATCCTGAAGGCTCTTCTCTGCCCTGCAGATCCCCATATTGTTTTCTCCACTACAGAGTTAGTCTGTTGGTTCCTCTTTGTGATGCATCCCTACCTAGGCTTAACTATTCGTTTTCATTTTGATGAGCTGACACCAGCTGGCTATCACTGCTGCTGACTACTACCCAAACTCACTGCTATCTTGTCAATCCAACTCAGAGACCCCATGAGACAGGGTAGAACTGCCCCTGGAAGTTTCCCAGACTGTGACTGTTTACAGAAGTAGAAAGCCTCATCTTCCTCCCCCAGAACCACTGGTGGTTTCACACTGCGGACCTTGTGGTTAGCAGCTCATTGCGGAACCACTCCTCCACCAGCGCGCCTACACTACTACTACATGGACTATTAATCGATTGAACCAGTTATCCTCTAAAGGTTTCCCTAGCCAAAGTAATTTTTAATGCAAAAAGGAGAGGACAGTATAAGAAAGTAAAAATTTTAAAGGCTGAGAATAGGATAAGAAACTTTTAAAAGGTGGCAAAAAATATGAATAGTTTACATTGAGGTAAAGTTGAATATTAAAACCAGCTATGCAAATGAAGGTATTCAAACCTACTGTTAAAAACGACCTTATAGCAGGTGACAATGCATTCTAAATACGCAACAAGATACCTTAAACAAAATCAAGAAATGAGAAAAATTTAATAGGCACCTACTATTTATCCAATAAGACTGCTAAACAGGATATTCCAATTAGATTTTTGATATACTATACACATGAATTAATTTTCCAAAATGTAAAAATGTAACTTTAGACATAACAGTTTTAAACACTCTTAAGAACATCTTAATACCTATATTGCTATTGTTGTGAGTGCTATTGAATCAATTCTGAGAAGCCCGTGTGTGTAGAGCAGGACCACTCTGTGGGGTTTCCAAGTCTGTAATATTTCAAAAGCAGATCACCAGGCCTCTCTTCTGATACACCTCAGAGTGGGTTTGAACTGTGAGCCTTTTGGCTAGTCCTTGACCATGTAGTATTTAGCATGTAGTATTTAACCAGAGAAACTGTTAACAGCTATGCTTTTGTTGTTAAGGGAGTTGATGTTTCTCTCGGAGACTGACTGAGGCAGGACAGATGTGTCCTGAAGTTTCCTTGGAAAAAACACAGATCACAATGCCTTTCTCCCACAGGACCAATGGGTGAGTTCAAAACATTCATCTAATCTGTCATTGAGCAGCCAAGGCTCCTCCAACAACAGCATTGCCATCAAGTCCAGTGGAAACGTGGCAAAGCTACAGGACAGAGTAGAACTGCCCGTAGGGTTTCCAAGGCGCTTATGAAAGCAGGCTGCCTCGCTTCCTCCTAGGAAGGGGCTGGTGGTTTCCAACCAGGTAGAGTGCTTAAACCCTGCA
>NW_022104341.1:16208885-16225737 GCF_000313985.2 Echinops telfairi
GAGAGTTCAAAGAGGTGGAGAGGAAAATGTGCAAGCTTGAAAAGTAAAGTGGTGCAAGGCAAAGGGAAAGGTCACGAGAAAAGGAAGAAAGGTTAAGGGGGACGAAGGTGAAAAGGACAAGAAGGAGGAGTTGGCAGGAGGGGGGACAAAGATTGCGAGAACAGCCCGAATGCTAGAAAGGGCGGGGGGAGGCGTTCGGGGGAGGACGGGAGGAAGAGAATAAATATGAGGTTTGGGATACAGCTTAAGGAACCGAACTTAGGAAAGACAGATGAAGGGAGGGGAGAGAAAATGAGAGACTATCAAGGTAAGAAAGAAAGGAAAGAGGAAAGGGGAGAATGGACATGTGGACAGGAGAGCAGGAAGCAGGGAATGAAAGGGGCCTGGAAAGAAAGCAAGTCTTTTTCATCTGAGCCTTGCTTCCACACAGACACAATCAGAGCACCAATAGTCCAGACGCTGACAAGGGAAGACTCCCGCGGCCTAAGTCAAACAATGGAAATGCATTGCTTTCCTTTATCAAAGATGGTGAAAAGCTGTATCTGCTTCTAAGAGTATCCATTCAACTCAGAAGAAGAAGAGACAATTCAATGCAGCACAAAAGACATTCTTAAATATATGATTAACTGTCCAAATTCAGAAGTATTCTATAAGCAAACAGGGCAAAAAGAGATAAATAACATAAACCCTATTAGGAATAATATAAATATAATCAACAGCAATTTTGAACATTTTAATAGCAAAATATCATTCCAAAAAGAAAAAGTAAAAAATACAAGAAACATTTTCATTTTTACTTCCATTATACAGAAATTTTCTTCAAAAAAAAAATGTGTTAAGAGCTGAAAAAGTCCTTATAGTAACAATCTTACCTAGAGAGTTCTAATAAAATCAAAATGCCCTACCAACTAAGCCAAAAAACAACAACAACTTGGACTCACAAAACAAAGTATACACTGCAGCCTCTAATTACATAAGATTTAAATTTTTAAAAAAGCCACACTAATCCAGAGTCAGAAAATTGCGATCTTAGAGAGGTATCAGGGGGCCTGAGATTTTAAAGACATAAATTATACATATGGGTCCAATTTATGAAAATTCACTGAAAGTAATTAAGATCTGTATACTTTTTCTGTATACTTGAACTTCAATAAGAAAAATTTTTAAAAAGTCTTACCCATAAGAGAAAGCATCATTATCTCTCCATTTGGAAATAACAGAAGCTGCCAATCCAGCCAAAATGGCAGTGCTATCGAAAAACATGTGAAAAGAGTCGGAAATCAAGCCTAAACTGGAAAAGAACAAACACATTGATACATTATAATACAAATCAGCACAGGCATCCTTCTCTAAAACACACACGCTGTCCAAGGAAAAGCTCCACTGCTAATGAAACAGGGGTAAAAGCAAAATCTGTCTGCTGCTGGCAAAAGGTTGGAATCTATCTGCCACCATCCAATCACTACCAAAGGCCAGCTGCCACTGAGGGGGAGCAAAGAACCCGTGGCTGCTGGGGTTGGGCCGAAAACCCCCTCCTGTCCAGGATCTTAGGGAAAGAGCAGAAAACCTGCTCCAGAGTTCAAGGGCTTCCACCAGTACAGGGACACTGGGAAAGGGAGTGGGTGTTAGGAATGGTAGGTAAAAGAACATTTAGAATACCCTCCCGGACACCCAGCCAAACAAGCCTACCTAAAGCTGAGATACAGCAAAAGAGCCTAATACCCCACCTGCCTCAACTCCGAGCACTGAATAAAATAACAAGCCCATAGTGATCTCCTACTGGGAACAGAAGGAGGAAGAAGAGACTCCTTGAGGGAGGAGTGCGGAGTGGAGACCCAAAGCCCATTTGTAGGTCACCGGAGATCCCCTTGCACAGGGGTCTCAGGGAGGAGACAAGCCAGTCAGGGTGCAATGTAGCAACGATAAAAATTTATACAACTTTCCTCTAGTTCCTAAATGTTTCCTCCCCGCTCCCACTATCATGACACGAATTCTACCTTGCAAGTCTGGCTAGACCAGAGGATGTACACTGGTACAGATAGGAACTGGAAATACAGGGAATCCAGGGCGGATGATCCCTTCAGGACCAGTGGTGTGAGTGGCAATACTGGGAGGGTAGAGGGAGGGTGTGTTGGAAGGGAGAACCGATTACAAGAATCTACATGTGACCTCCTCCCTGGGGGACAGACAACAGAAAAGTGGGTGAAGGGAGATGTCGGACAGGGCAAGATATGACAAAACAATTTATAAATTATCAAGGGCTCATAAGGGAGGGGGGAGCTGGGAGGGAGGGGAAAAAATGAGGTCCTGATGCCAGGGGCTTAAGTGGAGAGCAAATGTTTTGAGAATGATGAGGGCAATGAATGTACAAAGGTGCTCTGCACAATTGATGTATGCATAGATTATGATAAGAGTTGTATGAGCCCCTAATAAAACAATTTAAAAAAAAAAAGAGAGACTCCTTTGTGGCCCAGGCATGCTGGACTTATTGAAAGTGGAGAGTGGAGCAAATGACATAAAGTTAAGCCCACCAGGAGTACAGATTCCATATTAAGTACAGTAGTCACAGTTCATCTTCAGACAAGAAGTTGAAGTCTGTGGCACACTGACAGTAACTAGCCACAATAAAACACAAAACTCACCCTGGCCAGATATATTAAAACCTCCATATTTATGCCCTAACAATGATAAAAAGGTATGGTCACCTCTGGACAGAAATAATATTAACCTCACTCTCTAATATTCTCGTACACACTATCATGTCCAGCACTCAATAAAAATTTGTAAGAGATATTAAAAAGATTGGGGGGGGGCAACTTTAAATCCTGATTTTTTACACAAAACTATTCAAGCCAAAACAAAACAGAACAATAACATTGAAATACTGAAATACAATATGCCATCAATCAGGATATCTATAAGCAGCTACAATACTTTTTTAAAATGAAGTCACCCATATAGGTTTGGTCAAGTTATTTCAACCAAGAATTTAAGTCCACTTAGTTGGAAAATAGTAGTCTCTTCAGTATATGCTACTGGGACAACTAGATCTCCATATGCAAACGAATGAAGTTGGACCTGTACCTTACACCATATTTGAGATGATCTATTGGCACAAAATGAATCAATGACCTAAGCATATGAACGATAGCACCAAACTCTTCTAACAAAACTTAATGTTTCGGGATCTAGCTTTTGACAATGAGTTCTTAATAAGAACCCCAAAGCATAAGTAACGAGCACAAAAATAGATAAATTGAGCTTCACCAAAATGTAAACCTTGAGTATCAAAGAACTTTATCAACAAAATGGAGGTCAATCTACAAATGGGAGAAAATCTTTGGAAAACATATATTCAGTAGGGGTTAAAGACTCAGAATTTTTTAAAAAAACTCCCTCAACTCAACCACAAAAAGGCAAATCTATGAAGAAACAGACAAGAGACTTTCACTAAAGAAGATATGAAATGACCAATAAATACATAAAATGAGGCTCAGCATCTTTAGTCTTTAGGGAAATACACATCAAAATCACAGATATGCCACTTCCCCCTAACAGGATGGCTAATACAGAAAAATGAAAAATAACAAGTGTTAGGGGGACCTACCCTGATGCAGCCCTGGGTGCTAGAGCAGCTGGAAGGAGACCCCTGCCCGCGCTGAGATGCTTACACGCTCACTGATTTGGCTTTCTTCCTGCAGTCGGCATCATTGAGTGTGTTTTGTGAGATTGAGGAGGATTTTGTAGATAGGTGTCGGACATATGGGCTAATGTTGTACTTGTGGGCTTGGACAGCACTGGGTTGGAATGCTTTCTTAATGTTCATTTACCCTTTATATAAAACTCTCTTATATACATGAGATTCTGTGGATCTGTTTCTGTAGTTTACCCAGACTAACACAGTGGTCCCTCATATAGATATAAAACTCTACTGTTAGATATACAATAGGGTATGTAAAAAAAATCCTGGAATGGTGCTGGGTAGAGCAGAGGTTTCATAGTATGAATGTTTCCCACTAGGGGAGCATCAAGCAACTCGCTCTGAGTTAGTGCACCCAGTGGCATCGCCTGGGAAGGTTCTCTCTGGTCACAGTGAATTTTTTAATGAAAGACAGCTCACCCAAACTTTGTTTTTTATAATGGCCAATTTAAGGAACAATATGCAGCAGTGAAATTTTGTCTCCTGCTTGGGAAAAATGCCACAGAAACTGTTGTGATGTTGAACACAGTGCTAGGGCAGTGCTAAGGGAAAAACTCAAGTTTATGAATAATGGATTTCTTGTTTCAAAAAAGGTGACAAGACAGGGAACTGCTTTTACCACCACTACAATGCACCTACTCACCCAGCCATTTCAGTGCACTAGTTTTCGGCAAAAACAGCATGCTTCTCTTGCCCCATGCACCTTATTCACCTGACCTTACTCTGTGTGATATTTTTATTGTTTATGGGAAAGAAGAGGGATATGAAAGGACAGCAGTTTGACTACATAGAAGAGGTGAAGAAAAAAACAAGGGAGGTGCTTTCTGCCTTCCAAACATGAGTTTGAAAAGCGTTTCCAAGAATGAAATCGCAGCTGTGACAAATATATTAAGTGTAATGGAGAGTACTTTGAAGGTGATAAAGTTGTGAAAACAAAAAATTAAATACGTAGCTTTAGGGGAGGGATTCCACGGGTTGTTGTTTTTTTAACCCCCTCATATACAGTTATTCAAACAGATATATGTATACCAGTGCTCACTGCAATATTATCCACAGTAGTCAAAAGGTAAAAACAACCCAAGTGTCCATCAAGAGATGAGTGGATAAAGAAAATGTGAAATATATATACAATGGGATATCATTCAGACATTAAAGAAATGGAAGATTTTATTGCCAGCAGATCAGAATGAAAGAAAATAAAGAAATTCAAGGAGGAATCATTATAAAGAAATGAGTAAGAAAAAAGATAAATATGTGGGTAAATGTAATTTTTTTCTCACTTTTAGTATCTTTAAGCGATAATTAAGAATAGCAAATAATAACAGGAATTAATGAACCTAAAGTTGTCTTAAACAAACAAAAAAAGCAACAAAATCAACCTCTTCTTGTAGACTGGCCAAGAAAAAAAGAAGACTTAATTTACTAAAATTAAAAACTAAAGAGACATTTTAATTGAAATACAAATGATTATAAAGAAATAATGCGAACACATGCATTGTCAACAAATCAGATAATTTCAGGTGAAGTGGAAAATTTCCTAATAATACACAAGCTCCAAAAACTGACTCAAAATTAAATGAACTAAAACCAAATTCATTGTCATCACGTTGATTTCAACTCTGAGGGGCTCTACAGAAGAGAATGAACTTGTCCTAGAAGATTTCCAAGTCTGTCATATATACGGAAGAGGGCTGTCATATCTTTCTGCCAGCGAGCAGCTGATGGGCTCGAACCACTGATTTTAGTAACCCGCGAATGGTTAGCCACTGTGCTACAGGGTGCCTTCAAAACTCAATAGACTGGTAATGAGCAAAGAGATTAAATTCAAAACTTTAAAACTTTAAACAAGAAAAAGCTCAAATACTTCACTGGTAAATTCTACCATTCTAAGAAAAATTAAAATTAATACCAATCGCTCAAAAATTCTTTAAAAAAAAAGAAGACACTTTGCAACTCGTATCTAAGACCAGTATTACAGTGATCCTAAAAACAAAAATGTCAAAAGAAAAGAAAACCACTGATCAATTATCTCTAGAATATATACTCAGAAGTCCTCAAATACTAGCGTATTGATTACACAACCCTTTTAATATATTCAAACCATTAACTTGTACGGTACATTAATTACATGCCAATAAAACTACTACAAAAAACTAGCACAAAAAAACCAACAATACTCATATAAAAAGGACTACACTCCACAATCAAGCAGAATTTGTTCCAAGAATTCAAGGTGCATTTAATATATAAAAATTAATATACCATGTCAATGAAATGAAGGGCAAAAATCAGGTGAATTCTCAATATACACACAAAATATTCGACAAAACTCAACATCCCTTCATAATAAAAACACAAACTTGGAGTACAGGGAACTTTCTCAATTTCATTTAAAAGTACCCAAATAAACAGCTACTTCACCTGGCATACTGAAAGCTTCTCTAAGATCATGTACAAATCACGGATGGCTGCCCTCACAACATGAATTCAACATTGAACTAGATGTTCTAGTTTGCACAATTAGGCAAGAACTGGGGACATGAAGAAAAGGCAGATAGAAACTTGGGGGGGGGGGGGGAGTGAATTCAACTCACAACTGCTAAAAGAGGGCAAAACTGCCCTTGTGAGTTTCAGACACTGTAGAATTAAGTCTTTACTGCTGGTGGTTTAGAACTACTGACCTCTGGGTTAGCAGCCCAATACATAACCACTACGACACCAGGGCTCAAACTCACTATAGTCAAGCCAATTCTGACTCACGGTGACCCTATATAGGGCTTCCAAAACTATAATATTGACTGGAGCACACAGGCTCACCTTTCTAAGGTGCAGATGGCGGCTTTAAATGAGTACCTTTGTGGATATCAGCACAAAGCCTAAGCCAGTGTCACTAGGGCTTCTTCACCAGAGAAGAGTACGTCTTATACCTAAATACTTCTGAGTTATCAAAAGAATAAAATCGACCCAGATACACACACAATGTAGGAAGACATATAAGGGAGCTCCAAAAGGTTCGTGGAAAAATACCATTATCTTTCCATTAACATTTGGAATCACCCTTCCCCCACCCTCCCATGCCTACACAGAGTAAACATTTCTAAGGCCAGCTATACCAGGGAATTGCTAGTACATGGGCTCTGAACTAAGATTTCTAGTATCCTGAACTGCGAGAAAAGAAATTTCTGTTCTTTAAAGCCACTCCTAGAATTCTGTTACAGCAGTCCTAGGTAACTCAAGCAAAATACAAGATCCATATACAAAAATCGATTATAGTATTTTAATACAGGAGTAATGGCCAATTAATAACGGAAATAAATTTCATTAACCATGACATTAAAAGTCAAGGTTTATTTAGGAGTAAAATTAGTAAAAGAAGCGTAAAACATACTCTGAAAACTATAAAATATAGCAAGTTCATAGAAAAATAGAACCAAAAGATAATGGAATTTTTCCATTGACGTTTGAAACCCTCTCATTTTACTGAAAAATATAACAGAATATATAGATACATGCAAACACATCTCAGGTTCATGGAGAAAGACAACACACCTACTCATTTACTATCTGGTTATCTAGCATTTCACATTTACAATGGCCAAAATCTACTATCTGCTATTTTGAACATTAACAACACGTATCTGGCAGCAATGAGCGCTGAGGTGTGAAGTGAGTAACTGGCTGTAATGATTAAGGTTATGTGCCAACTATGCCTGGCATTGAGAATCAGTTGTTTAACATTTAGGTGACAATGAAATTTGGCAGTGAAGTAATGATGTAACTTGGCAGTAATCCTTCATTTTGTGATTGTATATGGCTGTTCTCTGTGTGAGACCAGCCACCCCACAACCTAATGGGTCCAAGGGTCAGTTGTATAATTGAGAGGTACATTAAAGAGACATCAGACAAGATGAAGTATGCAAGGGCTCACCTCCCGAGCAGAGAGAGTAATGTAATCTCACGAGTTTATATAATCTCGGCACACAGGCCACAGCAAGCCCATACCTAACAGGAAGGGTTGTACAATAGCCATACCTGTAACAGGAGGGGGACAAGCTAGGGGTATACACGCAATAGGAAGGGGTTGTACTAGGGGCACACATGTGACAGGAAGGCACATATGTAACAAGATGAGCAGATTTTAGATTAAGATGGCCCTCTAACCGTGATTGTCTCTGAGCTGGCTTGAGCTTAGATGTCTTTAAGCTCTCTTCCAGGGGAGCAATCCATTCGGGAGTGGGTCCTACTTAGGGTGGAGCAGACAATAGGGTCTGGTTGCCTTCGAGGGCTGACAACCTTCAAGCCAGTTATCTTCAAGCAGCTGACCTTCAAGTGCAGTCGGTGATCACATGTTTCTAAAAGCACCTTAAAAGCTAGTTTTGAGAATGATGAGGGCAACAAATGTACCAATGTGCTGGACACAATGGGCGTATGTATGTGTTGTGATAAGAATTCTATGAGCCCCCAATAAAATGACTTTTTTAATTGGCATTATTATGGTGGGGACACAGTGGGGAATAACTTTTACGTAAGAGAATGTAAGTGGGATGCATCTCCAACCCATGATGGTTAAGGTTCCCTCCACGGGAGCCTTGGCCTCCCAGGCTCCGGCTTAATGTATGAATGTTGAGAGTTTGTCCACATACACACTCTTATTGGTTTTCAGTTTCCCACAATTCTCTATTTCATTTAACACTGATTTTACATTGACTACCTGGCCTGTAGAACTTGACCATGTCACTAAGTGAGGACTGAGTATATTGTTAAGATGGCACCACGTCCCAAGTTGGTCTACATAGTCAGCACAATGCTGAAATCTCCACTGCTAGCTTTGGAGAAATACAGACAGACCCACAATTTCATGTGGAAATATAAAAGTCTCCAAATTGGCAAAACACCTTTGAAAAGCAACAGTGAAGTTGAAAATCTCACATTTACCACCTTCAAAAAAATCTTCCAAGTTGCATTCATCAAGACAATCTGGTAGTAGCAAAAGCACAGGCATGTTATCAGTGACACAGAACTGACATAAACCCTGACATTTATAGGCAAATTCTTTCAACAACAATCCCACAGTAATTCAATAGATAGTGCCAGATAATCACATGCAAAAAATTATTTGGACCCCTGCCTCATATCATACATAAAAAAAATTCAAGGTAGGTCACAGACCTAAAGATACAAGCTAAAACTATGAAACGTTGACAGGAAAACAGTAAGTACTCGTGTAAAAGAATAAGTATTCACGACCTTTGACTGACACCAAAATCTCCACCAAAATATGCAAAATTTTGACATCAGTATTTTAAAACAATTGACAATATGTTCTTTTATCCATCCACCTTGCCTTAACTTTACGAAATTGAAAAGTCAATTTGAATAGCTACAGTAACCGGCATATTTAATATAATTTTTCTTCCTCACTTTGCATGATTCTTAATGCTTCTGTTTCTTAAACTTTCCATTATATGTATGACTCTTATATGAGTCAATTTTACGCCAGGTATTTATTCTAAATAAATATAAATCCTGACTTGTTACATATACAAATATTTGTAAAATACTATTTTGTTTAACAAATGTACTTTACATACATTCTGTGGACACCAAACACTGCCGTAAAAGGAAAAATATACAGTTTAGCTATAACATATTTGTTCCAAATGAAATGGAATACAGAAAGATAGACTTTTTAGGTCTGAACTTAAATGGACTAGTATTGTCCATTTTGGTTTAGAAAATTACATGGTTTACCATTAAGAGAATGACACAACCAAGAGGAATGGTGTCGAATTCATGGTCAAAACAGATATTTCAAGTGCATTACTGTGTGTGACAGGATAGTATCTACCCACAGACAAGAAAATTCTATCAATACACCTACATTATTCAAATTTACACACCAACCACCAAAGCTAGTGATTCAAAAACTGAAGCATTTTATCAGTATCTTCAGTCAAAAATTGAACAAACATGCATTCAAGAGGCACTGATAATTATTAGTGATTGGCATGCAAAAGTTGGCCTTGGTAACAGAATTGAAGCTGGAGATCACATAATAGAACTTTGCAAGGCCAAGGGCTTCTTCGTCACAAATACCTTTTTCCAACAACACAAATGGTGACTGTACACGTGAACTTGGCCAGATGGAACACACAGAAATAAAATGACTGTATCTATAAGAAGAAATCATTAAGAAGTATCAGTAAGTAAAATGAGGCCAGGGGCTAACAATGGACAGACCATCAATTGTTCATATGTAAGTTCAGGTTGAAGTTGAAGAGAATTGAAAGCACTCCACCAGAGCCAAAATATGAACTAGAGCATATCCCCCCAATTTCAAGAACATAATCGAGAACAGATTTGAAGCATTAAACACCAAATACAGAAGACCTATGGATGACATCAAGAACTTTATACATGAAGAACGCAAAAGGTCATTGAAAAGATGGGGAAGAAAGACAAGATCAAAGTGGATGGCAGAATAGACTCAGACTTGCTCATAATCGTAGAGTAGGTAGGGCAAATGGAAAAAATGACAAAGTCAAGAACTCACTCAGCATATTTTAAGTTGAAAGAACTTCAGAAAAAATCCAAGCCTCGAGTTGCACTAATGAAAGATTTCATGGGCAAAATATTGAATGATGCACTGAAAGAAGATAGAAAGAATATAGTCACTGTACTAATAAAAACTGGTAAACATTCCACCCTTTCAAGAGGTAGCATATGAGCAAGCAATAGTTAGGGAAGAAGGTCAAGTTGCACAGAAAGCATTAGCCAAAATCAAGGTTCCAGGAACTGATGGAATACCAACTGAAATGTTTCAACCAGTTGATGAAACACTGGAAGCAGTTATTAGTCTATGCCATGAAGTCTGCAGACAGCTACTTAGCCAGCTGACTGAAAGAGAGCCATATTTGTACCTATTCCAAAGAAAGGTGACCCAACATCATGCTCAAGTTATAGAACAATATTACTAATATCACATGCAAGCAAAGTTTTGCTGCAGATCAACCAACAACAGGTGCAGCAGTACATGGACAGCAAGCTGCCAGAAGTTTAAGTCGAATTCAGAAGAGGGTGTGGAAGGAGGATCATTGTTGATGTCAGATGGATCTTGGCTGAAAGCAGAGAATATCAGAAGGATGTTTACTTATGGTTAATTGACTATGCAAAGCATTCAACTGTGTGGATAACAACAAACTGTGGCTAACTGTGGGGTTCCAGAACATTTCATTGTGCAAACAGAACAAGGGAGTACTGCATGGTTTAAAGTCAGGAACGGTGAATGTCATGGTTCTATCCTCTCACCATACTTATTCAATCTGTATGAACAACAGTTAACAGACAATCAAAGTAAATACTCATGTACACAATTCTGCAATAACAGACAGGCATACACGCTGAAGAGATACGGGGAGGTACATGGGACAATACCCACAAGCATGTATCGGTTTTTGGAGTATTATTTCTACAGTATATATTTATATGTACTGCAAACATATCCATGGATAGATGGAGCATAGAGGGGACAAACTATAACTTATTAGCCATAAGCAAACACCTCAAGGAAATGAGTCACTGAGCTTGGGGTCTTAGGACCACACGGGTCATCTAGTTTAATTGGCACAGAATAGTTCACAATGCTCTACATGGTAGTGAGTCATGACGGCTTTAAAAGCTTATAAGCAGCCATCTAAGCATATATCAGTCTGCTGTAAAGAAGAAAATCTAATACACAAGGAAACAGTCCATGGGATACATAGACCAGGCAAACCATAGCCTCCACTACTCAAGAGAAAAGAACAAGTTGATGGTGCCCAGTTACACTACCAACTATTCTGATCAGGCCACAGATGATCTTGCAAAGGACGAGTGAATAATGTAGAAAAAAATTTAATTGGAAAAAAAAAAAGGCTTACTGTTTTGATAGAGAATGATGGAGCCCTGAGGCTGTGGTCCTTAGTTACCCTTCAAATCTAGAACTAAACCCACCCCTGGGGAATCCTATTTCAAACAGACAGGCCTATAAAATGAGCGATCATATGAATGGAGTGTGCCCCTGAGATGTAGTCAGTTAATATGGCTATTCTAGCTATAGTTCCTTCTAATCTCTGTCTGTGGCTGAAATCCCATTTTGGAGGGGATTCTCTGCTATGTTAATAGGCTGGATTAAGTAGAGTAGTAGGGTGTGAACCTACTCTAGTAGAGGGTGTTAACCAAGGCATGACCCTTGTTTCCTTGGGGGTAGGGTGTGATTAAAGACAAAAACCACTCCTCCAAGAAAGCCATGCTCTATGTTTAACAGCCATCTCAGAAACACACAGAAACCCCAGGACCATCAAAAGGAGGTTGCCAGCGGAACCTACTAACAATCTGTTTGAAGTGGCAGAGGCTGAGACTAGTGGCATCGAGGTTGAGTCACGGAGACCGTGGGACAGAATAGATGAGCAGTGCCAAGGCTCTGAGACTGTGAGGCAGAGCAGTGGGCCATTCCCAGCCGAGGCAGAGGTTAAACCCAAGGAACTT
This sequence comes from Echinops telfairi, assembly GCF_000313985.2. NCBI lineage: Eukaryota > Metazoa > Chordata > Mammalia > Afrosoricida > Tenrecidae > Echinops > Echinops telfairi. The sequence continues at coordinate 16,221,112 of NW_022104341.1, forward strand.
TGTGGATGAGAGGTTGGGGACCAGGGAAAAGTTTGGCATAGGCTAGAAGCGCCATGTTATGTGTCAGAATTAACTCAATGGCAGATTAGTGTGTGCGAGATCTCAGCACTCTAGAAGAAAATACCACATAGAGTATTCCAACCATTTCTGTTCTAACTCCTAAGAATGAACGGAGTAGCTAAATGGTCTTTAGGCCCAACAGGAAGTCAGTATGTTGAGCATACTGTTGTCGCTAGGTTCTGTAGAGTTGGTCCTATCTCATCGGGGCCTAGGGACAACAAAACACTGCCCAGTACTGTGCCATCCCCACAACTCTGCTGCTGAGCCCACTGTAAATCCACTAGGCATCTCCTGGACGGTCTGCTCTTCTGACTTTCTACTTTATCTTCTGGGGTCAATCTCTCCTGATAACATGTCCATAATACGTGAAACAAATGCTCTCTCCATCATCCCTTGTAAGGAACATTCTGATTGTATTTACTCCAAGACAGATTTATTTGTTCTTCTGGCATTCTACCAGAACAAACAAGAAACAACTAAACTGACTGCCATCTAGTCAATTCCAACTAATAGCGACCCTGTGGAACAGCGTAGAACTACCCCTGAAGTTTCCAAGACTGTCACTCTTTATGAGAAGAGAAAGCCTCATCTTTCTCCTGCTGAGCAGCTGGTGGTTTCGAACTGCTGACTTTACAGTTGGCAGCCCCACGTGTAACCACTATGCCATCAGGGTCCAGCATTTTCAATATTCTTTGCCAATACCATTAATACAAATGTATAATTCTCCTGAAATATTCTTGACCCACTGTCCAACTTTCACATGCATATAAAGTGACTGGAACTACCCTGGCTTGGGTCAAGAGCAGTTCACCTTAAAAGTGGTGTCCTTGCTTTACAGCACTTTAAAAGGGTCCTGTGCAGCATATTTGCCAAATGCAGTATGTTGTTTGATTTCTTGATTGTTGCTTCCATGAGCATTGATTGTGGATCCAAACATAAAAGACATGCTTAAGAACTTCAATCTCTTCTCTGTTTACCACAATGAGGCCAACTGGTACACGTGTGAAGATAGGAGATTTCTTAGTTTCAGGTCTGTGAAGGCTACTTTTATTAATTTTCACCAATAAGTCCTTCGAGTCCTCCTTGCTTTCCACAAGCAAGTTTAATACAGGTAGCTCATGTTTAATATAAGATGAATTTAATGCATACATTATTTCTTCAATCTTTTATTCAACAAAATATGCATCAAGCACCTACTATGGGCGATGTAGAAGCCCAGATAGTACAGTGGTCAAGCACTGGGCCACTAACTGAAAGGCCACCAGTCCAAACCCACCAGGTGCTCTTCTAATGAAAAGTGCAGCTGTCTGCTTCGGTAAAGGTTACAGCCTTGGAAACAACTGTGAGGCAACTATGCTCTGCCCTATAGGGTCGTTATGAGTTGGAGGAGACTTAATGACATGTGTTTGGATTTCTACTATGTACTGGGTGCTAAGATTGAAACTTCAACAGAGCTTACATTCCAATGGAAAGGTAAAACGTAGCGGCTATTTCACAGGAGGCAAATACATAAATTGCTTAGCTGTTTGTCCTCTGATAGTGCATTCTTTCTCTCAAATATAGAATTAAAATAAAGCTCTTCCTTTAAAATTATGGCTCCGAAGGACTTTCATGTTACAACTAAATCAGCTACTTAAAGGTGTTTAATCCATTTTTAATCTCATAGTGGGGAAAAATGGACCTTTCTGGTTTTTCGTATCTTGGAACTTAATTTTTACACAATACAAATTAACACAGAAATGGCTGTAAAGAATTGGTTTGGGGGAGAAGTTTACTAAAGAAACTTGTCCAGGCTATTTCTAAATCTGCCAAGCTATCAGTGGAGTACATACCTGTTATCACAGCCAAATAATAACCAATTACCTCATCTTGGAAGGCCCCAAATGTTTAATAAAACTCTAAATACTATGCAATGAACTAGAAAGTATACAGCTAACTTTCCATGAAAAAGGTCATTTGGCATTTGAAACATGAATCCCTTGAATAGATTTCACAGGGTTATTTATGCAGTGGAAGGCCACAATGAAACAGGTATTGCAATATCAAGTAATTGCAGCAAAACGTGCAACTACAAGCCAAGATCAGTAGCCCCTCTTCCCCCTACTACAATTGAGTTGATTCCATTTTATAGCGACCCTATATATGATTTCTGGGGCCGTAAATCTTTATGAGAGTCTACAGCCACATCTTTCTCCAAAGGAGCAGCTGATGAGCTGAAGATCTGTCCTGGTGGTTACCAGCCCAACACTTCTCAGACAGTGCAGCCATGGCTCCTTCTAATGGTGTCTGAAATTATGGCATAATTTTGGAGGTAAAAAATTACAGGTATTGTTTTTAACATGTAAGATAGATGGAAGGGTATTAACCTTACATGATTAAAAAATAACCTATAATGGAGTATCCTTCAGATATACACATCTGATTTCCTAGGGACTCAAAATATTTAAGTCATGTAAGAGGGGCTTCCAAAAGTTCATGGGAAAATTCCATTGTCTTTTAATTCCATTACTCCATGAACTTGTGGAAGCTCCTTAAGATTAAGATCTCACAAGGAGGTTTACAGTTTTTAAGTGTCTTTTACACCCATACAAAACTAGACCAACAGCCCCCATAATCTGTTGACAGTGGGTTTTTAAAAATTGAATTCACAGGTGAATAAGACTGAATTTCATATGAAAATATATATTAACAAAAACTCATGCTATTATCTAATTACTGTTCAATCTCATTAGAGCTAAAGATGCAGCATGGCAATTCTCTCTGAAACACATACCGTAAAGGACAGAGGCTGAATCTAATCAATAGAAAATAAGCGAAACACAGTTGAGGTCAGAAACCTATTTTGGGGAATCCCTGAGGTTTTTATCAGATCCTTAAACCGGAAAGACAAACCAGTACACCAAGGCAGGGCTGTGTGAATCTATTAGTTGAACAATCTCGTATACCTGAAGTTATTCAATAGCAGATACTTAAATAATGGTACTTCATTTTCATAAAGATACAAGATACACACTTGATTTACCTCTTCCCAGAGCGCTTTCAAAAAAGTTCCAAAGCTGACACCAAGCACCATCAACTCAAAAGATGTAAGCTGCTAGAAAGCCACATGGAATGTTCTATTACAGTCAACGCCAGAGTTAAGATCATGGGGCAGTTTCAACACTAAAGAGAGTAGTGAGTCACACACACTTCACAAGACATCCTTTTAGAAACACCTTCCCCATTTTAAGACCTAACGGCATATTAAGACCAAAAGGGAAAAAAAACCTTCAGCTATTAACTTGAAGAATCTCAAAGGTCAGCTCCAGATGCCACTCCCTCACGTTTACAAAAGGTGGGGCAAGGGCAAGTTTCTCCCAATTTCAAGTGGGCAAAGCTAAGGCATGCAAGGTTTGAGATGAGACTGACAAATGGTGAGGCACGCCTGTCACTCTTATCTGACAGGGGCTACTGTACAATTGGCCCAGATCTTAAGGGATGTAGCCCTGCCAGACTGCTGTGGTGACAGCGATTCAGCAGCAGAAGTGTTAGCACAGGTATGATCTTCACAGGCTCCTGAAAAGGTGCTACGTGGCACTAAGCAAGCCGTGCTTCGTTCCCCCAGCTCCGCTTCCGCCCCAAACATTTTCCCTTTGCCTTACCAGTTGCTCCAGATGCCGTAGAGCAGTTCCACAAAAGCGAAAGAGAGATTCAGGCACAGGAAGAAAAACAGGTTCCGAGACGTCTTGTCCGACAGGATAGACCTGGGCATGACATAAGTGATGAAGATCCGGGACAGTCAGAGAAGCCACGACCTCTTTTCCATTTCCCCAAACCATAGCTCCCTTCCCCTCGCAGGGGGAGAGTGGGGAGTGGTCCTTGATGCCCCCTCCCTAACCTCGCGCCACCCTTCAGCCTGGGCCTTCTTCCCCACTGCCCGACACCCCCTTCCCGCAAACACCGCACCCCGCACCTAAACCAGCCCGAGATCTTGCCGAACAGATTGAACTTGGATGGTTTGTATTCATCATCCTTGATGGACAGGGGTAACATCGTCTCTGCCCGGCGTAAGGGCCGGGTCTACTCCCCTGTAGAAGTGGCTCCGTGTGGTGGTGACAGTGACAGTGGTGGCGGCTCGGACGGGAATTCCCAGAGCTCGTCCCGGCCGCGCGCCGCTTCCAGACAGACACACACCCAGGAACTAGCTGACTTCCGGCTCGGACCGCGCAACGCGCCCTGGGACGGGAAAGGAGGGAGGCGGGGCCTCAGGACGGGGACGGCGGCTGTGGGCGGTGCCGACGGCTGGGGGCGGAACCGGTGGCTGGGGGCGGGGCCGGCGGCCGAGCTGGGAAAGATGCAGCTCCAAGACAGGACTATGGCCCGGCCGAGTAGGGAGATCTAAGGAGTTAACTCGGGTTTCTGAGAAGTTGACCCAGAATGGGGTCCCAGCACCTGGCCTCTGGGAGGAAATTCGAGGTGACGGACCCGTACACTGAACTGGCTTGGTGGTTGCGACACGCTCACGCCCACCCTGACCACTAAGGTTCCCGGATGCACTGGCATCCAAGGCATGTCCTTTGCCAATCC
>NW_022104341.1:16226238-16228834 GCF_000313985.2 Echinops telfairi
CCCGCGCCTGCAGGGGAACTGGCTGGGCGAGGTCACGTGGCTCGACACGTGATCACTTAAAAGTTGTTACCTTGGGGAAGAAATGGGCACACGAAGGGTCGGCTAGTCTTTCGAATGTGGGCTGGAAACTACAAAACCCAGCGTCTCGGGAGCTGCCTTTCCCCCAACAGGAAGTGGAGCGTCCCCGGCCGGAGGGCGACGCTGGGGACGGGCCCCTGCTTCGGGCGCTCGCTTGGCGGGCGGCGCTTTCCCAGGTTATCTGTCCGCTGCTTCCTTTAGGAAAAATAGAAAGGAGCCAGCGGGACGCCCCTTCCGTCCTGTGATCACCTCGCTGGCTGCTGCTACCCAGCACGTCGGCCAGCCCACTGCATTCTTCTGCACCCCGGTAAGGAGACCTTAAAATGCACGGGGAGATACGTTTATGCTTGGGTCTCATTTTTGGAACTTTGGGGGAAGAGCAGTGTGGAATGTGAAAATCCGGAGGTTTTATTTTTGAAAATATGACTATTCTACAGTAGGTTTGTGTGTGTGCATATTGTTTTTTTTAATGTTCATGTTAATTAAAACTCGTAGGAGAGACGCGAGGTTCCAGATTAAGTTCTGGAAAGAATGTTTTGCCTCCGCCTTTCTTGACATTATTTTCATTTGAACATAAAAACATTTTCAATTAGTAGCGTTTACTAAGTTGTTTAGGAAGCTTGTATAATATTAATAGACTGAATTTTACTCTGCTGCACTGCTGGGGGAACATTAGTTTGGGTACAAAAGACAAGATAAAGATAAAACCTTTTTCTGATATTAGAGTTTTCTTTTGAAACTGATTTATTATTTCATTATGATATAACTAATGAGAGAAGGGAATATATAGAAATATCTTATCAAATTTCAGCAAATGATTTTCAGCATTTCACTCATCAAGGTCAGCTGCAATTTGAACCTGTATATTTTTTTGTATTCTGCCTTTGAAATCTGCATTGTATTCCATGCTGCTGTGAATCAGAAATTGCTCTGATGGTTTTCTGAGAAACAGAAGCCCCCATTAGCTGCTTTCAAATCTTTTTTTTTTTTAATTTTAATCATTTTGGGGGTAGCTCTTACAGATATGATAACAATCTGTAGTTCAATCACATCAAGCAGTAGTGTACAATTGTTATCACAATCAATTTCAATACTTTTTTCTTTCTTCTTGAATTCATTGATAACAGCTCCCCTTAACCCATACCTCCACCCCCTCCCCGCTATCCAATCTTTTTGAAACAAGTTGAAGAAATTTTTATTTCTATTATATTGGTTTCCTAGGATTTTCCCACGTTAATTGGCTTCCCGGGACCCCAAAAAGATATAAAATAGATATTCCTGTTCAGGCACTATCCTTTCAGAATTTGTCAGTACCATTTCACAGCTTTTACACCTCTAGATATCATCATGTCCATCTTTAGTGCTGGAGATATTTTATTTTGCAATATGGAATGTGGATGAACACTATGTGAATCAGTAAAAGTTTGATAAGTGAAAAATGGTTGTATTTCATTTATTTTGTCATGTTGAAATAGTCTTTATCCCATGCATATTATTTCTTTGTGTTGTCCTGTCGTAGTAAGTTTCATTCATTCACGAGTCATTTAATGAGGGTCTACTATGTGCCAAGCTTTGTACTAGGCACAAAACCAAATAAATCCAAAATATGATTCCCCCGAAGGAATTTTATGAATAGAAGTAGTGACAGGGAAATCAGCCCAGGGTTTTAGAGGTGTCTGATATTAACAGTCTCCTAGGTATGCCGTATTTTGCATGACTGTAGAAACTAAGCCACTCCTTTTGCCCTGGCCACAGCATGCATCATGTAAGAACATGCAGTGGTCACTCAGAGACAGTACTTCTGCTCCATGTAGGTAGTCCTTACAGATGCTGTCTCTCCTTTCTGAACTCGCAATTCCTTCGTGCGTTATAAAATTAATGTTGAAAGGTGGATATAGTCCTAAAAAGTCAAGCTAATAAAAGGATTTCTACCTGGACTCTTCAATATTTGTTTCTGATCGGTCTACTGTGTGCACCATAGCAGGGGAAGCAGAAGACCAGTTCAGTTCTGTGAGGAAGGAAAGCAAAGAAAATGAAGGGCAGAAGCTCGTCTCTAGCATGTTCAGCTCCTCCTGGGTTCCCACCACCAGGAATAGGAAGGATCCCACCTGTCATTCTTCAGGAACTGGAGTAGCACTTATCCACAACCCTATTTTAGACCCCGCGGTTTTGAGATCCTTCAACTGGACTGACTGCCCTGTGTACTTGGAAAGGAAAAGGGAAGTGTAGCAGTAGAAAGAGGAGCTCTGCTGGCTCAGTGCTTAAAGTGCTCCGCTGCTGCCAGGTCTGGACAGCAAATCTACCAGCTGCTCGGCTGGAGAAGGATGAGGAAGGGGCTTCTTTGAAGATGTATATAGCCTTGGAAACTGGCTCAGTTCTCATCTGCCCTCGGAGGCACTGAGTTGGCATCGACTCAACGGCAGTGGGTTTGGTAATGGTAGATAAAACTGAAAAATATATCTAGATAATAAATATATCTAGAAATTGAACAAAGTACAAATTGCTAACATATTCAGAG
>NW_022104341.1:16229806-16249183 GCF_000313985.2 Echinops telfairi
AACAGAATCACAGATTTGACAAATGTATTAAGTGTCCTGGTGAGTACTTTGAAGGTGATAAGGTTGTTTTGTTAAAAATTTAAATACGTAGCTTTGGAGGGGGGAAATCCTGTTTTTTGTTTATTTGTTTTTTTAGTAATCCCTTGTATGCATGCTCTGGTTTCAAATGTGTAAACATATCAAATAGGTAGGACTGTGTGAGTTTGCTCAACTTCTGGATCTTCAAGAGAAAGCTGAACACAAAAATATAGCAGTGTTAGCAGCAACCTCACAGGAAGACATTATTTACCTCAGTGCGTACATTTATTTGTTAGAACACAGAAAAGCAAATTGTAATTTCTGAAAATAACTCTAAGCCTATGGATATAACATCAAAAACATTGTTATTGTCTCCTTTATGCGTATTGACAAAAACATCACCAAAAATTCTTTGATTTCCCCTAATAGTGCCAAGAGAGCCTGTTTCTATCAATCACTGAAGCCATAAGGAATTTTTTTTCAGTTAAGCTTCATCACAATGAGGTAAGTACCAGTATTTTCTTCTGAAATGTTTTTCCCCCCTTTCGGAGGTGTTTTGTTTCCTTTGAAATGAAAATTCTTACTTGCAACACCTGTTAGAAAAAAACTAGGTCTCTTTGAGATCTGATCCATGGAACAGTCAACCAGGTTATAGAGTGAGCCCAGTACCTGTAAAGGTGAAATATTGCTGTAGATTCCAACAACAGTGACAAGAGTAGAGCCAATACCCCAGACACCGTTCATGAGTGTCTCACGCGTGTCCGTGGGGGGTTGGGGACTGACTGAGCACTCCTGTGGTTAAGGAGAAATCAGTCAGCATTCTCATACTCAGCTGCCCCGTGCATACAATGGGTCTGTTATTGCAGTGTGCCATCAAGTCCACCCAGACGCAAAGATAGCTCCTAGGACGGAGTGGCACTGCCCCACAGGGTTTCTAGGGGGTGATCTGTACAGGACAGATAGATCACCAGGTCTGCGCACCCATGGAACCTCAGGTGGGTTTCAACTGCTGACCTTTTAGTGAGTTGCCGAATATTTAACCAGAACCCCTATAAAATGGGTGGCTATGCATATCAATTCCCTCATTTCTAAAGATTCAAAACCGTTTACCTCTGAGATACTGTGTACTTGGGATATTTGAGATATGAAGGGGGAAATGTTTGACAATGTTGTTTTTTTTTAATCTTTCTTTTAATAAATCTTTTTATTGGGGGTTCTTGCATATATTATAATAATCCATACATCATCAATTATATCAGGTGGACATGTACAATTGTTGGCATCAACAATTTCTAACCATTATCTTTCTTCTTGAGCCCTTTGATAGCATGTCCCCTCCCCCACAGCCGTGAACCCTTAATATATATTATTATTATCATTTATACATATCTTACACCACCCATTCTATCCCTTCACCTACTATCCTTTTATTCATCCCCCTCAAGGGGGGCTATTCTGTCATTGCTATCCGTTCCCCCTTCCTCTCCTTCCCCCGTTTCCCTTCCTCTGCCCTTCTGGAATCATTGCACCCATCACTGATTCTGAGGGGGTTTGTCTTTCCTCTCTGTTTATACCTCTACACATAGTTTTGCTTCCTAGTTCATTCCTCTATTTCCTTTTGCCTTCCTCCTGTCCCACTATATCATGGTCACCACTCATTTGTCTCTCAGCGATTCCTCATGGCTAGATATGGCTGCTCCGCCAGCACCAGGGACTCTGTGCTCCCCTTGCTGTCGATGTTAGATCCCTAGTTGTTCCCCTGTCCGTGACCTTGTTTTCTCCCAGTCCCCTTCCCCGCTCCCCACCCCCACACCGCCTCCTCCCCTAAGACCCACCCCCCTGCTTCTCATGCCTGTTTTCTATAGATAGACAAAACAGATACAATGAAAACAAAACACCAACCAACAGACAAACAACCAGCAACAACAGCAACAAAAAAGAAAAACCCTATACTTAGTTCCAGGCCTGTCCGCTGACCTTTGTGACTATCTCCCCACCAGTCCGGTGGGGCCCCAGGCACTGCCCCTCTGTCTGAAGTCTATTTTGGGGATTCCTCGGGAGCTTCATGGCTTTGCTCCCATTGGTGCTCTGTTCCATTCTGATCCTCCCCACTATGGGGGTGTCAGACCAGATTCACTCCCCGCATTGTGTCCCCAATATTGTCCTCTGTGGCGCCGTGCTCCACTGTGGGGACATCAGGTCTCGAGCTGCTGTCGGCCCGATAGTCTTCTGTGTGCCTTCGCTGCTCCCAGCAGGGGCGTCGTCCTCAGTGCTTGGTGTGTCTTGACAAAGTTTATTACTGAGTAATTTGAACTCTTAGGCAGACACTGGATCCGCCAGATCACCACTGTCCTTCCACCTGACATATGGTAAGCACCCCTATGTGTTTGGTGACTGACAGACTACCACTGATAATATTTTGACCCTCTGGAACTCATAGAAAGTGAGATTTATACTAATTTGAAGTTTTAGTACGCACCTGTTTTAGGTTTGGGATCTAAAGATACTTACATCATAATTCACGTGCATAAAATCCATTCTCATAGAGAAATGATATGGGAATAAAGTGAGATTATTGCTGAAACCAGCATATGGGGGAATATTCCAAGGAATCTGTTGCTTAGCAGGCTTACTTCCTCTCCATTTTCTTGGACAAAGGAATATATTTACAGGATCTTTGTTTTGTTTAAGTTTGATTTTTTTAAATTGTTTTCTTTTTGAACTATTTCAAAACTAATTTTGCCTGGCATTGGACTGAGCTAAAAAAAACCTTTTCTATTTCAAGGCTTTCTTCCAGGGTGCATTGACTGCTTGGTCTCCTCCAAGTCATGGAAGGGTGTCTTCTGACATCACCCTTCCTGCAGCCCTGCTACCGTCAGATTGGGCCATTCGTGACAGCATCGGCTCCATTTGCATCATGACTCCAACGACAATTAATTGGCGATTCCAGGACAAAAGCTAAAAAAAAAAATTAAGCCTCTCCTTAGCATACTTCATGCCTGTGTGATAGAAAGGGCCTCACTGTCTGCCTCAGTAGCAAATGGGTGGATTGACGGAGGCAGGCAGCCCTTTAAAACGCCTTGTACATAACGGCCACATGTTATTTCCTTTTTAGTCAATGCTAGTAAGACAAGTTCTAGTTAATTGATAATGGCTGGGCGAGACGTTATTGAAATAAAGTTTGGTGCTCTACATAGGCGTTCATAAGACCACACCAGTTGCCACAGACTATTGACCTCATATTGCAGAGCGGTGCCCTGTGACAGTGGGTTTGGAGGGCAGTGGCCTCTCGAACGTAGATTTCCAAACCTCTAAGTGGATTTAAACCACCAACCTCTTGATTAGTAGCCAGGCGCTTACCCTTTTGAAGCACACAGGGACTACTCGTACAGGAGTAGGAGGGGAAACCTTGCCGGGACTCATTTGCTATGGATGGCGAGGTGTGGTAGGGAAGAGAAGGGGAGGCACAGGTGCTTGTGTCTGATATGCCTGTTTGAAACACTGCCTTTATTGGTCTAGGAACCCTGGAGGCATGGTGGCTACCTATTGATTGGGCGGCTGACCTCAAGGTCAGCAGTTGAAGACCACCAGCCACTCTGTGGGAGAAAGCCAGGTCTTTGGACTTCCAGTAGAGTTACAGTCTCAGAGACACAGGGGCAGTTCTACCCTGTCCTGTAGGGTCGTCATGAGTCAGAATTGACTCTATAACGTTCAGATCCTTTGTGTTGGTCAATTCTAACCTGGCTTGCTCTCTCAACCTGGCTGTCAACAGGACCTAGTCATTCATATAACCAACACAGAAATTCTTTTTTCACAGCTGAGAAATGACCTGGTGCAGCCACAGCTATCTGTCCAGACGCATTATTGTCCTAAATACAGCTATTTCTCAGAACCTGCTCAGTTCTGAGCAATTCTGTTTCAGGACTATAGCCTCAAAATGCAGGATTTAAACTGCCTGACAAAGAGCAAGTGGCCAGTTACACTGCCGAGAAAAAAGAGATTGCTTTAACCATCATAATCCACCCATCCCACAGCTGATCCAGGTTGCAGTCCTCTGAGTGATCAATACATATCGCTGTACAGCCAGCTCACAAGATGAGTCTGTGACCCTCTGTGGACCATTTTGTAATTTATCATGTCTGTTCTGCCCTTGCCTTGCCTGTTCCCCACTTTTATCTACTGGTTCCCCACTTTACCTACTCTGTGAACACAAAAAGAATCTAATTTTGTATTCCGCTTCAAGAAAAGAGGAGTGGGAGTTAGCAATGTCGTTGTAAAAGTAGATGGGCTGTTTCAAAGGAAAATGGAGGGGAAATCATTTGGGACCAAGAGGATGGAACTATTCGAAGGTGAGAAAAACCATATGGCACTTCTGACATGCCGGGGGGGTGAGAACAAAGTGCTTGACTACAGGTAAAATCTCCAGGCAAAGATCACCTTTCATGTTCCATTTCTGGCATTCTGTATTTTACAATGAAGTAAAGCCGAACTTGCCTAATGAAATAGAATGTCTTTTTTAAAAATAGGAGAATACCAGGGTTCAGAACCACCTTCTGTTGATCACTGGCTCATCCACAGAACTGGAAGGAGGATGGACCGTGCGACCTGTGCCGGAGGTGGCATTTCCTGTCAAGATGCTCCGGGCGCCCGAGGGATGATGTCCCCGTCTTCTGTCGGGCAAGGGCACTTCTGAGAGATTTTCAGTCTTCACAGAGTCTTCATCTGCCTTTAATTTACATTTATTCTCCTAAAGTTTCAGGCTTTTCTTACCTATTGTGAAGTTTAAAGTAAATACAGATTCCTTCCTACTGCTTTCTTACAAAGAGTTGTGAGCACTTACTCAAAAAAAAAAAAAAGCCACTGCTACTGATTACAAAGACTGAAGGGACATTTCCGCCAAGATATAGTCCAACTGAAAAAGGAGATAATGGCTCAGTCAATAGATGTAGTACCCCAGACCTGCCAGGAGCATTGAGGGTATAGAATGGGCAGGGAAGCCTCCGGTGCGGGAGGTGATAATTGAAAAACACGTTGTAAGGAAAGCAGGAAGGAGTGTGTGGGATAGAACGAGGTAAGGGCTTGTGCCAGGGCAAGTCTGCATCGACATGTGGTATGTAGGAGGCCCCTCCTGAAGACAGTCCTTTTGTAATTGGGCACCACAAGCTGTTCTGTCATCTGTGCACCATAAGCCCCGTCAGAAACGGCTGCCTGTTCCAGCTTTCTTCTTGCACGTTCCTGTAAGAAAAGACCAGGATCTAAATCAGCCTCTCCTTTCCACCTTTGCATGAGTTTAGCTCTTTGCAGCCGAAGACCCTTTCCTAGCACGCGTGTTCTGTAATCATCAGTTTTCCATACGTACTTGGGGGCTGGACCACTCTGTGCCATGTAAAGCCAGCCTCATAGTGAAATGATGCCTCGTTACCGTTCTTCCCCAGGTGGAAGATGAGAATGGCAGCTTCTCGTTGTGCAGCATCAAAGTGTTCATTGCTTTTCTAACGTTTGAGTCCGAGGACATAGGATCTTTGTTCATGCTGAGTTATGCCATATGTGTTTTTAGCTTCCCTCTGGGTAATGTTTCTTTTTCCATATGAAGGAACTTGCCCAGAGGAAGAAATTCTACATTCACCAGTGTCCCCTGGGGGAGTTTGGTGGATGATGTAGTAAATAAAGGAACAACAAGTCTTTGAAAATTCAGATTGCCTGATCCACTTAAAGACCTGTGTGAGAGAATGTGCAACTGTTGCATATAAGAGATGCGTCACTTACTTTCTCACCCCTTACCTTACATCCACAGGTAAGAATTTTCCTAAAATTTCAGATAATGACCTTTAAAAGCTGTTTCAGTTCTCACATATTCAGAGATCCTTGACATAATAATGCAGCTGTTCGACTCCTAGGCATATACCCAAGATAAATAAACATATGTGTTTACATAAAGGCATATGTGCAAATGTTCATAGAGCAATGTGTATAATACACAAACTATGGAAATAACTTAAACAACCCCTACTGATATGTAAATAAGCAAAGTGTAGATAAAGAACAATGGATTGTTCATCAGCCACAGAAAGAATGTTGATTACTACAACATGGGTGAACGTGGGAAGCTAGGACACACAAAAGACACAGTGAAATGTTCAAATTAGACAAATGCAGAGAGACAGGAAGTGGATTAGTAGTTCTCTGGCACTGACGTACACCCTGTGCCTTGGGGGACGTGGGGAAAGGTGCTGACTGTTAAGGAGTGCAGGGTTTCTTTCTTGAGTGTTCAAATGTTCAAAAATTAGAGTGTGGTCGTGGTTGCACAACTGTGAAAACCGTGTAAAAGCCAGTGAGCTGTGCACTGCAAATGGTGAATTATACGCTATGTGACGTGTACATCAGTAAAGGTGGAAAAAATAAGCCCTTGACGTACCAGCGTTAAAGCTTTCTGTTACCACACGGGTGCTTTAGTACGGGTCCCATCTACTAATTCCTTGGCAAATGTGTGCATAATTCTCAGCAGTGTAGGCGTTATGGGCAGTGCCCATCAGAAGATCTCAGTTCTTACCCTGGCGGTCTCTTTGCATGACCTGTTAGGCAAGCCCTTTATCACTGGCCCGTGAGTTCTGTCTTATAAAATGAGGAGAAGGCTCAGTAGAAGAGCTCTGGATGTACTCTTTATCTCTTAGTTTATATGTTTGTACAGTCAGGTATAGATTCACAAAAGAAACCAAACTGACTGCCATCGAGTCAGTTCCAACTTTATGAACCCTGCAAAGTTACACATTGTCTCTGTACACAGGGACAGGGTGTGACTGTTGCTGTATGTTTAAACACCCTGTATGTTTTCAAGGCTGTAAATCTTTATGGGAGCAGAAAGCCTCATCGTTTTCATAGCTGGTGGGTTCAAACCTCAAGGTTAACAGCCCAACACGTAATTCACTATGGCACCAGAGCTCCTGGGGCATATCTTAAGGCATACAAATATTGGGACATTTTTAGAGAGATGACTATCTCCTAGTATATCAAATAAGGTGAGGTTTGCAGAAGCCACCTGTCTAGAATCCTTCCCCATCCTGTTCATTGTAGCTTATGGGGCAGTTTAAGAGGGGCTGCAGAAAGTTCGTGGAACAACGGAAGTAATAAATACCAGAATTTTTCCATGAACTTTTTAAAGATCCCTTGTACGTGTTGAGCTTAGAGCCTTCCTCGTGCAGTGGTTAAGCAGTCAGCTACTAACTGAAAGGTGGGTGACTTGCGCCCCCAGTGGCTCCACAGGAGAACAGCTCTAGCAATGTGCTCTCAGAAAGATGCTAGCCCAGGAAACCCTCTGGGGGGTTCTGCTGTGTCATAAAGGATTGCCCTGAGCGGAAAGGGACTCGGCGTCATCCGAGCAGGATTTCTTAACCACCATACTGTTGACATTTTCGAAACCAAAATTCACTGTCATCAAGTTAACGCCGACTCAGCAACCGTGTAGGACAGGGTAGAACTGCCCCTGTGAGTTTCCAAGACTAATTCTGTGTGGGAGTGGAAAGCACTGCCTTTCTCCCATAGAGCGGCTGGCTGGTGGGTTCAAACTGCTGACCTTATGGTTAGCAGCCCAACACCTGGGCTCCTTGTTTGTGCCTGACAAGTCTTGGCTGTGGGGGAAGGGCAGCCCTGTGCATCTCGGATGTTTCACCTCACAGTAGATAGCAATACCTTTACTACTCCCCACCCTTAAGCCATGACATTCAAAAATGTTGCCAAAACGACCTCTGGGGACCAGAATCACCCGCATGTGGAAAGCCGTGGTCATAACACTGTCCAAATAAGTAAGGAGATGTAGTCTCAGCCTGTGAAGAGCTAGCAAGTTAACAGCAATGCAAAAACAAAGTAAATATTGGGGCAATCTCATTTTTCAGATAAGAAGAGGATCTTTGTGTTGTTTTGCTAACATTTACTGTGTTTATTAACATTCACTGTTGTTGGTTTTTTAAAATATAAAAACATACAGAATCTCCTGTAGTCATGTAATGGAAGACGAGCAGGGAAGGAATAGACTAACGGCTATCAAACCCTTTCTGGAAAGAAATAGAATGGCAGTGTCTTGATACAGACATAATTTAATAATAATAATAATAACCAGAGAGGAAAATTTAGGAATTGAGGGCAAGCGAACTGGCAGGTGTCTTTTACTTCTCGGTTCTCTCCATGAAAGGAGTTTTCTAGATGTCTTCTAGCATCTCTAAGTATTACGTAACAGAGAAAGGAACTGAAAACAGCTATGAACTGAAATCCAAACAGCGTTAGAAGTCATCCGGCAGCCGTTGGGCTGAAGCTGTTTCTAACCGGCCTACAATACAGTTCAGGGCTTCGGCTCTTCCCTAAGCCGGCTTGTGTCAGTTACAGGGCTGTCAGTAGCACCCTGCTCTCCTTGCTTGTCCATGCAGCCTCAGCAAGTCACAAACTTACATACTTTTACTGGGCTGCCTTATCTAATAAAATGGTTATGAACTATTTATACTATGTTGCTAAAGATATAAATGATTCATTATTTCCTGACACCTTTTTGATACAGATATAATAGGGGATTAGAAGCTGTCGCAAAGAGGAATTTCTATCATGGGCACCCAGGATAGACTCCTACTGGAAAATAGGAATAAGTGACTGTACAGTCAGTCCCTCCCTCACTGGTGTCGATGAAAGTGTATTTACAGTAGATGAACCTTCACTGCATTTTTCTAGCCTGAAGCTGCCAGATAACAAATGAACAGTTTGCTTAGAGATGAGAAATACTCTGATAAAAGTTTTCAATGTGCTCTTCCTACTCAGCTGCTGAAAATGAACATAGAGATGCTACTCAGGGTGTATTTTAGCACGATTGGCAAAATGCTTCTCGACTCTGAGAGCTTATTTTCATGCAGAATTGAAAAAATGTTTTATGGGACCTGATTCTGTGTTCAATGGATTTTCGGTGCCTTTGAATCAAACTTCAATGGTTTGCCTTTGTTGGGCTACGTTAACAGTTATGTGTTGTTTTAGGAAGTGGCTACATAAAATGAAAATCACTGTACTGTACAGCCTTAAATTACTGTCCTTGAAAAATAATCATGGTAAAGCGGAGACTACTTCAAAAGCCCTTCATTTGATGCTTGGCATCGAGTGAGACCGTGATGGAAAAGAAACATAAAATTGCTTTTCTCAACAGAAGAGGCTGCAGAGAAAGTCCGGGAGAGACTGTCCTTTCAGGGAAAGCGCTCTGAAACGGTTACTGCAAAGGCAGCATTATTTTTGGCTGGGGGGGTGTTGAAAGCGAGGACCGAATGACAGTGACCATGTCCTCGTCCTTGTCAAGTAAGCTCTCTGCGTGCACAGGCCGCAGTGCCTTGCCTCCTCACCCAGTGATTTCTGAATGCTTCTGCCTCCCTGACTCCTCATTCTCCGTTCTTATAAATGTCAACGCATAGGCTGCGTGGGTGCTGCGTCCTTCCTCCACCACTGCTTCTGTGCTGACAAAGCGTGCCGCAAGCTATGCAATAAGGTCACAGAAATGTGACTGTAACTTTAACCCCCCACTCCCCACATCTCCTCAATGAAAAGCAAAAGGCGATTGGCCATCATTTTAAAGTTAAAAAAAAAAAAAAGCAATGTCGTTTGGAACCAGATATGCTATGAGGCAGGATGATGTAGACAGCAGCATTGGTTGGTACTGCCTGTGGAATGGTGGCCTCACTACAGATACTGACCTTGAACCACAAGGTGTGAATCAGAAGCTTGCATATCTTTGTGTATGGATGCACTGGTGTATCTCCCCAAAAGATGGAGAGAACCCAAAATAAAATGTAGAGAGGCAGTATTGTACAAATAACAGTGACGATGGTTCAGTATAGTTGGGATACTGCAACTATCTTTGCCTGAGGTGAATCAGTCACAGAAATGCAACTTTACATGTAATTGGGCAGTTGTGCTACATGGTAGCTTAATATTTTAACAGTAGCATTTTAAGAATTTCTTGAATATGTACAGGTGAACTTTACATATATTTAGGGGCACTTGACTATGAGGAATATCAGGGTGACTAAAATATTATTCATGCCCTCAAAATAACCACAATCTTCTCTTTTCTCTTGTGTTTGATAAATGGTATATTTAATATATTATGTCTACTAAGTAGTTCTTCAATCTGCTAGAGCCAGTCTAGTAGGGTGATGGGGAAGCCCACGTTTGAATTAAAATTTAGCCAGTACTTAATCATGATCTCTTACTCAAATTACTTAGCCTCTGAGCCTTACTTTAATTATCTTTAAGATAATAAAAGGTTAGCACCTTCACTGCTGCTGTGATATAGATGTAAAGGATTTGGCACAGTTCCTAATGCAGCACAGGTTAGGCACTGTGTACACAATTTCCAAACACACCATTGGCATACCCCTGTATGCAGGAATACAACCAAAATGCTCCTTGGAAGCAAGGATGATGACACTTTGTCTCACGCACTTTGGACATGTTAACAGAACAGACCAGAAGGACATCGTGCTTGGTGAGGTAGAAGGTCAACAAAAAGGAGGAAGCGTGCGCATGCGCGGGGAGATGGATGGACAATGGCTACAACAATGGACTTAAACAGCAATTGGAAGGATGGCTCGGGACTGGTTGTGCATCAAGTCGCTGTGAGTCGGAGCCAACTCAGCAGCACCTAACCACAGCAACAGTGCTTTTAAGAAAAAGTTGCATGTTCTGCTTAAAGATCTGCATAAGACTGGCAGCCATCTAAAATCAAATGAGTTCTGCATAGCAGTCAAGAAGGGAGTGAGCATGTCTGGGTTGGAGAAATCTAGTTTCGACTGGTTAGATCTATCGGTTGTAAGCCTGGAACTAGAAGACCCAAGCCTAAGGTATCAGCCAGTCATTCATTCTTGGTGCTGCCCATCCCATCGATGGTGAGCTTCCTCAGAAATGCCTATCCTCAAACATCAGGAAACCCAGGTGAGAAATGTGGGTGGTGAATAATGTCCAGCCCCTTTGCTAGGCCAGCAACTTAAACATATGTCCTAACTAGGTATGTTAGAGTGAAAAGTCTTTTCCACTTTTATCATTCATGTCCGTATTAAATGATCGATAAAAGTATCTGTTGACCATACAACCTAAGAAGTAAATTTTATCAAAACTAGTGAGAGGATAGACTACAGATAAATGAAAGTTATGTGATTAATATTTCAGTGTTCCTGTGCTCATAAACTCAAAAATTCACTGCCATAGCGTCAGTTCTGACTCCTAATGACTCTCTTGGACACAGTAGAACTGTGGATTTCCGAGGAGACTGTAAATCTTTACTGGGGTAGTCTTCTATGCTACAAGGGTTCCTTCTGATACAAGGAGATAGTTTTCTTCTTCTTTGAGAGGTAAATTTAAACTGTTGTTAATAAATTTTTGTTTTCTTGATTCCTCACCCCCATCCAGGTAAATTTCTTTGAGCATTCCTTTCCCCTCATTTCTGGCTTTTCTTGAAAAAGAGTAGATAGAATAGATCTCAAATATGCAAAAATTGACTCGAGGGCTCAACTTTCAAACTAGCAAAATACTCATAGAGTCATGCCCAAAAGGTTTATGGAGACCTGTGGAAGAATAAGTAGAATCTGGAACCAGAAGAGAAATAACAGACGAGTAAGAAATGAGCAATTGAAACCCAACTTAAAGAGGCAGCAACGGTAGAGGTGAACCTATTGGTGTTAGTGCCATCTAGTCACCTCTGACCCATTGTCACCCCATACACAACAGAGCGAAACACAAACTTGGTCCTACGACTGAACTATTGTAACCACCACCATGTCAATACATCTCCTTAAGGACCTTCCTGCTTTTTTCCAAAAGGAGGAAGCATGATGTCCTTCTCCAGGGACTGGTCTCTCCTGACAACATGTCCAAAGTATGTAAGACGAAGTCTCACCATCTTGACTCTAAGGAGCACTCGGGCCATATTTCTTCCAAGACAGATTTGTTTGTCCTTTTAATAGTCCACGGAACTCTGAACATTCTTTGCCAACACAATTCACATGCACACATTCTTCATCCATCTTCCTTATCTAACGTCCAACTTTCACGTGCATGTGAAGCAATCAATACTATCAGGCGTTGGGTCAGGCATACCTAAGTCCTCAAAGTAACATCCGTGTTTTTCAACACTCTAGGTCTTGTGCAGCAGATTTACCCAATGCAGCTCATCTTTTAATCTCTTGACTGCTGCTTCCATGAGTCTTGATTGTGGACCCAAACAAGCCAAAATCCTTGACAACTTCAATCTTTTCTCCAGTATCATGATGCTAACAATTGTGAGGATTTTGGTCTTCTTTACATTAAATTGTAATCCTTAGTGAAGGCTGCAAGCCTTGAGCTCTATTAGCAAGGGCTTCACTTTCAGCAAGTAAGGTTTTGTCTTCGTTTCTCAGGTTGTTAATAAGCCTTCCTCCCATCCCGATGGCATATATTCTTCTTTATATAAGCCAGTTTCTCTGATTATTAGCTCCACATATGCGCTAAATAAATATGGTGAGAGGATATAATCCCGACGCACACCTTTCCTCATGTTAGACCATGCAGTCTTCCCTTGTGTACACAACTGCTTCTGGATCCATGTACACGTTCCTAGGGAGTACAATGAAGTGTTCTGGAATTCCCATCTGTCTCAAAACTATCCAGAGTTTGTTATTATCCACACAGTTGAATACCTTGGCATAGTCAATGAAACAAAAAAAATAAACATTTTTCTGGTATTCTCTCCTTTTAGCCCAAATCTATCTGACATCCCTATGACATTTCGTGTTCCATGACCTCTTCTAAATTCTGCCTGAACCTCTAGCAGTTACCTGTCAATGTACTGCTACAACTGTTATTGGGTGATCTTCAGCAAGGTTTTATTTGCATTGATATCAATGTTATTGTTCTATAATTTGAGCATTCTGATGGGTCGCTTTTCTTTGGAATGGGCATAAATATAGATCTCTTCCAGTCAGTTGGCAAAGTAACTATTCTCCAAATTTCTGGACCTAGTGCTTCCAGCAGCGTGCTGAAACATCTCAGTTGGCATTCCATCGATTCCTGGAGCCTTGTTTGTGGCCAATGCCATCAGTGTGGCTCGAGCTTCTTCCTTCAGCACCACTGTTCTTTCCTCCTGAAATGTTTGAATGTTGACTCGTTCTTTTTGGTACAGTGACTATGTCTTCTTCCCATCTTTGAGTGCTTCCTGCATCATTCAATATTTTGCCCATAAAATCGTTCCATGATAGTCTTGAATTTTTTCTTGAGTTCTTTCGATTTAAGGTGTACTCAGTATGTTCTTGCTTTTTTTTTTTTTTTTGGTTTCCAACTCTAGGTCTTTGCACATTTCATTATAATATTTTACTTAGTCTTCTCAACCTGCAGTTTTGATATTTTCTGTTCAGCTCATTGACTTTATTCTTCCTTCCATTTACTTTAGCTACTCTCCCATTAAAATCAAGTTTCAGAGTCTCTTCTCATATCCACTTCCCTGTCTTTTTCATGACCTTTTTGCTTTCTTCATGAATGATGTTCTTGATGTCCCCCATACTCACTGGGCCTTTTGTCATCCGTGTTCAATGCATCAGATCTGTGCTTCAAATGTTTTCAAAATTCACATGGGAGAGACTTAAGATCGTATTTTGGCTTTCATGGATTTTTTTTTTTCATTTTCATTAGTTTCAACTTGAGCTTACATATGAGTAATTGGTAGTCTGTCTCATAGTCAGACCCCGGCCTGGTTTTAGCTGCTGATATTGAGCTTCTCCATCATCGCCTCCCCACGGATGAGTCAATTTGATTTCTGTGTATTCCATCTGGAGAAGTCCATGGGTAGAGCTATCTTTTGTGTGTGTGGGGGGGGGGGGGGGTATTTGCTATGAACAAGTCATTGCTTGTGCAAAATTCTGTCATGTGAATTCCAGTTTTGTTTCTGTCACCAAGTCCATATTTTCCAACTACTGTTCTGTTTGTTTCCAGTATTTGTACTCCAGTCGCCAATAATTATCGACATATCTTGAGTGTATGTTTGATCAATTTCTGACTGTAATCATTGGTGGAATTCTTCAAGTTCTTCATTACTAGCTTTTGTAGTTGGTGCATAAACTTGAATAATGGTAGTATTGATTGGATTTCCTTGAACGTGGTAGATATAATCCGATATAGAACTGTATTCCAAGACAGATCTTGAAATGTTCTTTTTGACAATAAATGCCAGCCTGTTCTTTTTGATTCTGTCATTCCCGGTATAGTAAACCATATAATTTTCTGTTTCAAAATGGCCAAACCAATCTATTTCAGCTCACTAACTTCTAGGATATGGATCTTTGTACATGCCATTTCATTTTCAACGGCTTTCAGTTTTCCTAGATTTCGTACTTCTTACATCCCAAGTTCCGGTTCTTAGTAGACTCGTGCAGCTTTTCTTCTCCTCTTGAGCTGTGCCTCATCAGCAAATGAGGGTCCCTAACACGTTCCTCTCACAGGCTTTTTCCTGTTCATGTCACCAAGGTCGACCTACTTTGAAAACGCAGCTCCTCCTGAGCTGCCTTCTGAGCCGAGCACCCATCTTGGGCACCATGCCCAACAATGTGCTGCTGCCATTCAGCAGGCCTTCGACATCTGACAATGCTCCGTGCTGTGCAGAACGTTTTCAGTGACTGCTTCCTCTCCAGTGGGCAGCTAATTCTTTCTTGATAGTCTGTTTTTAGTCTGCAAGATATACTGAAACCTATTCACTTTGGTTGACTCTTCTGGCATTTGAAATACCAGTGACATCGCTTCCAGCATCACAGCAACACACAAGCCACCACAGTGTGACAAACTGAGAGACGTGTGGTGGGAGATGAGCCTAGGACACTCTAAAACTGAGATTTAACTTATTGTCATAGACATAATTGAGAGTTTTTTAAATAAAAACCTTTTGGCTAGTGACATCATGACTTGTTCTGCTACTGTTTTTGTGACAACTCTGGAAACAAACATGAGGGGGTACCCCCCAAAACCAGAATTGTGCTAGCAGAGCCATGGTGGTACGCATTTCCCCACTTGGCGAGCGTCAAGCAACTCGCTCTGAGTCAGTGCACCCAGTGGTCCTGGGAAGGTTCTCTGTGGTCACAGTGAATGTTTTCATCAAAGCAATTTCACTCGAACCTCATTTTTGTGATGGTCGATTTAAGAGAACAGTGTGCGGTTGTGAAAGTTTATTTCTTGCTTGGGAAAAGTGCCGCAGAAGCTGTTGTGATGTTGAACACAGCTTACAAGGACAGCGCTATGGGAAAAACTCAAGTGTATGAGTGGTTTTCTCATTTCAAAAAAAGGTGAAATGCCGATTGATGACAAACCTTATTCTGGATGTCCATCAACTTCCTGAATGTACAAATATGTCCACTCGGTGCATTTGGAGTTCGTTCCACCACATCAGACTCTTAATCAATCTTTCTATTTTGAGGTTCTGAAAAGATTGCATAACAGTGTGCAACAAAAGCTAGATTTGTGCCTGACGAGGGACTGGTTATGCCACCACAACAGTGCACCTGCTCACGCAGCCATCTCCATGCACAAGTTTGGCCTCTCTTGCCCCAGGGACCTGACTCAACTGACCTTGCTCCATGTGACTTCTTTTTGTTCCCTCGAATGCAGAGGGACATGAAAGGATAGCGATTTGATGATGTAACAGACACGAAGAAAAAGGAGAGAGGTACTGTCAACCCTCCAAACAGATGAGTTTGAAAAATGTTTCCAAGAATGGAATCGCAGATTTGACAAATATATTAAGTGTAACGGAGAGTACTTTGAAGGTGATAGGTTGCTTTGTTAAAAAGTTGGGGGGGGGATTCCATATTTTGGGGGGTGGGGGTACCCCCTCATAAAAAGATCTGTTAAGAATAGTGAAGGAGACATGGCAACACGTGCAGTGAAATGGGTTTCATTTGGCTTGGATTTGTATCCAGGCAGTAGACATCCAGAGCCCATAATGAAGGTTTGGGGGTCAGACTTTCCTGGATGTAAGTCCTTGCTCTGTTACTTAAGTTGTTTAGTAAGCTTAGAGAAGTTATTTAACCTCCAAGCACCTGAACTGTTCAGTGGGGAGAATAATAGTAGAAGTTAAATTAGATGATGTCACTCTCCTAAGCAAATTCTCCCATGCCTTCCCACCGTCTAATAGAATAAAATCCCTACCCCCAATAAAGACACAAATAATCTGGCTCTGGCTTAGCTTGTCACTCTGATTTATTCTCTTCATAAGCACTTATCAATATCCCAAATTACCTTTTGAATATGTTCGTTTGCTTATCTGTCTGTCTCTACTCTCTCCATGGCTCCTCACAGCAGAGACTAGGTTGGTAGCGTTCGTTTACGTAGTCATAGAACCTTCCACCTTGCCTGGCACAAAAAACACTCTTAGTCATTGTTGGTCTGATTGGTCGAGTGAACAAGTACAGTAGGGCTTAAGATGGGCAGTTCAAATCCACCAGTGGATCCATAGAGGAAAACAACCTGTCCATCTGCTTCCATAGAGATCCCAGCCTAGGAACCCTCTAAGGTCATTCTCTCATTTCTTTATTTTTTTAATTTTCAGTCAGGCTCTTTATTCTGAAGGGCAGTTGAGATCATTTATGCTGGGGTTTGCAGTGGTTATAAGGATTCACTTTAAATGAGAAGCTGATACCAAGGGCTTAAGTAGAAAGAAAATGTTTTGAAAATGATGATGGCAACAAAAGTACAAATGTACCTGATACAATAGATCGATGTAGGATTGTGGTAATAGTTGTAGCAGTCCCCAGTAAAATGATTAAATAAATAAATAAAGCATTAAGTAATAAATAAAAGAGGTAGTTCTCTATCATATAGCGTCCCTATGAGTCAGAATCGACTGTAAGGCACAGAGCAACAAGATGGCATGTGAAGTTCCTGATAAATAATAAGACCACTACTAATGTTTGCAGTTGCCATTACTGTTTCTATCTGCTTTATGTCTTAGGAATCTGCATATGATTTTGTTTGGGGAAAAAGGTTTATTTTTCCTTTAGATAAAAAGGAAGTTTAAGTTAATGTGCTACCAAGGAAAACAATCCCATTTGGTAAATAATCATCTCCGTTCCAAATTTTAATTATGTAAACCAAGAACATGTTTTTAAATGTAATGTTTAGTTCTCCTTCTTTGATGTGTACAGACTCAGCAGACACAGGAGGGAGGGGATATTTGACTACCCTTTCTATCTCTTCGGCCAGATCACCTATCAAAGAGAGAGGCGAGCATTGGCATCCATTAAAATAAGATGACCCTCTCTCTTTCCTGGGAGAAACAGAGCCCAAACTGTGGTGACAAGTGGAAGTGACCTTGTTCTGCATTGAATGTTCCTGCAGGTGTTGCCACCTCTGCAAGCTTCCAGGGAGAGTGATGGGCATCAGAGGGCTGCGCTTCTCCTTGGTGGTTATCCTTGTGCTCCTACTGGTCGCTGGCGCGCTGACAAATTTACTTCCGACTATCAAAGAAGACAAGGTGCTCACGATGCGCCGGGAGGTAAAATCCCAGGCCAAGTCTGCCACGGATGCCTTCACTCTCATCATGCAGACCTACAACAGGACGGATCTCCTGCTGAGACTTTTAAACCACTATCAGGCAATCCCACACCTGCACAAAGTGATCGTCGTGTGGAACAACATCGGGGAGAAGGCACCAGAGGAGCTGTGGAATTCTTTAGGGCCTCACCCTGTCCCCGTGATCTTCAAACTCCAGACGGCAAACAGGATGAGAAACCGGCTCCAGGTCTTCCCTGAATTGGAAACGAGTGGTGAGTCGCAGCTGGGCTCTCGACCTGCGAAGGCAGCGAATTGCCAGGGCCGGGCTGTGCATGCTGGTTCTGGGCCTCCGCTTGTCACAGGAAAGCACTATGCAGTGCTTACGGACACTTTGCAGCGTGACTAGAAGCAGGGTCCTGGGGAGGAAAGCACATGCATCTTGCAGTAATGACAGGTAAACACTGCAGAAAAAGATGCAGTAGGATCACATATTATTACCACATTACAGAAGGTCGGAAGTGGCTAATTCACTTGTGCTTGCTGTGTCTTCTGTCACTATCCCATTCGCAGTAGTTTCAGGAGGTTGTAATTTGCTTGGAAGAATCTCCGTGTTCCTTATTTATAGTTTCATTACTTTCTAGGATGATGGATGATAACTAGATGGTAGTTTTCCCCTTGGGAAGTTATAAAATCAATTACAATTTAAGTACAAAACTTTGTATGCTACACAAATCTCTCCAGGAATGCATCTCTTATTTACTAATCAGTTCAGCTCATACATCTTTTGAATGATTTATGTAATAACACTGTTTTATCTTATAAATTTTGTTTTCATTTCCAAAACTCAAGCCCCCCTCCCCCGCCCCCTCCTGTGTTTCAGCGGTGTTAATGGTCGATGATGACATGCTGATTAGTGCCCAGGACCTCCTGTTTGCTTTCTCTGTTTGGCAGGTAAGGCTGCCATCTCCTTTGTAGACGAATCTGTGTAAAGCCTTAGCGAATGCTTCAACAGGACAGCGTGACATAATGGGCTTACCTAAAGCGTTATAGAACATGCCTCTCTTCACTGCCGTCAAGTTGATTCTGACTCAGAGTGGCCCTAGAAGACGGTAAAGAACTGCCCCTGTGGGTCTGTAAGGCTATAAATCTTAAGGGAACAGAATTCTCTCTTCCTCGCTCAGAGCAACCGGTCATTTCAAACTGCTGGCCTTGTGGTTAGCAGCCCAACACAGAACCACTTGACCACCAGGCACCTCGGATTTATTACAGAGGGAATAAGATTTCCAGTGCTGAAAAGTTAACCCTGTTATGGTGTCTTTTATCTGTATTTGATTTATATTTTGGTGTATCGGAGAGAAGAACTAGAACTACCTTCCAGAGAACAATGAGGAAATTATCTGTGTAGCAAAGGCCAGAATGCAGAGCAGCTTTGTTTGTGCAAGACCATAGACACAGATCTCAAATGAGAAATGTGTATCTGTGTTCGTATTGCAGGCAGGGCTTTCACATTTTTCATGGAAAATTCATATTATGAAAAATAATGCATGGATTTAAAATATAGTTCACACTGAAAATCAGCTTCAAGTAACATGCTAAACATCTCTGGACAGGATCTAGTTTAAGGCACAAAGGACAAGGCATCTGTTTGAGAAGAGCTTCTATTAGAACAGCATGCATTTTGCTAAAATTTAGAGGAAAAACAAACATCATATTTATGGTGAAGCTTAGGTGGGTGAGTGGTGAAATCATTGATGTTTTACCAAGAAAAGTTCATGGGAAAGAATGTCTCCCCCAGAATCAGTTTTACAAGTTGATAATTTGATTTTTTTTTTT
>NW_022104341.1:16249979-16260800 GCF_000313985.2 Echinops telfairi
CTCCCTCATGAGCCCTTGATAATTTATAAATTATTATTATTTTGTCATGTCTTACACTGTCCGATGTCTCCCCTCGCCCACTTTTCTGTTTGTCCATCCCCCAGGGAGGGTGTCACATGTAGATCCTTTTGATCAGTACTACCTTTCTACCACACTTACCCTCCACCCTCTTGGTATCGCCACTCACCACTGGTCCTGAAGAGATCATCTGTCCTGGATTCCCTGTGTTTCCAGTTCCTGTCTGTACCAGTGTACATCCTCTGGTCTAGCCAGAGTTGTAAGGTAGAATTGGGATCATGAAAGGTAGGAGGGAGGAAGCATTAAAGAACTAGAGGAAAGTTGTATGTTTCATTGGTGCACACAGCACCCTGACTGGCTGGGAGAACTGGTGATTAATAGCACCATAAGCCAAACCCACTCTCATCAAGTCAATTCCAACTCATAGCCAGTCTGTAGAACAGGGTTGAATTGCCCCTGTGGGTACGCAAGACTGTAACTCTAAGCCACACCTTTCTCCAGCAAAACAACTGGTGATTTTGAACTGCTAACCATGAGGTTAACAGCCCAATGCATAAACATTTTTGCTGTTGACCTCCTGGAAGGCAAAGAATGATAGCACGTGCTCGTGAAGAGAGTGGTTTGAGAACGTTAGCTGAAACTAGCAGAAGAATGCCAGAGTCCTTCTCCAGCACAGCAATGCTCCTTTTCATCCCTCTCATCAAACAAGGCCAATTTTGTGAGTTTCCACGGGAAATCATTACGGATCCATCTTATAGCCCTTAGGCTAGATTTTGTTACTGTTGACTTCTGTTTCCTAACCCAGTTTTCTTCAGTTGATAATGTAAAAATGCCACAGTAATGTGTAGGTTACCAGGACCACCCTCAGTTTGTTAGCGATAGACTCAGTGGCTACTCTCATCTCTTACAAATATGGCTTGGCCTTGATGCAGCTTCACTGAAAAGTAAAGTTGGTATCTTTTCATTTCATTTTTCCGTGAACCTTTTCAATTCCCCTCATTGATAAATTTCTTACATCCTTATAAAATGTCCACAGAATTTATCCCAGTTCTGAAGTGAAAATTCTTCCTGCATCATTATAGTGGCCACTTTTCATGTTCTAAATACCAGCTGGGTAAGCAGGCGGGGTTACTTGCTCCACTATAGAAACAACTCCCTGCTGTTGAATTCGGGTTCATTCTAACTGGCTTTTACAAGTTGCACTACAATTACCTGAAACCAAGACAGCATACAAATCCCCTGAAGCCTCCTCAAATAATTAAGCACCGTGCTTCCAAATAAACAGTCTAATTTGCGCTAGAGTAACTGACTTCATTAGCTACTTGTGATAAAACAATGTGAGAAATATTAATAGTGATATCAGTATTGTGCACTTATCAGCATTTTTAAAACTTTAGTTGTTAACCTCAAACCTGATACACTGATCAACAAATTGGTTTTTTTGTTGTTGTTTTTTTCCTTCCATGTCAGCAGTTTTTCAGGCCCTATAAATAAAAGCTTCTTAGGCAAAAAGTTATAAAGTACTACTCCAGCTGAAAGATTTTTATTTTGTAAAAATTCAATTTACTCAAAACGCAACAGGGTTAAACAAAAGCAAATGCTGTAGTTCATTAGCACAACCTGAGTAGGCCATAATTCAATCCATTGAGTTCTGACTTATAGTGACCCTACAGGACAGGGAGAACTGCCCCTATAGGTTTTCAGATTCGAGATCTTTACAGGAGCACACAGCTTCATCTTTCTCCCTCAGGCCGACAGGCAGATTCATGCCATTCATCTGTGGTTAGCAGCTCAAATATTCTAGGTTTTACTCATAAAAACATCAAGAACAAATGAATCCACTGCCCGTGTAGCATTTGACTCTTGAACGTCAGTCCGGTCTGTTCTACAGTCTCAGCTATTGTTACTCATTTGGTGTGTGCAGGTAGACCAGATTGGGCTATATGAATGTCTGTACTCTCGCTCTTAACCCATGACCTCCACGTTCTGTGTTTTTCTTTCCTCCCTTGTTGTAGCTGTTAGTTGCCATGAGTTGATTTGGACTCCTGGCAGCACCATGTATGCAGAGTAGAACTGGGAGTTCAAGGCTGTGACCTTTCAACACAGATCACCAGGCCCTTTTTCTTTTTCCTGAAGCACCTCTAAGTGGGTTTGAACTGCCAACCTTTGGGGTGTTTACAATCCTTTCCCTCCTCTAGCTACGCTCCTTCCCTTCATCTGCCTTAGTTCACTCACTCTGCTACAGAGTGGACTGTAGCTCTTAGGAACCTTTAAGACATAGTAGAATGGCTCCATTCTGTTTCTGAAAATAAACCTTTATAGGAGCAAACAGCCTCATTCTTCTCCTATGAGACAGCTGGTGGGTTTGAAACATGAACCTTGCAGTCAGCAACCAGTGCTTGACCCAATATGCCA
The DNA here is from genome assembly GCF_000313985.2 of Echinops telfairi. Taxonomy (NCBI): domain Eukaryota; kingdom Metazoa; phylum Chordata; class Mammalia; order Afrosoricida; family Tenrecidae; genus Echinops; species Echinops telfairi. The sequence goes on from NW_022104341.1 coordinate 16,252,413, forward strand.
TTAGGACTTCCTGAATATTCTGAGTGGCACATTTCCCCTGAAGCCTCCCAGCTGTTCCCCTAGTCTCTGTCCTTCCATTGCTGCCCAGCAATGCAGGTGTCATTCTGCCCGGAGTGTTCCTGTGAGATTCTACCCAGCTATAGATGATACAGCTTGATAGCACTGTTGTAACTCTTTGTTCGCGAACTATATCCTCTCTGGACTACGAGTTCTTTGGAAAGGAATTTAAGCCAACCATGTTCTGCTGTGTCTCTTGTTCAGTGTTTGTTCACCAACTGAATGAAACATAGTTTAGGTGAGATTGAGCTGATTTTTATTTTATTTTTTAGTCACTCTAACCTTAATGTTCAAAGCTTTCCTTCCATGGAGTGTTTATGTCAACTATTCTGGCTAATGCCTTATCTTTTTAACAAGGAAACCCCCCAAAAAGAAAAAGGATAAAATAACATATGGTTAACATTCATCTTTAAAATTAACAGTATCTTTCAAGGACATCGAGGTAAACATGGAAACAAAATAAAATCATAAGATTATATGCCCTTAAGAGATTAAAGGAGTGCTGGTGGTACTCTCAGCCAAGCACTGGACTGTTAACTGGAAGGTCAGTAGAGAGGGACACAGGTGATGCTGTCTGCTCCCCTAAGATCAACAACCCCCAAAACCCTGTGTAGGGTTGCTGTTGTTCAGAATCCACTTGTTGGCAGTGGGTTTGTTTTTTTAAAAGAAATGAAAACAATTTTTCAAAGCAGTCACATTAAATCTCACTATCTCCTACAATGAAGCACATTCATAAAGTTAACTTCTGAGCAAGCTTGGAAGAACTGGTGTCTTTTGGTGATTGGAATTTGTTAAAATCAGACAATGTTTAAATTAGCAGAACATTTGTGAAAATGTTAGAAAATTTGCATTACAGGTTTGGCCTATACCCTTATCAGGTTACATATTTATGAAGTTGCCTAGAATTCGATGGGGTTAGGATACAAAAAGCAGGAAGGTAACAGACAAGAGAATTTAATTCACTGGGTACTAAGTCATTGCCTTTGTACCATGTCTGCCCTAAAGGAATGCCACACTTAATTGTCCTTTTTCCCCCCTCTTTCAGCAATTTCCTGATCAGATTGTAGGATTTGTTCCTAGAAAGCATGTCTCCACTGCATCGGGAATCTACAGTTATGGAGGTTTTGAACTGCAAATACCAGGACTTCAAAATGGTGACCAATATTCTATGGTGCTGATTGGTGCCTCCTTCTTCAATAGCAAATACCTGGAGCTTTTTCAGAAGCAACCTGCAACTGTCCACGCTTTGTTAGATGAAACTCAAAACTGCGATGATATTGCCATCAATTTTATCATTGCCAAACACACTGGGAAGCCTTCGGGGATATTTGTGAAACCGGAAAACATGTTCAATTTAGAAAAAGAAACCACCAGTGGCTATTCTGGGATGTGGCATCGAGCCGAGCACTTTGTGCAGAGGTCCTACTGTGTGAACAAGCTTGTTAAGATCTATACTAGCATGCCCTTAAAATACTCCAACATCATGATTTCTCAGTTTGGTCTTCCATATGCCAACCACAAAAAGTAAAATGTCAGAGTTCAAAAGAAACCTCAGAACTGCTTCGTATTTGAGTTGCTTCTCCGCATTGCATAGTTGTTTCTGTTTTTGTATTTACAAGCAACACAACGAACTTTAGTCCACACCCTGAGTCTCTACACAGGAACAATGTGCAGTGCTCCTAGGCTAGAAAATCCACATCCACATGGAGTCAAGAGCCAAGAAGCTGGTGTCATCGAGATCGGTCATCAGAAGAAGTTTTTAATCCAGAGATGTGACTGTTTGGTCAGCAATTACATTGTTTACATTTTGAGACTGGTACACAATTTCTTTGACGTCTGGCATTTGCCTTAAGGATCTATATAGCAAGCCGTTCCCAGGATCAGAATTCCGAAAGAGGTGTGTCAGCGTTTTCACCAGAGGTCGGTTGTTTTCATTTGAAGCCTGAATGCTTCGTTAGCAGAAGTCTAAGATAGGGGAAAGCCATGTGAAGAGAGAATAGAATCCCAGTAAACCCGAGGCAAAGCACAGCTCCCAGTGCTTGCTTCCCTTTTACGCAGTCCCCCATTCTGAATGCAGCCAGCATGGGCTTGATGCAACCATTAGTGCTTTCCCGTTCATTGATAAATCAGTTGTGACCAGGAAGGTTCATTTTAGTAACTGCAGTCTATCTAGTTGTTTGCCTGATTTTTCTGAACATTTACTGCATGGTCCACCAAAAAATGCAGCCTGTATTTATTATATGCAACTAAAGGGATAAAAGTGTTCACCAGGCTCAGGTATTACATTTTGCCCCTGCATCTGACCTTGGGAATGTACATTAATTCTTATGTTGTCTATAAAGAATATGTTGTCTAAGAAACACGTGTAAAATCAGTCTTCGGAAGGAATGGTGAAGGCGGGAATGATTGAAGCCAAAGCCCTTCATACCAAAAGCTAGCTGTTACTAGGGTGCAGGCTCTCTCTCGGATACTAAGGAGAGTGTGTGGATTGCATACAAAGTCAGACTCCCGCATTCTGAACTTCATTGTTGTTGCTGTGTTTGTTTCTTCGATTGTTCCTTTGTGCATTTGTTTGTTTTTCAAAAACAGATCCAAAGTACTGTTCGTCATGATGAGATTTGTTTCTTAGCTACAAGAAACACAAAGTGGAGTCCTAGCAGAGGCGTTCTGTAGGCTCTCAACCTCGGTTCGTTGTTAAGGAAGCCTCCTCTCGCATGTGAGTTAGAGGGTCTGGTTCGCCCTTGTTCACTACTTGCAGCAAGGAATGCTGAAATAAACCGCCGTCTCCTCCTTTTTATGTAATGCCAGGATATCTTGTGAAATATCTTATGCCGGATACTTGTGAAGTATCACAGAGTATCTTGTGAAGCTGTGAACATTTTAAAATAACCATGGCTCTCTCAGTCAGTCCAGATGAGTGTAAGAGAAATGCCACATACCGTTCAATCCAGGAGAATGGCAGATTTTCCAACAATGAGGTCTCCGTGCAGTGAGTTCCGGATATGTTGTCATATGTGTCTCAATTCCATCGAAACCCATAGAACGCAAATCCCACTAACAATCTATATTGCTCATATGACCCAACAATTCAACCCCTAGGTATATGCCCAAACGACATGGAAACGGAGATTCAGAAAGAGACTTGTTCACCAAAGTTCATTGTAGCACTATTCACAATATGCAAAAGGTAGAAAACACCTAAATGTCCATCAACAGGTGAACGGATAAACAAAACATTTAGTGCACTGCTCACCCAGTAGGAGAAATGCAGTCTTAATGCTATATGCTCGAGTGTGGGTGAAGCTTGACTTTATGCTGAGTGAAATTAGCCAAATATTAAAGGACAAATCTTGTGTGAGCTCGCTTAAATAAAAGGCAAGGAAAACGTAGACAGACCCAAGTTTTTAGAGATGGAAGAGAAGAGGAAAAGGGGCTGTAACAGTAATGGAAACATTGCATTGATTATGAGTACAGTTACACAGCCAATTGTAATTGTTGTCAATAAGTAATACATTTGTAAGAAGCTGACTTGGCGAAACTGGTGTGATAGTAAGTTTACAATAACAACAACAGAAATGTAGCTGCTGGGACTGCTTAGGTATAAACTAACATCTCATGGGATTTGGTTCCTTGCTTTGGACATTTAGCGCCATGAGACACCCTAGTTAATTGGCCTAATAACGTGTTTAGTGCCTCTGTGTTACATTCCAGTTTATTGTGTAGTGCCTAGGGTCTGAAACGCTTGCAAGTGGCCATCAAAAACACAACAGTTGGTCTGCAATTGCGTGGAGCAACAGAGAGAGAAAGGAATCGGAGAAAAGTATGGGAACTGCCTCCTTTGCCGTGACACCAAAACGCGTGGTGCCCAGCCCCCCTTGCTGAAATCGATGATCAAAGGACCCATAGAAGAATCTTGATCGCAGTGGAGAAATGCAGAAAAGAATTTCAAATTCTCTTGGCCTCTAGACTTTCTAGAGGCATGAAGTCCAATGAACCCCCAAACGATTGCCCTGAGATAATCATTAACTATTAAACCAAAAATATATATCTTAGAGCTCAAGACAGCTTAGCTTAACTATTTAAAAAATACCTGTCTTCAGTATGATGCTCTTTGAAGAGCTACTTATATGGGATCAAATTGACAACAGCAACGTGAAAGATTAGACAGGAACCATGGTAGGCAGGAACTTCATGTTCAGAACAAGCGTGCAATTGGTTGTACAGCTCAAAGAATGTAATCAGTGTTACTAAATCATACGTTTAGAAACTCTTGATTTTGTTTTTTGCTGTGTATCTTCTCAACAACAAAATAAAATATAGGACAAAACATAATTGTTCAATATCTGCTTTGTCATAGTTGTTTTTTCGGGGGTTTTTTGCCTCTTGGACCACCAGCAGATAAACTTTTATGATCCATGTAATTAAACAGACTCATGTTTGGGGGGCTGTTGCATTAACAAAATTTCCAAAAGTTTTAATATATTGCTCACAATGAGATAAAGGTACTACTAGACATATTCCCAGTGGGAAAACATTCTTGTGCTTCATTTCCCATCTTGTGTTTTTAAACTTAGCATTATGCAAGTTAGTTTTATCATGTTTTCCAATATGATGGAGCAAATATGAAACCAATATGAAATTCAGCCTGTTATAATGTCTTCTGCATGGATACAAATCCAACTGAAAATTGTGTGTCTTCCAGTGTCCTCCAGTTTGGCCCCAATGACCACTGAGATGACATGCTGCAACTCACAACTGCCCAAAGAAGCAGTGCTGCAGAGGAGCTCTGGGCACATATTTTGCTCACAAAGCAAACTCTGCCAATGAGTCATTTCTGACTCATAGTGATCTTACACACATTTCCAAGGCTGTCAATCTTTCTCTGTGCAGAGGCTAGTGGATTTGAGCCACCAACCTTCCTAATGCCACGACCCCTTAATACAGTACCTCATGTTGTGATGGCCCCCAATCATAAAGTTATATTCGTTGCAACTTCATCACTGTCATTTTGCTACTGTTATGAATCGGGCGACCCCTGTGAAAAGGTCGTTCGAACCCCCAAAGGGGTCGCGACCCACAGGTTGAGAACCGCTGTTAAGCCATCCAGCTCTTACTCAGCAGCACCACAGCTCAAGGTCAAAAGTCTCAAATTCAAACTCACTGCCGTCCAGTTTATTTCCATTCATAGCAAGCCTGTAGGAGTGGGTAGAACTGCTCTGCGGACGTCCAAGACCCGACCTGAAATCCACCACACCATCCGCCGCCTTCTGGCTGAGGGCATTTGGACTCAAGTCCTTGCCGAGCCTTCTGTTTACATGACTACTCAGAACTCTGCTCTCCGTCAGCAGAATGAGAATACTATCCAGCTAGTCATTTGCTCAAAGGGATAAGGGAGACGACTTTAATAAGTACAGCCCAATGGCTGGCCTATTGCAAATGCTCAATAAATGGAAGCTTTTGGAATGATGTCATTGATAACAAGGGTAGAGTTGGTCTTACAACTTCACCATATACAGTAGAACCACGGTACTCAACTCGACATAATCGGGCATAGGAGACCGAACCAAACATTGGAATCCAACGCGACACACGTGATTTTTGTAAATAAAAAACTTTTGTGTTTCGGGCACTCGGCGTTAGTTGGCGTTGTTAATACGCGTCGTTTAAACCTTTTGCAGCTGTGTTGCAAGTGTTTTGCTATAATTTTCTTAGTTTTTGTGACTTTTTGTACTATTTTTAGATAAGAAACATGGGCCTAAGAGTTTTTTATTTTAAAGAATCATGGTAAGAAACTGGTTAACTGTGTTATCGATATTGTTGATGATAATTTAGTAAACAGTTAAGGAGACGCCAACAGCAGACCACATTAGACAGATCTATTTATTTATTTACTTATTCATTTATTTATTTATTTTTGAGAAAGCCAGCCAGGTCCTAGTGAAAAACGCAAAGAAGGGTAAAGAACTCCTGAAAAGCAGCTACCAGTTGATTTTATGGGAGGGGATTCCTTTTCGAACAAGGACTCTCCATGCCTCCTCTCCACATCCATGTCCACAGATCTAGATCCTCATCAGTCTCAAGGCCCTACTGTAGTTGTTAAAAACTTTTTGTTGTGTTTCTTATTTAAATTATATTACTTAACTCTGATCTTAATTACTTTGAACATTTTGTGTAATGTTTTGTAACAACAAAAAGATTAGGGTAAAAGCTTGGTGATGGAGAACGGATTAATTCATTTTCAGTTATTTCTGATGGGGACAAATTGATTTGGAACTCGACTGCATGGCCTCTTGATGCTCCTTCTAAACAAATTAGCATCAAGGTCCGGGGTTCTCCTGTAGATGGTAGGATGGCTCTTGCACTTAACAGGAGCAACTTGATAAATTGTTCCTTCATCAGAATGGACGAGGAACCCTGGGAATTTTCATTTAAAGCAAAGAGAATGCCAGAATATTTTTCTTGACTTCAAGTACTTATTAAAGCAGTACCTATTCTAACAATTTTGAAATATTAAAACAGTATGAAGACGTTAAAAAGCCTCATTAACAACTACTAACATCTGTTTGTGTATTCCTCCAGACTTTTCTAGGCATACATTTTAGTAACATATTTAATTGGTATTTCATTGTGTGGATAAGTCACCAGTTATGGAATTATTTATTACCATTTTACCTTATTGTTTGCTAATAATTTCTTACTATTACGATGCCACTTAGGACAATGTCCTTGCTTTGAGCTGACATGTTTGAGTATATCTATAATTATTTCTTTTATATTAAGTTCAAAAACCAAAATGCCTGGATCTATCTAATAATCTGTGTGCTTTTAGGGGTTTTGATACATACTGCTAAAAAGCCTCAGAATTGTTACCATAGCTACACTATTAATATCACATATGCGTTCACCTGTTTCCTGTCAGTCTTCCCAACATTGCATATTACTGAAAATGTATTTCTTTTTTTTTCCATATAAAGACCCCTGTATTAAGTCTTAACCAGGACAAAGAAAAATCATCTGGATGAGGGAGACCATCAGCATAAGGCCATGCATAGTGCCCAAAGGAGTTGTAGCCACATTGTTAATTGTAGCACATAGAAAATAAAGGAAATTTGTCAAAATATCACGATTGGCAGTAGATTAGTTCATCTTTGTCCTAGGTAAGACTACAGAAGCAGGAAAGAGTCCATGGTATATGTACTGTATTACAGATTAGAAAAGTTTATAGAATTCACTCGGACCCTCTTATAACCTTGGTTGAAGTATGACTCATGACTATGCAGTGCTGGTACCTTGATTTCCATTAAGGGCACACCCACCAAGTGTCTAAGGGCGAGACTACTCCTCTGGGCTGACCAAGGGAGTTAAAGTAACCCATTTTCAAGCACACTCTGCCGAGGGTCAAAACTGTTCCCATTCAGAATAAGCTCAATGAGGGATGAATTTATGTTGAGCCTCAAAATGGAAATGATCTCCCCCTGTCAACTGCAGCCTTCCATAAACCAAAGTGCTTAGAATTCAAGCTCTAACATATTATAGGCAAAATGTTTGCTGCAAAATTTGGAAGCGTTCTGCATGCAGAAAAGGCAGATAATCAACGGTAAGATTTGAGGGTAGTACAAACTTCAGGAAGCTTGAAGTGCTTCTAGAAGCTTACACAAGGGTCTGAGTTTAGAAAATGAACTGCTGACCCTTTTCTGGTCTGAGAAACAAGTCATTTGTAAGCAGCAGATAAAAAGCTCATTCTTGTTCTCCTTGACAAGATGACCTGAATGTTGACACCAAGGAGGTAGAGTGTACGTGTGCGTTCCTACCTTAGTTCACCAGATGGGGAAAGGTGGCACATAAGGAGAAAGAAAGGTGCATGGAGGATACGTTCTTAGTAGAGGAGGAAAATATGGAGATGCTTAAATTCTGACCAGGATCCCTGGTTACACTTTGGACTGCTGTTAGCACCAACTGCAAGATCAGCACTTCGAAACCACCAGCCGGTCCTTGGGAGAAAGGTGAGGCCTCTCCTCCTCTAAAGAGTTGGAGTCTCAGGTATCCATAGAGGCAGCCCTACGTGGGCGTATAGGTTTCTATGAATGAACGCAATGGCCGTGAGCTTGAGTTCTGGATGGGGTCACTGTGAGTTGGAATTGACTCCGTGGCCATGAGATATTCTGACTGAATACCACAGAGGCTTCAAGAATGCGGTCACATCATCCCCTGCCAGTCCGTTTCATCAACGGGCTTTTGTTGCATTGGGTTCTCTCAACTTTTGGGGGAAAATAATAAAACTGGATTCACCTCTCTACCCCACCTTTCCCCATACCAGCACCCCCTTCTTCC
>NW_022104341.1:16261304-16271449 GCF_000313985.2 Echinops telfairi
TACTGAAAATAATTTAAGGAACCCATTTTAGTTCAAGTTGCATTTAAATTGAATATTTATTTGGCCTAGTGATGTCTCTTGGGACTCTTTTTCACACCTCAATATTTCTTTTAGTTAAAAATAAAATAACCAAATTCCTGTTTTAAGTAATTTTTGTTCTAAAAAAAACCAAAAAAAAATCTGAAGAAACCAACGTCTACAGCAGTGGTTCTTCTCCCGGGCTGACATTTAGCAATCTTTGGAGGCATGTTTGGTCGTCAAAACTGGAGGCCTGCTGGTGGGGACAGGTCAAAGGATGTTGCGCACCATGCTGCATTGCACAGGAAAGCACTCACAAAAGAGGATGCCCAGCCCAAGGTGTCGACAGTGCATGGGCATTGTCTTAAAGATCGATTGATCAATCATTTGTTTATGTAGCACACATTTTATCATAATGCAAGTTGTTTTCCCAATGTTTTTATCCAGTGTGACCATGCCTTTTGGAACAGAAAGCAAAGGGAGGAAAGTTCTTGTGTTAATGATGAGACATGAGCATGATTCTGTGATGACAACTCTGATCCCACACTAGAAATTTCCTTGGTATAAGATTTATTTCATTCTTATTCATTAATCTACATGCCTTTTTCTGTTTTCATGCTTCAAGAATAGACAACACAGCTTCATTTTCTAGGGAATAAACATCAATAAAGAAAGTAATGTTTAGATTGATAAATATGTACATTAAAAAGCAGGGAGATGAATTGAAATAAAATAAAGTCTCAAATAACCACGTTTATCTGGATTATTTGTGTTCAAATGTTTTGGGGTTAAGCAGTATACAGGTTCTCACTCCACTCATTGCCAGAGAGGTGATTCCAACTCACAGCAACCCGATAGGGCAGAGTAGAGCTGTCCTTTAGTGTTTCCAGGACTAGACAGCTGCATCTGGCTGGTGGATTCAAACCGCTGACCTTGTAGTTACTAGCTCAATATATAGCCCACCACACCACCAGGGCTTCTTAATATAGACAACTAGTGAAGAAAATTTACATGGTAAATAACTTTAGAATGGGATCATAGGAAATTTTTTTCTAATAGCTAGTTTTCTGAATTATTTAAATGGATCTGTTTCAGTTTCTACACATACAAATGAGGGGAACAAACTATATGGTTAATAAATCTCTTTCCAGTGGTAAAATTCCATGATTTTAAATCGGAGAGTTGAATTAGCTGGGCTCAAAAAAGCCATTTTATCTTTTGTGACAAGGTAAAATAATTCTGGGGTTAAGCTCTGAATGGATTGCCTTCCCAACATCTAAGCCTGTCTCTCCAGGAGTGTTTTTTCAAAGAGAATGCCCACTAAAAGCATTGCTACAATTGTGGTGCCTTAGAACAAAGGGGCATGATGTTTCTGATGCAGAAGAGGAAGAGGAGGAAGATGAAGAGACAGAGGAGGTGATGGAGAAGAGCCTGATGATAATGTCATCAGTCAGTGATACAAAACGAACTGAAAGAGGTTATCATTTCAAAACGTGTCTTCTCCTTAACCGAACTTGTTTAGGATGCCACCAGCCATTATGAAGAGCCCAGAGTGTTGCCACAAGCTAACAGATCACAGGAATCAAATTGAACTACGAACCAGAAATCATAATCTATAGCCTCCTGATCTTGTTTAGAATGCCCTAAGAGTTTCAAGGATTAAATTCAGCTACATGAGTCTCTTAGGTTTCTCGGGTGGGAAATTCCCCGGTCCTTGTACACGCGAGAGATTTCACGCTGAAGCCTAGTTTGTGATCCAAGTGGGTTTTATAAAGGACAGAAGCAGCTCCAGGCATTACAGTAAACTGAACACAAGCCACTGCGACAGAGAGCAACAGCTGGAAAAGAGGGCCGCGGGCTCCAGTGCTGGTTGGCTCCATTGGCTGAATTACACCCACCTGGCCCAGATTGGGCGCCGCCCGGGGGTACCGCCCTCTGGCTCTGAGCCTGAATTTGGAGCACGCTCAGTAGACACCCCTGGTCCCTGCGCTGGCTACCTAAGAAGTCTGTTTAAACCAGGAGTAGGAAACGTTTGTTTGTTATTGTTTTCTGCCAAGCGTTATATGAATATATAGAGCATCATTCTCGGGTCATAAATTATAAACTTTAAAATTAGCCTGCATTGAACGAACTCACCGCTAATGGAATGGCTGGGACCGCTTCTCTTTGGTAAGGGTGTGATGTTAGCCGGTCCTGATGATTTCACAGGCCTTATAAGATGGCATGCCCCACCCTGAGAAACTTATAAACACTATTGTCACAGAATTTACTGTCAGACCCAGCGGTTCTCAACCTGTGGGTCGCGACCCCTTTGGGGGTTCGAAAGAACCTTTCACAGGGGTCGCCCGATTCATAGCAGTAGCAAAACGACAGTGATGAAGTAGCAAGGAAAATAATTTTATGGTTGGGGGTCACCGCATGAACTGTATGAAAGGGTTGCAGCATTCGGAAGGTTGAGAACCACTGGTCCTACCAGTAGATGGCAGTGCAACCTTATTAACTAACATTGTTAGCCTTTTAAATGCTTGCCAGTAAATGAAGTGAAAATAGTCTTAAAATAACAAAGTTTAAAATCCTTCTGTCAGTGTTTTTTTTTTAATTATTATTAAGTGTACCTTCTGAAGTGGAACTATAGAAAATATCAATCCTTCAAAAGTTACTGAGTTAAAATGGGTCCTTGCCTATGTAAATTATATTACATAAGTCATAATACATTATTATTATCATTGTAATTTATGTGACAACACCACTTCTCAGTGACATGTAAAAGACATGACCTTAATTAAGTAAAAAATGCTAATCTGTGTGAAAGTGTTAGAATAGCACTTTATTTTAAAAACTCACACATCATAGACATCAGAACCAAATGAAGCCCAGTTTTCTCTAGATGAGAAGCACATTAACTCCTAATGTATCCTAAAACATCAAAAGTGTGATGCCATTTGTTTTCTAGAATGTAGCCTTTTGTTTTTAGCAAAAGATGTTCATCTAGTGGCAGTAACAACAGCACCTATTATGTTGCAAACACTTGGTTTATATTCTCTGCAGAAGCTCTGTAAGCCCTAAAATATAAATCCCTATTTTAACCACATTTTGACAATGTAATAACTAATATTCAGAGAGGATAGGCAAGTTGTCTAAAGACACACAGCAAGCTCCAGTCCAAAGGAAAACTATTTTATGACTGTATGGAAGCGCCCTCTGTTGTCTTCCCATCAAACTTCCCATCAATACGGATGTTTTATCCGTATCACATCACTGACACGGAGCACAATGGAATTAGGACAAAATATGTATAAGATAAACAAATATGAATGCAATTACTTTCTAAAAGCAAAAGACATAGTTTCTTATAGTTAAACATATAGCTCCCTTATAACCTTGTAATCCCAAGCCCAAAAGATATAGGCCTGCAAAAAAGAGTAGTATAGGAATATTTATAGAAACTTGTTCATCATAATAACCAAAAGCTGATACAGCCCAAATGTCAATGAACTCTATCAGGATAATCAAATTGTGATGTGTCCATAAAATAGGCAGCTCCCAGGGTCATGGGTGAGATCCATCCCTAAGGCTGTCTTTGAGTGGAAATTATAAGTTAGAACAGGTATGTGTGGTTCTTAATGTCAGTTAGTCAAATGTTCACCTGAGCATAGAGTATATACAATTGACCCTTGAACATGGGTTTGAACTGCACAGGTACCACTTATAAATTTTCTTTTAAAAACTATTTTGTGTGACATTAATCCCGTCTGAAGTATGTAAGTCCCAGTCTTTTCCCTCAAGTGTCGTCGTGTCCTGCGGGAGCTCCACGAGCCCCTCCTTTGTTTGTTCTTCAGACGAGGGTTCACCAGTTCTCTGACAATGTCATCAGCGTAAACCCCTGAAAGCATGCATGAACTGAGAACACAATTTATTCCGCCCTTCTTTCATATGTGACTGCTTTATTGAATCTCAAGAAGCAGCAATGTTTTTTATGGTATTATAGGTGTTATAATGCCTGAAAAACTCCTTTTGAGTTCATCTTTGGTAGTCTTGACTGCTTGTGAGAAGATCCACTCTAAACACCAGGCTTTCAGCGAGTCCATGGCTTTCTTTAAAGTGTTGAAAAGCAAAGTTGTAGCTTCGAGAACTAAGGTGCACCTGACCAAAGCCAAGGTATTTTCAATTGCCTCATAGGCATGGGAAAGTTGGACATTGAATCAGGAAGACCGAAGAAGATGCATTTGAATTATGGTGCTGGTGAAGAACGTTCCTTAGAAGCACGGATGGAAAGACTTTGTCTCACATACTTTGGACATCCAGGGGAGGCTAGTCCCTAGGGAAGGACATTATGCTTGGTAGCATGGCGGGACAGCAAAAAGGAGGAACACCTTCAACAAAATGAATTGGCACCTGTGGCTGCAATCATAGGCTCGAACATAACAACAGTTGTGAGGATGGCACAGGACCGGAAAGTATTTTGTTCTATTGCACAATGAGATATGACACCTGGACAGGCAAGTCAATGAGGAGAGAAAACAGATCATGGTTGCCAGAGCCTGGCTTGTAGGGAGGGGAGGAACTACAAATGTCCATGAGGAAAATCAGGGATGTTAAAACTGTTGTTGATCTTTATTAGGGTGGCAATTAACGCCAACATACATTTGTCAAAATTCATTAGACTGCACACAACACTGACGAATTTTATTTTATATATCTCTTTCATCAATAAATCAGACTCTTTAAAAAGTTAGTCATTGCATACTAATGTCATCAGCAATGAATTTCTGAACATTTGAGTCAAATAACAAAATATAAAAAGAAGTTAACCTAAACACTTGCCTTGAGACATCTTGCCTAGTCTGGGAATGTAGCTGCCAATGGGCTGTGTGACCTTGAATAGCTCATTACTTTGCTCCAAGTCCCAGTTAACTAATTGTGTAAGGAATTGCATGAAATATTTAAATCCTCCAAACGTAAAGAAGATAATAAAGATAAGCACAGAATGTAATTGTTACAGTTTGAATTGTGTAATATATATTATATATTGTGTCATATATAATATATTATATCTATATAATGTCAGAACCTCTATACCTGTGGTTATAATCCCATTTGGGAATAGATTTTTGTTGTTGTTATTGTTGTTGTTGTCATTCTAAGAGGCCACCTCTGTGTAGGCTATATTTTAAGCCAATTACCTTTGAGAGCAGATTATGCCCCAAAAGCAAAACGAGATGAGGAAAATGCTGAGCCACAGGCAGATCACCAAAGCAACAAGGAATAAAGATCATCCTCAGAGAGAGCAGAGAAAAATTCTTCCCTTTGAGTCAAAGTCCTGAGTTCGAACTTCTAACCCCCTAAGCTGTGTGGAAATGTGTGTCTGTTTATTACAGAAATAAAATTTAATTTTTTAACCTTCTTGAAGGTTTCAAACTAGAAAACCAAAAGGGACCAAGTTCACCACGCCAAACTATTGTCTCTTACTAGTCAGCAAAACAAACCCTAGATCCGAGATGTAATTCCCTTGGTAGGAAAATGAGTTAATAATAACATTATCCATTACTACTCATTTTCCTTTTACAGAGAACTATATGACTTGGCCAGCAGGTGTCATACTTATCTATTAAAAACCTGACAGTCTTCAACATTGCTCTTTAAATGAACCTTTGCTTGATATTTCTATGTGAGTGTTATAACCACTAAATATAGAAGAGAGCTGTCCTAAATATTCAATCGATTCCTCAATTTTTCTCAGCTCTAATCAAGTGTTGTAATTCAATCAGTCTACTAGGTTTGGGGGAAAAATGCTTTTCTCTGTTATGTTGACCATTTCAAAGAGATTTTTGAAAATAGAGTAACGACTTCATGAGTATTGCTTACCTGGTCTTGGCAAACTCAATCTTCATTCACAATGTCACGTTTTACTTGAAGTTTCTCTTTGATGTTTCACATAAAGCTTTACATAGGCTACATTATTAACAGCAACTTCCACATCTCTTAACTGTTTACATGTAATAACTCCCTCCCCCTCCATTCTCGCTCCTCTTATTTATTTATTTATTTATTTATTTTAGATTCTGATGCTAAAATTTTATTTACCTTTTTAATATATATAAATCACTTTATTGGGGGCTGTTACAGCTCGTACAACAATCCATACAGTTTCAAAATATTTTCTTTCTACTTGAGCCCTTGGTAACAACTCCTCTTTTTTCCCTCCATCCCACACCATCCTACCTTCATGAACCCTTGACAAAATATAAATTTCTATTATTTTTTTTCATATCTTACACCATCTGCTGTCACCCTTCACCCACTTTTCTGTTGTTCATCCCCCTCAGGAAGTGGGGAGGAGGAATGATACATCAATCATTGTGATCGACTTCCCCCTTTTCCCCCCAACCTTCCCCCTACCCTCACAGTATCACTATTCCCATTACTGTTCCTCAGGGGTTTATCTGTCCTGGATTCCGTGTGTTGAGAGCTCTTATCTGTACCAGTATACATGCTCCTGTCTAACCGGATTTGTGAGGTAGAATTGGGGTCATGAGAGTGGTTGGGGAGGAAGCATTCAAGAATTAGAGGAATGTTGTGTGTTTCATTGGTGCTATGCAGCACCCTGACTGACTCGTCCCTTCCTTAGACCCTCCTGTGAGGGGATGTCCAATTGTCTACACATGGG
Source organism: Echinops telfairi (assembly GCF_000313985.2). Lineage (NCBI taxonomy): Eukaryota > Metazoa > Chordata > Mammalia > Afrosoricida > Tenrecidae > Echinops > Echinops telfairi. The sequence continues at coordinate 16,267,990 of NW_022104341.1, forward strand.
CTTTGGTTCTTCACTTCAATCCCCCTCATTTGCATCGGTATGATTGTTTTGGGTCTTCTGATCCTGTCGACACCTTATGATCACACAGTGGGCTTCCATGTGGGCTTTGTTGCTTCCCTGCTAGATGACTGCTTGTTTAACGTCATGCCTTTAAGACCCCAGACGCTGTATTTTTGATAGTCGGGCACCATCAGCTTTCTTCACCACATTTGCTTATGTACCCATTTTAACTTCAGCGATAGTGCTCGGAAGGTGAACATAGAATACCAAGTTATTAGAACAGAGTGTTCTTGCATTGAGGGAGGACTTGAGTAGAAGCCCAATGTCCTGCTAACTAGATACTTAACATATAAATATATGTACATAGACCTATATCCCTATTGTTATATATTAATATATTTACACATATACATGCCTATATTTATACCTCTATAAATGTCTTTTGCCTCCTTGTTCTTTCCTCTATTTCCTTTTTCTTTCATCCTGTCCCACTATCATGTTTGACCTTTGTTCGGGTCTCAGAAATTCCTCTCGACTCCACTGCACTTGATCAAACCCCACCAGACATTCCACACCCTCCTCATTATCGATTTTCGATCTCTTGTTCCCTTCTTTCTGAGTTTTTTGGCTCCCCACTTTCCTCCCCAACCCAGCTCCTCCTCTCCCCTGTCTTCCCAGAACCATTGGGCTGTTGTTTTTTCCTTGGGGTTGTTTATCTTGCCTATCTTATATATAGAGACATGAAAAAAAGGAAGAAGAAGAAGAAAGAAAAAAGTGGGTGGGGGGGGCTAAAATAATTTCAGGTTTGTCTGCTGACCCTTATGTATATTTTCCAGTCGAGTCTGATGAAGTGTTGACCTCCAAGTCTGAAGTCCATTTTCAGGATTCCTTGGGGCCTTTATTGCTTTGCTCTCCTTGCTGCTCTGTTGTGCAATCTTTGTGTTTAAACCCACTGTGGGGGTTGTCAGACTGGGCACAATTCCTGCACTGTGTCTCTAGTGCTGTCCCCTGCAGTGCTGTGGGTCAGTGAAGGGGTGTCTTGTCTCATGGTGGGGCCAACCCTATGGTATGCTCTGTGCATTGGCTACTCCAAGCAGCAGTGGCATCCACGGGGCTTGGTGGGCCAGGATGCAATCCACTCTCCCTCTCTCTTTCCCTCTTAGTTTGCAGAACTGCCACTCTCCCCGGCTATATTATCAGTGCTGCCCTCTGTAGTGCGATCTTTTGGAGAGAGGGTCAACTTAGCTGGGATTGGGGTTGGCCCTGCAGACCTCTCTGTTAGCTCACTGTTTCATGCTGCTATGTTGCCCTCAAGGTTTGGAAGGTTGAGGTCTGGTCCCTCTCTCCCTTTCCTGGGGAGACATAAATAATACCCTCCCCATGGGGGTGGGGAGAGGTGTCAGTGCCCTGTTCTCCCACTATCCATGTTCTCCTTTTTGGCTTTCCCTCTCCTTTTTAGTTGACTGCCATCGGCATTCCTGGGTTGGGTCTGACCTCTGGCCAGAGGGCCTGGGCCTCACCATGGGAATTTATGCATTTAGAGGCATTTCCCCTATGCCCCTTGTGCTTTTAAAGTTTATCTCAGTGGACTCATGTTGTACTGGTCGTTTTGTGCTTGGCTTTCATAATTTCCTCCAACTCTTCCCATGTGGTGATGAGTTTCATGCGTTCATCACTGCTTTTTAGGGATGCACATACGCCATTGTATGTATGTACCAGAGTTTTTTAATCCATTCATCCATTGATGGACATTTAGGTTGTTTCCAAATCTTTGAAATTGTGAACTGTGCCGTGATGAACATTGAAGTACAGATATCTGGCCATGGTCTGTTTCTTACTTCTTCTGGGTATATGCCCAGTAGGGGGATTGCTGGGTCATTGGTAGCTCAATCTCCATCTGTTTTAGATATCGCCAAATCTATTTCCATAAGGCTGCACATAACTATAGGTGCACAAGCAGAGGATGAGAGTTCTTACCTCACCACACCCCCTCCAACACTTGTTGCTTTCTGATTTTTTTAATTCAGACATCTCTGAGGGTGTTAGGTAGTATCTCCTAGTTGTTTTAATTTGCATTTCCCTTGTGGCTAATGAAGAGAAACATGTCTTCATATGCTTATTGGCCATTTGAATTTCTACCCTTGTGACACTTCTGTTCAGGTCCTTCACCCTCCTCAATGGGCTATTTGTTTTATTATTATTAAGGCTAGCAGAGTATTATAAATTTTAGTCATAAGGCCCTTTTCTGATTTGTCATTGCTAAAAATGTTTTCCCAGTCTGTGGGCTCTCCTGGCAAATTCTTTTGATGTACACAGGTGTTTTATCTTCGTTATAGCTCACTTGTCAATTTGTGCTTCCTTTTTGTTTGTGTTCTTCCCTATTGCCGATCGCCTATGTGTTCCCTGTGCCAAAGTTCTTGGTTTTCTCCCAATTCCCTCCTTAATGGCCCTAATAGTTTGGCGTTTTTACCTCGAGGTCTGTGATCCACCTTGAGTTTATTCTTGTGCATGGAGTGAGGTAAGGGTCTTGCTCCCTTTTTCTGCAGGTAGTTATCCATTTTTCAAGCACCACTTGTTGAAGAGGGCATCTGCTTCTTGTTTGATATTTTTGGGGCCTTTATCAAAGATCAGTTGTCTATATGCTGATGATTTCATTTCTGTGTTTTCCATTCTTTTCCATTAGTCTGAATATCTGTCATTATACCAGTACCACACTGTTTTGACCATTGTGGCTGTATTATAGGTACTAAAGTCAAGTAAAACAAGCCCTCTGACTTTGCCCTTCTTCTTGAGTTCTCTGCTAATTCTGAGCTTCTTACCTCTCCTCTCCATATGAAGTTGGTCCTCAGTTTTTCCAATTCTCTGTTGAAAGATGTTGGTATTTGTATTGGGATAGCATTAAACACATATAGTGCCTTGGGCAGGACTGACATCTTTACTATATTGTCTTCTAATCCACAAGCATGGGATATTCTCCCACTCTTGGTTTCTTGTGATAGTGTTCTGTTGTTTTCCTTGTACAAATATATAGAGATGTTGTTAGGTATATCCCTAGATATTTCAATTTCTGCCAGGCTATTGTAAAGGGTACTACCTTTTTGATTTCCTCTTCCATGGTTTCGTCCAATGCATGTAGTAATCCAATAGACTTCTGTTTGTTGATCTTGTATCCTGCCTCTCTGTCATATTCCTCTTCTCACTTCTCGCAAGCACTTATCTTATGGAGCTTTTAAGGTTTTTTCATATATAAAATCAACCATTTGCAACTAATGATAGTTTCACCTATTCTATCCCAAGACAAATACCTTTGATGTTTTTCCATTGCCTTATGTTGTTAGCAAGGACCTCCAGTATGAAGTCAAATAAAAGAGGTGACAAGGGGCATCCTTGTCTGGTCCCCTTTTCCAGTGGAATTGTTTTAGTCTTTTCTCCATTGACTACCACATTGGCTGTTGGTTTT
>NW_022104341.1:16272631-16298513 GCF_000313985.2 Echinops telfairi
ATCAATTGTACAAAATTGTACAAAAAAAATTTGTACATCGTTTCTCACAACATTTTCTCTCCATTTAAACCCCCGACAGTGGTCAAAGAGGGAAGTCTGAGTGATCTCTATGTGCTTGAATTTACACAGACTCGACTTTTGCCCCAGAATCTGGTCTATCTTCAAGCATGTGCCAGGTGGGCTTGAGAAGAATGTGTTTGTTTTTGTGGTTTTTTTGTTTGTTTGTTTTTTCCATTTGGGTGGAGAGCTCTGAAAATGTCTATCAGGTCAAATAGCCTAATTGTAGAATTCAGATGTGTATCTTCCTTGTTAAGCTTCTTTCATTGTGATCTATCTTTCTTGGATAGTGGTGTATTAAACTCACCATGATTGTTGAGCCTGTGACTTCTACTTTCATCTTTTGGAGTGTTTGACGAATTTCATGGGTCTCTCACCGGGCAAATACATATTAATTATGCTCACTGGTTCTTGTTCTATGGTTCCTTTGAACATTGTATAGTGCCTCTCCTTATCTCTTGCTATGGCTTGCACCTTGAAATCAATTTTGTCAGAGATAAGGATTGCAACCCCTGGGATTTTTTTTTAATTGCCATTTGCTTGGTATATTTTTCTCTAGCCTTTAATTCTCAGCCTATTTTTGTCTGCATGCTTGAGTTGTGTTTCATGTAGGCAGTAGATCAATGTTGTTGTTCTTTTTCTAAGACAGTCTCTGTCTTAATGGGCAAGTTCAGTCCATTGACCTTGAGAGTTATTACATCCATCTGTGGACTCTGTGATGTCATCTGTCATCTGTGTTGGGTGTTTTCCTACCTCCCTTCCTATAAGTGCATTGTGTGTGTGTATGGGGGATTCATTCTTGCCTTCTCTTCTCCTTTGAGCCAGTTCTATCTTGGGGGCTGTTTTCAATGTGTTGACCTATGGGTGGAGTTACTCTATGTGGTGGTGTCTTATTTGTGCTCAGTGAGTGTTGTTCTGCCCATAATGGGTTCGCAAGAATTTTTTTTATAGAGTGGGCTTTCTTTTAATGTATTCTTTGAATTTTTCCTTGTCCAGAAAGACTCTTCATTCTTTATCTATCTTAATAGGTAATTTGGCTGGGTACAGTATTCTTGGGTTTGCATTATTTCCTTTCCACTTTCAGATAATGTTACTCCACTCTCCTCTTCATGGTGTCCACTGATAACTCAACATATTCTTATTTGGCTACCTTTATAGGTGACTGCCATCAACCCCACCCCACCCCAGTTGCTCTTATGAATTTCTCCTTTTCCTCAAAGTTTTATAGTTTAACTATTACATGCCTTAGCAAATTCTTGGGATTCAGTCTAGCTGGTGTCCTTGCAGCCTCCGGAATTCTTGCCTGACTTTCATTCAGTAAGCTGGGAAAGTTTTCCTCTAAAAATTTCCTTGCTATTCTTGCCGTTGACTTCTTTGTTGTGTCTTGTTCTGGTAGTACAATTATTGTAATGTTCAATATCTTCATAGTATCAGATATTGTTCTCAGGTTTTATTCAGCTTCTCTGATTATCTTGTTTGACTGTCTTAACCAATTGTTGAAGTCTGCCCGGTTATCCTCTAGGTCACTAGTATGATTCTCTGCTTCTTCTCATCTGTTGGTGAAGTCTGTGAATTTGTTATTTGCTTTTGTTACCTCATCCTTTAACTCTTGTATTTCCCTTGGGTGCATGGCCTTTATCTCCTCTATCATTTCATCCTTTTTCTGTATTGCTTCCCTCATATCCTGTAGGACTCCAAGCAGCATTCTGAAGATTTCTTTCTGTGGAAGATCCACGTCTGCTTCTGTGAATGTCGTTCAGGACTTCCTCGGCCATTGCCGTTTGTTTCTCCTGATTTTCATTGTGGTTGTTGAGCCAGTTTGCTGTCTGTGTGTTATTTTGGAAGAGCTCGGAGTCATTTTCCTGGAATTTAAAGAGCCCTTTTCAATCTCTTTCAGAGGTTGGTAGTACTGCAGCTGCAAGCTGCCTGTAGCCATCTGCCCTGAGCTATGGCTTTGTCCCTCTGGGTTTTCCCTCTGATGCTAGCCTATTCTGTTGCTTATAGTTTGGTTTGGATGCCCCTCTCAGGGGTTGCTGGATGAACAGTTTCAGGCCTCAAGGGGGGCACCGTGTAGGCTGATCAGATGAGGAAGGGTGTGTCAGAGGGAGGTCTGGTGGAGGGCAGTGGATTGAGACTAGCAGCAGTCAACAGATTGGCGTCCTGGTCCAGGGAGGCTGAAGGTGTAGCTGTGGGTTCAGGGGAAGCTTGAGAGGTCTGGAGCTACATGCTGGAGGTGAACTGGTTCTGGCCACTATTATCAGTCTTTCAGAGACTCTTTGTCACGCCCAACTCATGTTGACATTGCCTGTTTTGTAATGAGAAAATAATGTTAATGGACCAGGCTTTTGGTGGCTTACATTCAAAGTTACACAAAGGAACACCACCTCAGATTGAAACCATATTTTAAGGTTGTTGCTTTGGTTTTTAAAAAATTTTCATGATGGACTGGTATCAGGGCTGTGCTGTGCTGTATCACAGGGAAGGAAGACCAGGTTAGCCGAGGGGTTTGGGGCCCATGGGATCTAAATTGCCACATCTTCCTCCTGCATCACCCCCATCTCCCTTCTGCATGGATCTGCAGGCTGTGCACCAGAGATCTACACTCTATCCCAGGTGAATCTCCTAGAGGCTCTCTAATTGCAGCAAAATAGTGTCTAATTATCTGTTGTTACCCATGCTGGCAAGTGGGGAGCTGAGCAGAGGGGAAAAGAGATGGCAAATGCAGTTTCTCTGTTCCTGGCAGGGGCAAAGAGACGCAAATCCTGAGAATGCAGGAGTGGGGAAGGTTGCAGAGAGAAGACCTTTGTGGCTAGTTCTTGGAGACTATCTGTGAGCCCAAGATTATGATCCCCTTTAGATAGCAATCTGGGGACAGCACTGCACACTGTGGGTCTTGGATCTTGGGCACAGGAATGGGTGGCAGACGTCATCTGGCTGAACCTGGCTAAGGATTACACAGCCAGCAGGCAGCATCGGTCAACTTACAGCATTTCAGCAAGTCCTTGAAATGCTCCCTGGACAAAAATCTCAGGGGGTTGTCTGATCTACAGATCCTAGTACACTTGAACTCTATCTTTGCCCCCTGCTACCACAACAGCAGGAGCACTGTGTGGGTGATTCTACCTCCTCTCTCCTCTTTTGATTCCTGAAACAAACTCTAAATTCATGGGAGGTAGGTATACTACATCTCAAAATATTTATTACCATACTTTGTACTCAATAATATGATGAGCAAATAAATGGATAAATAGGTAAATTGATTTTATCCCCCAAACTGCTGGTGTCCCTATGACCACATGAAAGAGAATGGATCCCATTGAGTGGTCAGATCAATTGTATAGCACATAAAGGCCCATGGCTATTTTTCACTAAAGAGACATTTAAGATATACGTGGACCAAAAAGAGGGTTAGCACTGAAAGTAAAATTTGGGGATCATGAGGAGCCTTAGTAGTGCTATGGGTTAGGCACTGGTCTGTGTAAGATCGGCAGTTCAACCCACCAATCACTACTCTGGAAAAAGACAAAGCTGTGTGCTCCTATAAAGATTTACAGTCTCAAAAGGTTACAGTCTATGTAGGGTCTTCAAGAGTCAGAATTAACTCTGCGGGTGTGGTTTGGTGCTTTTGTCATATGTAGGAGTCCTGTGGGCATAGTGGTTACACATTAGGCTGATAACCACAGGTCAGCAGTTCAAAGCCACCAGCATCTCTTGAGACAAAAGACAGGGCTTTCTACTCCACAAAAGAGTAAAAACCCACAGGGGCAGTTTTAGTGTGTCCTATAGGGTCACTGTGCATCAGCATGACTGGAGGGCAGTGGGTTTGTTTTTTTCCAGGCTTATATAATGAAATAATAAGTCTTAATTTTGTTGTGCTAATGATCCCTTTGAAGCGTATGGACTATTTTTTAGAATAATTATCTTAAATGTAAATCGACTTCATAAAATTATAAAGCAAACTAATTACCTTTAAATGCGGATATCAAAATATTTTTAGAATTTTTTAATAAGCTCTAGCAGTAAGTATAATAACTACTATAATTTTATAAAAAGTGATGAGTATAAATAATATTTTGAGAAATTTGTGACAAGTGTAATGTGATATATAAATATATTTTTGACAGCCACAGGTACTGCTGGTTTTTTGTAGTATTTGCCTGAATTCATAATTGAGGAAAATGCAAAATGTCAGGCTATTGAGATTAAAGTAATATTTTATCCTTTCTAAATACATATTATTGTTGGTGTTAGTTACGTCTAAGTCCATTTCAACTCATGGGAACTCCGTGTGTATAGAGTAGAACTGTTCTATAAGGATTTTAAGTCTGTGACATTTTCTAAGCAAACAAATAGGCTTGTATTCCAAGTCACCCCTGGGCAGGTTCAAGCTGCCAATATTTCAGCTAGCAATTGAGTGCTTAGCCATTTGCTAAGGAACTCTTTCCAAAATTAAAAAACAAAACAAAACATTGCCATTGAGTCTGTTGTGACTCATAGCGACTCTGTAGACAGAGCAGAACTGCTTCATCGAATTTCCATGGCTTTACACCTGTATGGAAACAGCCTGCCACATCTTTCTTCTGAGGAGTGGTTGGTGGATTCAAACCATATACCTTTGGGTTAGCAGTTGAATTCTATCCATGACCTACTTATGAAGAATCTATGGATTGAAGCTTAAGGGCATCAGGGCAAAGGGAACTAGGTTAGTGGAAAACAGAAAAGTTAAGAAGAATGAAGTGCTATCCTTATTTCAGAGATTGTACCCTAGTTACCCCAAGAGGCCACTCTTGTCTAGAGCCGACCTAATATCCAGGTATGAGATGGTCTAATAGGTATGTCTTGGTTGTCTTTTCCTTACTTTACTTTAGCTTTTACACTAGGTCACTTTCTTTTGAAAACCTGTTGCATCCCCTGACTTTCTCCTTCTCTGTCTCTTTGGGGGTTCCTTGACCACTTTTGAATGTTTTTCTGGAGTTCTACCAGCCTTCTGCTTCTTGTGTCACTCTGCATAGTTTCTCTGAATATTCTTATTCATCTCGTCTACATCTCTAGCCCAAGCTCCTTCCCTATCTCTAGTTCTCTTTACTCAACTATCTGTGACACTTCTTAAATGCTCTAAAGAGCCCTCAAACTCAAAACATCCCAAATTAAACTAATCCTTTCCCCTTCCCTTCTGTTTATGCTCCCTATTTGGGTGAATGACTGTGCAGTCTAAAGTCTCTCCAAATAGGTCGAGAGGCTACTTTTTATTTATTTTTCTCCCTTACTTCCCAATCACAAACTTACTCATCAAGTCTTCTCAATTATATATGTTTAAAAATCTATAAGTAATTTGGTGAAGGATACATATTAAAAGCTCAGGATTTAAGCCTGAACCAGTTGGGGTCAAAGCTCAGATTCTTAACTAGTTCTTCCATTCTATTCAGGCTACTCAGAAAGAAGACCACCACTCAGACCTCTCATTCACTACCATCAAATCAACAATGATGCAAAGTGAGCCCTCTCTAAGTTTCAGAGACTGTTACTGTTTAAGGAGTAGAAAGCCAAGTCTTGCTCTTGGGGAGCATGTGTTTTTCAACTGCTGATCATGCAGATCACAACCCAACACATAACCACAACACCACCAGGGCCCCCAACTCTGTTAAGAAGGCTGTATTAGTCTAGGTACTTTGGAGAAACAAATCCCAAACAACTCATGTATAAGAGAGTTTTATGTAAAGAAAATGTGCATCACGAAAACATCCCAACCCAATGCTGCCCAAGCCCACAAGTCCAACAGTAACTCATTAACCCAACACCAGTCCACAAAGTCCTCCACCTCACAAAACAGAGGCAATGATGCCGACTGCAGGAGTCAGTGAACGAATAAGCATCTCAGCACTAGCAGGGGTCTCCAAATGGCTGCTCCAGCACCCAGGGCTGCATTGGGATAGGTCCATGTGTCTCCTCCTTGGGGGTGTCTTGTATGAAGTCAATCTTGCAAGCTGAAGCAGGGAACTGCTAAGGCAACTGCACCCTGGCGACCATCACAAAGCAAGAGACCCAAGAACTAGAAAGGCGAGGCTCACCACCCATTTATCCCTCTGCCTTTCAATTAGCCCCACATGTAATTATTGGCCAGGTTGGCACAATTAACTAACTCAAAGGCCTGTAATGCTAAGTAAATTCAGGAATGAATGGAGAGGGTGTTAAACAGAAACTTGCCCAAGGCCTATTAAACATGCAGATAAACAATGGCTACAATTTACTTCATTGTGATCTTTCCATCAAGATTCTCCATAGTAGAGGAAAGAACTAGGAGGCAAAAGCTATTTATAGATGTCTAAGGATAGACATGTATATATGTAAATATAATTTCTAATATTGGGTATATAGGTCAATGTACATATGTTTATATCTTAAGTAGTAAGACAGCAGATGGACTTTGCGCCTCTAGTCAAAGCCTCCCTAAATACAAGAACACTTTGTTCTAATAATCTGGCACTCTAATAACTTTCCTGACACGATTGCTGAAGACAAATTTGGTGCATAAAAAAATGTGGTGAAGAAAGTGGATGGTGCCCGGCTATCAAATGATAAAGTGTCTGGGGTCTTAAAGGCTTCAAGATAAACAAGTGGCCATCTAGCAGGAAAGCAACAAAGCCCACATGGAAGAAGCACACCAACCTGTGATCATAAAGTGTCGATAGGATCAGATATCAGGTATCAAAAGATCCAAACCGAACAATTACATTAATATAAACAAGGTGGATCAGAGTGGAGACCCAAAGGCCATATGTAAACAATTGGACATCCCCTCACAGAAGGGTCACAAGGAAGAGATGATTTAACCTGGATGTAGTCTAGCACCAATGAAACACACCACATTCCTCTAGTTCCTTAATGCTTCCTTACAAATCTGGCTAGACTGGAGTGCATACATTGGTACAGATAAGAGCTCTGGAAACATGGAATCCAGGACAGATAAGCCCCTCAGGAACAATAGTGGGAGCAGCAATACCATGAGGGCAGGGGGAGGGGAGGGAAGAGGAAGAAAAGGGGAACTGATCACAAGGTTGGATATATAACTCCCCTCACTCCCACCCCAAAAGGGACAAATCATAGAAATGTGGGTGAAGGGAGACAACCAATGGTGTAAGATATGAAATAACAATAATAATACATACTTGATCAAGGATTCATGAGGGCAGGAGGGTGGGGAGGGAGGGGGAACAAGAGTTGATACCAAGGGCTCAAGTAGAAAGAAAACGTTTTGGAAATGATGATGGCATTATATGTACAAGTTTGCTTAATACCTTTGAATTATGGATAATAAAGGTCTATAAGAGCCTCCCAATAAAATGATTTTTCAAAAAGGTCTTCCTTGAGGCTTATTTAAATCTACGTTTGACTGTTTACCCAGGAGGACACGTGGGAAAGGAACACACTGTGATTTTTCCCTCTGCTTTCAGCTCAGTGGGACACTCTTGAGTTTTCAAAAAGGACTAAAAGGTCTGCCAACGTGGATACATTCTACATTTTCTTCCTTCCTTTCTTCTTCCCTTCCTTCCTGCCTCCTTTATTTCTTTCCCTCTATTTTTTGGTTGAAATAGACCTAAAGCGATATCTGAAGGAAATGGAGATTTCCCTTTGTGATTTGATTCCTGCTCCACTTCAGTGCTGCCATATCCTTGGCAGGGATGTGGTTCCCAGCACAAATGCAGAGCTACAGATTAAATGCAAATGATGACAAGTCCTTCTAATCAGAATAACCTGAGGATGTCTTGTTGAATTTTATTAATTTTAAGCAGCTGGCAGTCATAGCATGTACTTCTTTCTCCCTAGCAATTAAAATATTTAGGCCCTGTGTTTTTGTTTGTTTGGTTTTTGCCTCGTTTTTGTTTTGTTTTGTTTTTGGCTGAGGTGTAGGGGTAGAGGAGGAATAGAACAGAACCAGACAACTGATGAATTCATATTGAGTATTATTGACATCACTGTATTGAAACTCAGGTGTATTCTATACCTTTGTTTTAAGAAATATTTACCTACTGCTTACTATTAATCATCTTTATGCTGCCCAGTTATTTGGAGATGATTTTTTAAAGTAATATTTAATTTTCTGGACATATATATTTAGTTATTAAAGATCTGTTAAAACTCAACATTTTCAATCCAGTTATTGAGGTCTCTCCTCCCGGGGCCCTGCTTGGCATTTTGTATGTTTTGACTGCATTTCCTCACCTTGTTAGTCACTACACAGTATGCTGACTAGGAAAGGGTGCCTTGCATGACACTCAGTATGCTGAGGTGCCATGTGTTCAGTGCCTGTGCTTTTGGGTTTATTCCTTAGGAAAGACTTTAAGCAATCACTTTGTATTTCATAAGCATTTAGCTAGAGTCCTTAGAGCTGCTAACCCCAAGGTCAGGGATTCGAACCCACTTGTTGCTCCTTCGGAGAAAGATGAAAATTTCTACTACCACGAAGATGAAAATTCTCACAAACCCAATGGGGCAGTTTTACTCTGCACTATAGGATCTGTATGAGTCAGAATCAACCCCATGGCAGTGCATTTTTTTTTTTGGCTCCCAGCATTGTATTAGATGCTAAATAAGGATAGGACATGGTCACTGTTGTCAAGGAATGGAGTAGTTAAATATTTCTGAAAGTAAAATAGCTTTGCTGCAGAGGAGAGTGGCTTGCCCTATAGAATGTGCTGGTCTCGCTATTCCCAGAAAATGTCTCAGATCAGTTCTCACTCTTTCCCTGATTACCACCGAGATTCTACAGAGAGGCCATCAGCCGATACTACCCACCACGAGGGAATCTGGGTACTAAAGTAAGATTGGGTTCAAATTATATCCCCATTTACTTTCTAGGACAGTGGTTCTCAACCTGTGGGTCGCGACCCCTTTGGGGGGGTCAAACGACCCTTTCACGGGGGTCACCCAATTCATAATAGGAGCAAAATTACAGTGATGAAGTAGCAACGAAATTAATTTTATGGCTGGGGGGGTCACCACAACATGAGAAACCATATTAAAGGGTCGAGGCATTAGGGAGGTTGAGAACCACTGTCCTAGGATATGTATGTGGCAAATTTTAAAAACTTCATTGAGCCCATTTCTTTCTCGTTAGATTAAAGCTCATTGCACAGAAGGCAGTAGTGCATCAGAGGTTGAGTCTTACAGTCGGGTTCCCTGGAGTCAGGCAGGTGACCTTGGGCAAGTTAGTTAGCCCATTTCTCATTTATAAAATGAGGATCATAGCACTATCTTATTGCCTTGGGATGAATTCAATTATTATTAACATACCTGGAACATTGTAAATAGTCAATAACTATAATAACTAATGACTATAATAATAGTATTTATTATATCTGCATTACAGCACAGTGAATCGCTAATACGACACTTAGCAGTTATTTACAAAATGAAGCAATTTAAAGTAAATGAAAAAATGTAGCATTCCTTTCCTCCCTCATGAAACCCTTGACCAGGGCCTCCACAGAGAAAACGTTTAAACAGGTATGTCAAATATGCCACAGTTCTTGTCCAGAGAGGTCTCTGATGGCTATTCAGCTCAATTAGAATAAAAGCCCAAGTCTATAGACTATGAGACCCTAAGTGATCCAGTCTATTACTCCCTTCCTGGTCTCAACACCCGTCATCTTCATGTCCTGCCACAAAACCTTACTCCTGGGGCCCCAGCCACACTGGCCTCAGAGCTATTCCTTGAACACATCACGCATCCTCCTCCCGCAGAATAGTAGTCATTTGCTTTGCCTGGAATCCTTTTCTTTCGTCAGATATAGCACAACTAGTGTCCTTGCTTTCCTTAGGCATCCTTGGAAAAGTTATTTAATCTGTTACTTACTTATAAAATCTGCTTCTGGAAAAATGCTCACTTCGTACTTTTTCAGTAAGGTCATTCCTGGTCCTGCTGTCCCCTTACATTGCTTTATTTTTCTGCTTAGTTGTTTATTATTAACTGACATCCTATATATGTATTTGCTTATCTCTGTCTCTATTCATTAGAAAATAAGGATTAAAATTTTTTTCTATACGATTTTGTTTAAATGCTTATCCCTGACACAAAAATGATCACATTCTAGCCCTGAGAGCAAAGGTCAACAAATTTCAAACAATGATTATCAAGAATTCTCTTTGTACAGATAGTTCACCAAAAACAACATCCGGATGGCTAACCAACAGGAGAAAAACTGCTCACAATCACTAGCTGTCCAAGAGATGCAAATCAAAAAATGAGCTATCACCTTACACCCACAATGAAAACCCAATTTAAAACAAAACAGAACAGAAAACACCAAATGCTAGAAAGAGCATGGAAGGATTGGAACTCTTATAAACTACTGGTGGGTTTGTGAATATATACAACCATTGTGGAAAGCAATGTGGTGCTACCTAAAACAACTGGGAATACGAATCCCATATGATCCAGCAATACCTCTGCTGGGTATAAACCCCAAAGATGTAAGAGACACAAAGCAAATAGACGTATGCTCTCCCATGTTTATTGCAGCACAGTCCACAATAGCAAGGAGCTGGAGACAGCCCAGATCCCTACAAGAAGAATGATAAAGAAACTCTGGTACATACACACATTGAAATACTATGCATCCCTGAAAAATAGAGATGAAACCACAAAGAATCTCAGGACATGGATGGACCTGGAAATCATTTTGCTGGGCAAAGTTAGTCAACCACAAAAGGACAAACACTGTATGAGAACACTACTGTAAGGATAAACACGAATCCAAAGGCAACATCTGTTCTCAGGTCATGTCATTTTCTAATTTGGTCTCCCAAGCAACAAGGAGATGTGCTGCCTAATGTTTGTGATCCATGTACCTCTACTGTGTTAGTCTGGGCAGACTGGAGAAACAAATCCACAGAAAATCATATGTATATAAAGGGAAAGTATACATTCAGAAAGCATCCCAGCCCAGTGCTGTCCAATCCCATAAGTCCAACATTAGCCCATACGTCCGACACCGATCTACAAAGTCCTCCTCCATCTCACAAAACACATGCAATGGTGTTGACTGCAGGAAGGAAAGCTGAATCAGTGAGCGTGGAAGCATCTCAGCGCTGGCAGGGGTCTCCATGCGGCTGCTCCAGCACCCAGGACTGCATCAGGGTAGCTCCTCAGGTGACTTCTCCTCAGGGATGTCTCACAGGAAGTGAGCCTTGACAGCTGAAGCAGGGACCTGGCTAAAGGCAGCTGCACCCTGGTCCAACCACCAGAGATCAAGAGACCGGAGAACCAGAAAGGCGAGGCCTACAGAGCCATTTATCTCTTCGCCCTTCAATTCGCCCCACATGTTTATCAGCCAGTTGGCATGATAAACCTTATCTCAAACTACCCCTTGCCAACCTGGCACCTGTACACACTTATTTAGTCTAAAAATTGCAGTGAAGTAACACCTACACCTTAATCCTATAATCCTATGAATATAATTCCCCCACCTATGAAAGTTTGTAAGCCAACCACTTCATGCCTTTATCCCCCCAATTTTGGGAACCCAATTTCTGTACTGCTCACTTACATCAACCCAGTGGTCTGAGGAGACCATCATATTTTATGATGTGAAGGATCTTCATTCCAGTTGAAACCTTGTGAAATCCGCAGCCATAAGCAAAGTCAAATCAGGACAGGCCATCCGTAAAGTCAGCAACAATATGCACCAGTTCACAGGCTCAAAAATCTTTCATCTGGTCGGGCTCTGGTCAACTCAATGTGGACTGCCTCACTCAGCCTCCCCAGGGTGTCCATTGGTCCCCTTGCCTTTAGACCATGGTCTCTCACAAATACTCAACAAACCTAGCCCCCTTGTGTTAGGTCATGACCTTTAGACCAGTCAACCCGCTCTCATCTTCTCCTCTTTTTCCTGTAAACCAAGTCCACAGATGTCAGTGGCCAAACTCAACCTGTCTCTTTATTGCTGCATTTCTCCACTTCCACTCAACAAGTAGATCCAGGTGGTCACCTAGCAAGCATTTCACCCTGCCCACAGGCTCCCTTTCAATATTGAAAGACTATATGGGCAGAATATTGAAAGGTTCAAGAAACTGCAAAAGAAGGTGGAAGGAATACACATAATAACTATACAAAAAAATATTCACATTTAACCATTTCTAGAGGTAGCATATGCTCAAGAACCAATGACACTGACAAAGTCCAAGCTGTCCTGAAGGCATCAGTGAAAACTGTTGTTGTTAGATGCCTTCAAGTCGGCTCCAACCAATAACGACCCAACACACAACAGAATGGAAACACTGCACCGTCCTGCATCATCCTCACAATGGTTCCTGTGCTTGAGCCTTTCTATGCAGCCACTGTGTCCGTCCATCTCTGGGAGGCCCTATGAGGCGTTTCCCGGGGGTGTTGTCTGTCAAAAGTTAAGTGACAGAGAATTGAGCAAAGTGAAGGGACTAAGTACAAAGAAGGCCCAGGAGCAGAGCATGTTCTTTGGACCCAGGGTCTCTGTGCTGAGAACCTCCAAGACCTAGCGGGTGATTGATGACAACACACAGAGCTATCCTAGGCCCCGGAGCTGAAGAAGAAAGAAAGCCTTCCCTTAAAGCCAGCACTCTGAATTTGAAGTCATAGTATCCTAAATTGTGAGACAATAAATGTGCCTTTATTAAGCCATCCATTTCTGGTGTTTCTGTTGTAGCAGCATTCAATAACTAAGACACCATGGCTAGGTTGCATTATTCACTGGATGTAACACCAATATAAGCAGAGCCTTCACTACGGTTTGTGTCACCCAGCCATAACTCATGCTGCCATCTCTGTACCCCTTCCTCCTGTAACAGAGCAGAGAGAATCCTTAGGAATATTCATCATAATTTTTAATCATAACCATGGTGACATAGTGGGTTATGTGTTGGGCTGGCCAACCATAAGGTCAGCAATTCAAAACCACTAGCCACTCCAAGAGAGACAGAGGAGCCTTTCTACTCCTGAGAAGAATTACAGTCACAGGACCAGTTCAACCTTGTCCGATAGAGTTGCTATGAGTTGGCATCAGTTCAATGGCAGTGAGGCATAATACGTGATAAAGTTTCAAATTGCTTAAATGTAATATTTTTTAGAATGTATGATACTAACAGCAAATTTTTTGTAAAATTTTACACACTGAATTACAACCGTATTAGAAACTGAGTAGAAGTCTTTCTCAATTTTTCTCCTTTTCATTTCATTCTCAAAAATGTTATTGACATTGCTTCATGAATACTGTCACAATATTGTAGCAAAAACACCATACAACTTGAAAAAGTCAACAACATTAAAACAGGCAGTTATGATCTGTTCTTTAAAATTATGTTGTTCAGTCCCAGCTAATTGCTTATATTTGCTCTTTTTCAATAGCATATTCAAAGAACAGTATATAATTCATAAAGGATCAGTACTTCCCAACTATCCTTTTTTAATCCTTTTTAGCAAGCTGGACTATTGTTTGTAGTCATTTGATTTCTCCTCAAACCCAAACAACGAAACCCATTTTGATCATGGTGCTTTGGTGGCCCTGTCGCACAGGGTGGAGCTTCTCCAGGGCATCTCTGAGGTGGTGAGTCTGCACTGAGCCTCAGAACAGCTGCCAAGTTCAAGCTAGCAACCTTTTGGTTAGCAGCCAAACGCTTACACCACTGTGTCGCCAGGGCTCTTGGTTCGCAGTAATTCTTCAAAACTAATTTTGAATGGATTAGTAAATATGTACAAAGTCTTTTTTAGCTTACTCTAATTAAAACCAGTTGTGCTGGTGAATCTGGCTATTTTCCAGTAGTTATTTATTAACAATTATTTTAGGGTATTTGAAAAAAAACCACAGTATTGTTTCTTCAAATGCTAATTTCCCCCACCCTCTGATACATTTGACTGTGAATAGAAGCAAATATTTTAGCCCTACAGGGTGATTAATTGCAATGTGATTCTTTTTATAAGTTAAATACAGATTAAGTTAAAAAAAAAAAGCATTGGATCTCAATTGCTATAAATGATCTATTCAGCCTCATGTCAACAATGACAGGTTCTTATTCCATAAACACCTTTAAAATAGCCTTAGGTAATCATGACAATGGAGTTTTCAGGTATCAGAATTATTACATATATTAATACTTAATACAATTATATATATAAAGCTCAACTTATATAAATTTGCTATAATTTGAACTGGAGCAGAGACTATATCTTGTGCTTCCCTGTATGGGCCAGGGGCCTAATACAGGCCTATGGATATGGGAGAGGGCACTAGTCATAACTGCTGGGTTGTCTTCCTGCTTCAATTACTAACAACCTGTGTGACTTTGGACAAGTGACTTAAACTCAGCTGTGCCTAGTTTCTTAGTCATTAACTGTGGAATATATATATATATTTACCCCATAGGATCTTTAGGAGAAGTAAAAGCATTGATACATATAAGTACTTAAAACAATACCCAATACATACTTGAGGAGGCTTGGTTATGTAGTAGGTTATGAGTTGGGCTGCTAACTTAACTGTAAGTTCGAAACCATCAGTCGCTCCTTGGGAGAAAGAGATTTTCCAACTCAGTAAAGGTCATGGGCTCAGAAACCCACAGGGACAGTTCTACCCTGTGCCTTAGGGTCAATATGAGTTGGAATCAACTCATTGGTAGTGAGTTTGTTTGTTTGTTTTTGATACATAATAAGCATTCAATTGATTTGCTCAGTGAAAGTTCTTAGTGCTGTGAATGTTAAATGCATATTAAAGCACTAGGTCAGTTTAGTAAACCAAGCCAAATCCACCACTGTTGAGTCAATTCCGACTCACAGCAATCCTATAGGACAGAGCACAGGGTTCCCAAGACTGTGAATCGTGAGAGCACACAGTCTCATCGTTCTCCGGGGAGCAGCTGTTGAGTTTGAACCAACAATCTTGCAGTTAACAGGCCGATGTGTAACCCGCCGTGTAGACGTCAATAAATATTAGCTTTTCTTCCCCTTTTTCTCCCTTTTCCAACACATCACCCATTCTCCAATGTCTCTTTCTGATGACTGCTACAACATAATGACTTTTTGTCATTGCTTTGTTCCCAAGATATCCATTACTCTTTACATCCTTCATCATCACTTACAAGAATAATAAAAAAGCTCGATTCTTTGTAGTCAGACAAACCTGAATTTAAAGCTTAATTCTGCTGTGGAACAGCCTCAGTCTCTATTTGCTCATCTGTGAAAAGATCCTGTAAATCTATTTCCCAGGATTGTTGAGGGGAGTAGAGCTATTAGATATGATGTTCCCATCACAATGCTTGGCACAGAGCCAGTTATCCACACCTATTAGTTCCCTTTCTCCAGGGACGGAGCTCTGGTCGCGTGGTGATTTACATATTGAGCTGTTGGCTTCAAGGTCAGTGGTTTTAATCTCCCAGTCACTTTCTGTTCAGGAGGAAGATGAAGTTGTATGTTCCCATAAAGATTTAAAGGCTCTGACATCGAAAGGGGCATTTCTACTCTGAATAGAGGCTTGGTATGAGTTGAAATTGACTAGGTGGCAATTTGTTTTTTTGTATTTCTCCATAAACTGATTTCCTTCATTTTTCATTTTTGCATTCATTACTTTTCTGAAAGGATTGACACAGAAGTATTCATTGATATTGGCCTATTTTTCTCACATCACTTCATGTTTTTATTCCAAAAACACTTGAAGTAGTTTTTCACAAAGCTGTTTTAAATCTCACAGCTTGTTTTGAGGGTGGTCCTATAGTCCACATAGACTACAATCTCTTCAAGGTGTTAGTTCTTCCTCCAAATAAGCTTGCGATGATTGGCATTGTCCTTTTAATTCGAAGGAGCCCTGATGGTGCCGTCATCAAGTGTTGGCATGGTTGTTGGTTCACACCATGACAAGGTTGAGAAAAATATGTGACAATCTACTTCCATAAAGATTGCCAACCAACTGCCACCAATTCATCCTGACTCACGCCAATCCTCTAAGACAGAGTAGAACTGCCCCTTGGGGTTTGCAAGGCTATACATCGTGACTGGGGCAGAAAGCCTTTCTCTTTTGTGTAAAGTGGCTGGTGGATTCAAACTGCTGAAATTCAGACCAGCAGCCCAACCAGGGCCCTTGCACAAAGAATATGGCTGGCCTTAGTAGTCCTAGAGGATAGTTCTCTTCTGTCCTGTATGATGATCACACTGGGAAGCAGAATCAACTTGGCAGCAACAGAAAATTTCCATCCAAACTATTATTTCAGAAAATGAACCCACCTAGAGTGCATTTTGAGCAGTAAGACGGAAGGAGTCTTGGGGACGCAATGGTTGCGCGCTCAACTGCCAACTGAGAGGTTGATGGCTCACACCAGCAGAAGAAACAGTGTGGTGATCTTCTCTCATCCCCGGTGCCACACAACCATAGTGAGTATGGAGTCTACAAGTCACAACACTGAGCACCGCAGAAAACAATTCTAGTTTTCATAACAACTCAGTTTCATCTCAACATCCCCTCTCTATCCAGTAGCAGATAAAAAATTAGTCAATTTGCTGTAGATTCAATAAAGTTAGTGTCACCTTTTCTTTCTCTGTGGTGGATTTTAATTTCCAGGGCTTGTGATATGTCATAGTCTGGGATTGATCAAAGGGGCATCTGGCCCAATATTGTCATCCATCTTTCATGTTGGCTTTGACAGAGATGTGCTAGCATGTTGTACTATCATGTACTAGCCCCTTGTTCCTAAATACACTACGGCAGTGTAGTCTCAGCCCTCTTCCCCAAGTGATGAAGTCCTTCCTTTATGACCTTGAGTTCCCCACATATTTCCAGACCAATTTCTGCACCTTTGTCTAGGACACAAGAAAATGAACTCCTCTCACACACTGCTATTACGCCTCAGGAAATTCAGTGTGCTGGCTTTAGGCTCTAATTGCCCTCACTCACTTACACAGCCAACTCTTGCTACAGCTCCACTATGGTGGCACAGTGAATTCCTGGGGACATTGCTCCCTTCGGGAGCCCTGCGTAATCTTACTCTTCAAAGTATACATCATGATTGGTGGCTTTGGGATGACCTGGAAAGTGCTTAGAAATTGGAAGCTTGAGCTCCATTTCAGACCCACTGAATAAGCCGTTTAACAATCCCTCAGACAATAGCTATACAAGTTAAAACTTTGAGAAGCACAATCTAGGAGATGACGGACAGCATTTCAATTGACCTTCCAAACTCTGGCCTTACGCAGAGGATCTAGTGCTCACTTCTTCATAAAGAGCTCACTTCTGCAGGGGGGATGAGAAGAAGTGAGGCTCGGGGATCCATTAGGGATCTTTGGCCTGGGATCTTCAGCAATGTCATAGCAATCTTATTTCCTATCTCTACTCCAGCTCTTTTATTTCCTTAGCTCAGAGAAAGTGAACTATTTCCTTCTGGATGGAGAAATCGTAAACTAATTATTTCTGAATGGAGACATTGGCTCAGCAAATAGGTGATTAAATGTTTGTACCATAGAACCAGAAGGAAACCTGGCAATCTACATCTGACAATCAGTCGATGAAAACCATATGGATCACAACAGTGTGCTCCTTAGTCCATCATGAGGATGGCTTAGGATCTATCAGTATTTCATTCTCTTATGTGTGAGATCATCAAGAGTCAGGGGTAGCTGGATCATAGCTCATAACAACAATCTTATAACCAGGAAGGTTTATCCTAAAAGCCATGGATTTGATTTCTTTACTTTCTAGTTCTGCTGCAACTCTCTCCCCTTTCCTTCTTCCTCATGCACGCTCTGTGGGATAACGGAGAAGTTCATTTTCACTTCCTGGATGTGATAGGTAGGTTTGTATGAACTTGGTAGGGCCTAGATCCTCAGCAGTGTGGCAGGAAAGCCTCTCCACAAAGGTGCAAGTAATCGGATGAAACCTCCTTGAAGGTATGATCTGTTTCATACCTAAAATTGACTGTGGAGAATTGGCTTTCTTCCTCTTTTTCCTCCTGCTGGCCCGGATCCTGCATCTGATTCCTTGGGACGTAGGCTGCTGGCCCATCATGTGATCTACTGGTCCTATGAGCTGTTGACCGTCTACCATGTTGCCTGCCTTGGGTCCACTCACCACTGCCTCTACCAGCCTATGTCCTCCTTCCTCCTGATTCATCTTCTGGCTTCCTGGTCCTCCAGCATGGGCAGCTGCATGAGTCACAAAAGGGTTCAACTTAGCATCTGATGCAGGGACTTGAGCTGATTGGGCCTGCTACTCTGTGGTTGTGTGGGCTGTTTCTTGATATAAATTTCTTTATTATATATATTGAGTGCCACTTATTTTTTATTTTTTTCTCTCTAGAAAGCCCAGTTTAACACGCTGGAGAAGGGAAATTCAGGGTAAAGATAATATGAGGGAAAATAGTTAATTGAAAATTTTTTCTTCTTAGGTTCCAAAAATTTTAATCTCAATCACCTTTACATTTTTGGGAAATTCTAAGACATTTTTGAAACTGAAATTTATGTTCTCATAATGGGTGCCTTTCTGTGAAATTTCATTTTCTAAAAGGGTTAACTATCAATCTTTTAAATGTTCAGATAGTGAATATTAGGTAAGAAAATTATGCTTTTAATAATGTTGCTGCTGTAGTTACCAGCTAACCACTTGTACCCCTGAGGGGCCTTAAGGAAGCGACAGAATTTATTCAAATCTCTCCTATCACCAATGATCGAGCTTGATTTAATATTTTATGTTCAGATTATTTACCTGTACTCCAAGAAGTCGAGGGTGAGCCATATGCTCCCAGTATTCCAGGTATTTACTTCTACCACAGCACTTAATGAGAAGCTGTTGAGTTAGAACTACCAACCCTTCTATTATGAACTGAGCATTGTAACCACTGCGCCACCAGGACTCCTTTTCCCTGACTAGAGGACAAGCTCAATGAGGACACGATTGGTGTCAACTTCACTGTTCTATCCCCAGTACCTAGCTCAGAGTCTGGCTCACAAGCAAAACACTATAAAATGCATGGATAAATGGATAAACAAATCACTGGCATTCTGCAGAGTTTTGCGTCTACTCTTGACACATGAGAGGAAGAAAAAAGTATTTTTAAAAGTTGTAAAGTTCTTTTAGCCCAATCACTGACTCAAAGTAAGAATTCTATGTATAGAATTTCTACAGGAGTCAAGCCTTTGATAATGTATTTCCAGAATAGGAATAGACTTAGCTTTTCCATTTATGGGTAGTGCACATTTTTAGAAAGTGCTTTTTATATTGAATCAAAATCTGCCTCCTTGATTCCAATCTGCCCTTTGGAAATTTATCCATTTCTATTGTCATAGCATAGCCATCTAAAATGGTTAAAAAGACACAAAAATCAAAATTATTTCGAACATGGTAAAGAGACTCTAGAAGTCACCATCACCTGGAACACCTGCTGTTATTCCTCCTCATAAAATGTGCCGATCTTTCGGAATTCAGGTTATTCCTGACGTGTCACAGACCGGAGGGGCTAGGGTGGGTTTAGGTATTATGCTGGCGTATCTAAGAGCTATTGCAGAGACAAGCAACTAGCTCAACAAAAAAATGAATATTGCAAAAAAGCGTTTCATACATTTTTTTTGGTTCTCAGTGCATATAAAATTATGTTTATGTAAGCTTTGATGTAATCTATTAAGTGTGAAATACCAAAAACCAATAGCAACCCCATATGGAAAAAGTTTCAAATATTGTGAAAATTATCCAAACGTGACACAAAGCATGAAGTGACTACACACTGTTGGGACAATGGCATCAATAGACTTGCTCAGCACATGGTCACCACAAGCCTTCAATTTGCTTAAAAAAACAACAACAGTATCTGCCAAGTACAGGATAGTGAGGCATAATGCATTGAGTTATGGCTTTATTTGAGGAGGAGAAATGGCCTTGAGTTTTAGTATCATCTGTGATCTGAGAGAAACCTGGTTTGTTTTCTAGCATAGGTCATAGAATAAGATCATTACTGTTAGATGCTATTGAGTCAATTCCAACTCATGGATGTCCCATGTGCTACCGAGTAGAACTGTCTCAGAGGATTTTGCTGGCTGTAACCTTAATAAAAGCAGATCACCCGACATTTTCTTCTGCAGTTGGGTTCAAACCACCAACCTTAGGTCAGTAGCAGAGTCCAAATTGTTTGTCCCACATCTGGTCCTTTATTGAATAAGACATGTGGATTGATTTCTGGTTGTGCAATTTTATGTAAGGAAAGGCACATCCTAATTTCTTTGCATGCCTTGGCGCTGTTTCATGTTAGCCTTTAGGAAGTGGCACAGTTACACTTTCTTGGGTTCTTTTCCCATTGATTGTGCCCCTTGGTTTCAGTTGCGTTTTTTCCATTATGTCCCACTCTGGGCTCTTAGGAGATTTCTCAGGGAATTTCCAGTTTTGCAAAACAGAATTTAGAAGAATTCCATAATAATGAGTAAAAAATTTCCTGGCAACAAATTAGAAACTCCCAAATTTTCTCCTCCTAGTCAAAACACTGCAATAATCACAAGGCAGCTCTCTTTCTCCTCTGCTGCAAAATTCTTTCATAAAAAGCTTTTTATTGCATCAAAATATCTGTTTAAATGCTTTAATAGATGTTAGTAACATTGTATCCCTTGTAGATCTCATCAGGCAAGACTCCTCACAAAGTTTCCAAGCCAATAAAAATGTATGATGTCTGCTAATGCTGACACACAGAAAGCACTATAAATGCCATAAATATTACAATAACATCACAATAATTCTAATATTGTATCAAATCTATGAACCATTGGGCTAAGTAAGCATTCTTCATGTAAAAGAATATGAGGTTTAGCAGCCGAAGAAAGAAAATCTAATGTTTCAACATTTATTTCTTTTTTAGTATAAAGAGATTTATTTCTAGAAATGGCTCAAACAACGGCAGAGCCTGGCAAGTCCCTATTCTGTGGGTCAGCAGACTGCTGGAGCTTTCTCTTGAATCATGGGGTAGCATGGACTGATGAACCCAAAAGTTTGCATGACGAGCTGAGTATTGTAAAGCAGCACATTGCTGGGTTATGACATTGTGGGAGCTGACAATTATAGTGTCTCCAAGTCGGGTGGCAGACTGCTGGCTGACATCCCCGGAACTGGAGCGCGGAGGATGCCGAGGCAGGTGCAGTGTCCACGGTGAGTGAGCGATGCCAGAACTTCCAGAATGTCTGTATGTTGGATTCAGGCCACACCCTCAAAGAAATGACCCTTTCAATTGATTGGCTACTCACATCAGATCACACAGTGAAGAATGATTACGTAATATTTGCCAAACCACTAAAAATAAAGACCCGTTGGGGTGCAAGGGTCCATAACACTCGAATGGGTCTCAGGAGCAACTTTCGATTGTGGGCAATATTAAAGACAGACAGACAGACAGACAGACAGTGGGGCACAGGGGCTCCTGGTGCCATGTCAGGACTGAGCGAGTGAACGTATTTTCCAATGGGTATATATAATGGGGCTTACAGATCTTCCACAAGGCATGCACGTCGTGTAGCTAACATATACATAGTCAATGGGCAAGATCGTAAGTGGGTAACATGATAAACAAGCAAGGAGGTGAGTCACCATCTTGACCTAGAGCCCTTCCCAGGGGTTTATTGCATTTATGGTGGGTTGGCTGTAGAACCTCATTGCTCTAATCTATATAGATAACCGTCAGGCATAGTGAACTGCCAATATGGAAATGATTCATCTTATGTGGTAGCTCATTAAGACTGCTCCTTAATGGAGGGCTATTGTGAGGGGCACATTATTCAGCTTGGAGAAGGTGTATTCAAAAACATGTCTCTCATAACAAGGGAGATCTTTCTCAAAATAGGGCTACTTTTCCATATCCATGATTGCTAGTGTAGAAATAAGGTCAAATACTTTCTACCAAATCCTCAGTTAACCACAATAACCCAATCAAGTTCACACATAATCTTAACCATCATGGTTTATAAACTCAGAATTTTAAAAGTAATAATTATCCCCCCAAATGTTTAATATCACCCCATACACATCCCAGATGGGCAAATGGATTATATAATTTATATGAATATATGAGCTGTTTAATACAGCCAAAACAGTCTTGAAAAGAAGAATACATTTATAATACTTAGCTAGCTGATATTAGGATATATGATAAGGGTACAGTTAGCAATCAAGAAACTACAGAATTGGTGAAAGACTAACAAAGAGCTCAATGGAACTGAATAGAAGTCAGGAATCAGTCACACTTCATCAGTTTGACAGAGCAAGGTGGTGGTTAATCCAGTGAAGAAATCATTGTCAACAAATCACGTCACCTGGACCAAGTGGGCATCTCTGTGTAAATGCCGAACCTCTATCCCTGCTGCCCAAAGACATAAAACTTCACTGGAAAACAACAACAACAAAACTTCACCTGAAATGGATCATAGACAAAAACGTATAGTTAAAACCATAAAGCTTCCAGAAAAACAAATAAGAGAGTACCTTCACTATGTTAGTCTAAGCAAAGATTTCTTAGGACAAAATATATACTAATGATAAGGAAAAGTATGCTATATTGGTCTTAAACCTTGAAACACCTATCCTTCAAAAGATACAGTTAAGAAAATGAAAAGGTAAAACCATAGTATGAGTGAAAATAGTTGCAAAACACATGAGGGTAAGTCAAAGTCTTGCTGCTAGGTCTCCCTCTCCCAGTGTACGGGTTTATTTAAAAAAAAACACATGTCTAGGCATGTTTTCTCTAAATGGCTTCACATTTTGATATTTCTGTTTGATAAAAGTTTTTATGCTTTTATAGCAATACTTTTTTTAGTTAGCCTTGTATGTCTGACAAAGGACTTGCCTATAAACTTCTTTTTGGATTCTGAATGCAAGTCTTTTTTCAGGTACATGTTTGTAAATGTTTTCATGGCAAATATTTGTGACATACATATTTACCACAATGAGTTCAAAATTTCTTCTGTTAACTCCAAGCTGCGATTGGGTCAAAATCCACTGTACTGAAGCATTATCTCTGACTTCGGTTAATTGTAATTAGGGAGTAGAGAAAAGCAGGCCTCAATGGCTCGTTGAAATGAGTGTATTCATCAGAGCTTAGATCATGGGTCCCCAAACCCACCTCTCGGCCATTGAGTACATCCAACTCATCCCTCCCCTCGCAGAGGGTTTCTGAGACGAAATCTTCATGGAAGCGTCTTTCTCCTACACAACAGGGGTGCGTGCAAACCAATGACCTTGAAGTTAGCAACTCAGTGCCTAAGTCACAGCACCACGAGGGTCCCTTAGTTCATGGATAGACCAATACACTACTTACATTGGGCAGAGTAGCAGACTGCCAAAAATAGTACCTAAAAACCAAAATTTTAACTAAGCTTAGCTAGGCTTATCTGACAGTATTCAGGAAGTTTAGAGGCTCATTCAATTCATTAGCAAATATTTGTTGAGCAACTATGGTGTGCTAGTCCCTGCTAGAGGCACTTGGGATCGCTACCTATGAACAAGCAGACAGAAGTCCCCACTTTCATAGAGTTTATATTTTGTGAGGGCATGTGGATAGCAATTGATTGATGTAGAGTAGTATAGCACTGCCATCTTTATGAATTTCAAACACACACACAATATATTGCTTCTTCTGCGGGGAGGCAATAGGAAGACTAGAAGCAAGCACCAAGCTCCAGATAGAGGTCCCCTCGGGGTCAGTTAGAGACTGGACAACGAGATCAGAAGGGACCACGAGGTGGGTCCCACAGGATTGATCGGATGCAAGTCTGAGGTTGCTTAAGGGATCCACAGGTGTTTGTTTTGTTATTCAATTTATAACCTAAATACAACTTAATAATATCTCTTATATATAAATGAAATATTACATCATAAAAGGTTTTGTTTTGTTTTTAATGAGCAAACAAGTGAAGAAAAAAAAAGGAATGAAAGATTAAGACAGGGGTAAGGAAGGACAGGATTCTATGACATTCAACACTGCCAAAGAAGCCCTGTGTTGTTCTTAAGATTGCTGCTTTATTTCATAGAATATGTTTTACTTTCAGTATAATTTTAGTCATTTATTTGATCTCGGAATAAGATTTATAACACCGTAGATTGGTTTGTCTTGAAAGAATCACCGAGGCTGAGAGTTGTGTGCAGAAAGTATATTAAGGAGTAGTCTTGGAATATACTTATCAGGAAGTGAGGAGAGCTGGCACAGCCAAGAGCAACATAAAACCATTCAAGGAAGTGACTAATTTGCTTTTACTGTGCCAAGCCCAGAAGTAAATAACATAGTGCCTACCATCAAAGACCTAACAGTCTCAAAGGTGAAACAGGTATGGAAATGGTTGCAATACAATGAATCACTTCGTTCCTCTGGGAAGCCTTCCTTGACTAGTTCAATTTCTTCATTCTCTGATGCTCAGCTCCATGAGTTCTGTCCCCTTGCTGAATGCTCATCAAAGTGTGCGATGTTTATTTCTATCTCTGTAGTTATCACAATGTGTGTGCTTGTGTATCAATTGTCTTTATTATCTACGAGTCTCTTGAAGGCATACCAAAATCCCATGTCATACCCATCACTTAGTAAATGACCAATACTTGCTTGCTGGCTGAATCATAAATTAATTAATGCACGTGACTTAGACTGGCTTTCCCTCAAAAGCAGATCTTGAAACAAAGTATGAAGAGTAGACAAAATGAGTAGTGCTATTTGTTGGTTTGTGTTTTAGAATCTTGAAATTAAATAGTAGGCATGGGGGTGAGAACAGGAAAGGAGATCGGGCTAATGCGAGGAGGATGCCTTTTAGAGTTGATGGGTGATTGCCGCAGCTTAGTAATGTTGGATTCTTCTAGGAATCTTCATGAAATACATTTCAGATCCATCTTCCTGAAAGAAGAAAAGTGAGAAGCATTGATCAAGTTTCTTTTCCCTATTAGTCCAAGGAAGGCTTCCCACTCTGAGGGGTCCAGTGCAAAATGACGATGAGGCGTCCTTCCTTAGGAATTATTAGGAACATTACTACAGCACAGCAGACCATTCATCCATCATACTCACGTCAAACCACAGAACCTGTGTGACTGCAGAAGTCCTATGCCCACGAGGCCAATTCTGACTCACTCACCCATCCGAGTTACAAGTACTTCCGTCCTGGAGTTTTATAATGCGTCTACTTGGGCGACTGAATTACATTTCCAGAATTTACATCTCCACTTTGGGTGGGTCACTAGAGAGATCCTTACCAAGATTTTTGCGATGGGAAGTGAAGCAGCAATTATGTTTGCAGCTAGCATCTCCTGTTGTTTATCTGCTGGCTTGGCTCATTGGAGTGAGGGAGAGGACACGTCTGCAGCTGTTCCACTGGCCCGAGGACCCTCCTTCAGTTTCTTTAACTTCTGGGCCTGGCGTGTGTTTATCTCAAGATGAACGCCCTGACATCTCAAGGACAAGCATACCACAAAATCCAGAGGCAACAACGAGCAGATTTCAGTCCATCTTTGTAGGCTCCAGCTTGCTCTTGTTTTCTCTTACTTCGCCTGCCTGCCCTGTGACCTCCAAGCTCTAGGATCAGACATGAGAAAACAACCAGACAGAAATGGCCTGACAAGCATCTACACTGTATAAGATTAAGTCTCTGTAACACATATGTTCTTATTGCTGTTGGCTTCCACAGACTCAGCCCCCAACTCATGATTGTGCCACAGGCAACAAAATCGGACCATTGTGATCCACAGGGTTTTCTTTCTTTTTTGAGAATGGTTTGTTCATTTTTAAAAATCATTTTATTAGGGGCTCATAAAACTCTTATCACAATCCATACATACATCAATTGTGTAAAGCACATTTGTACATTCATTGCCCTCAT
>NW_022104341.1:16299275-16306133 GCF_000313985.2 Echinops telfairi
CGATCGTATCATGGAGCTGAGCACACAATGATATGATTTTTTATTCTTTGATGCCTGATAACTGATCCTTTTGGCACCTCATGATCACACAGGCTGGTGTGCTCTTCCATGTGGGCTTTGTTGCTTCTGAGCTAGATGGACGCTTGTTTTCCTACAAGCTTTTAAGATGATCCATAGGGTTTTTATGGGCCTTTTCTTGGAAGCAGTTCATCAGGTCTTTCTTTCTAGTCTGTCTTAGCCTAGAAGCTCCATGAAACCTGCTCAGCATTCATTGACAGATGGGAAGTGGTTATGCATGTGGTGCATCGGCCAGTAGACAAACCCAGTCCTTGCCATGGGAGGCAAGAAATCTATCACTAAGCCACCCCTGTCGTGTATCACAGATGTTAAGTATGCCTTAAGTCTCATCATGGTTCTGCTTTTCTGACTGAAGCCTAACTGAATCGACTGGCGATAGCAGTCTCATCAGAGAAGCTCCAGGCATGGCAGAAAACAAGAGGCCTACTCAGCGAAAAGGAGATTTTTCCTCTGTAAAACTGGTCAAGGCAAGCAGGGGACAGGTGACTGCAGTTGTGACTGGAATGAGAAGTGAGGCTGAGAGCATTTGAGAGGTTGCATAATTCATAGTGGAAATGACATTCTATAATAAAAACTAGTATAGAATATTAGAACAATGCCCCTTCAATCAGATGAGCTAGCTTTAAGAGAAGGATGCACAATGCTCCAACCTTGCAGAACAGGGCTCTCAGTAAATGCCAGGCTTTGTTATAGTGATTGTAACTTTCTCTTCGTGTTATTCAAGCTTACTGCTTGCCCTAATCTTGATTGTTTCAGCTTTCAGTGGTATATCTATATTTGGTAAAAAATGTTGATGCTTCTGCTGATGTGAAAAGTACAACTTGTCAACAGGAAGTTGGGAGGGATTCAGATGCTCTTAGCACCGTAGTGTAAAATACCGAGTTCATGAAGTAAAGGGTTTCCATCATGTGTCTTCTTCGTTTTGAACAGGTTACTGTGCTTGTCCAACAAGTGCAGATTTAACACTACTCTGTGATGCCTTCCTTTTCCTCTCTTGTCTTCCACAATAGGAAGAGGACTTTTACAGCTGTGACAACTTACTGACAGAAAAAATGGACTGAGGTTAGAACAAAGAGCAAGTAAAAATACGTGTGCAAAACGTTTGAAAAATTGAGTGCATGTTGTCTGCTTGAAATATTTACAACATAAATCAATGACTATTGTAAATAGTTTCATTTTAGACTAATAAATAAAAACCATATACGCAGATCAATCATTAGCTTTGTGTCATTGGTTAATAAAACCACATAAACCACATAATCTCCTTGGCTTCGTTACATAAGACAAATTTTTCGGTTATATACATTATCTTTGTTAGCTCGTCAGAGGCTGGCAAGGGGAGAAGGGTGGTTTTAGAGGACCAGCCAATAGTAGAAAACCCACCTGTAAGTCAGCCCACGATGGGGGGGTCCACCACTTGCCGAATATAAGGTTCAGCTTTATGCTTTGCCAGGCCTTTTAGACTAGCTAAAGACCCTTGAGTTTCTTTTTTAATGTATCCCCCTTTAATAAATTTCCTCTGCTGTTCAAACCTTTTCTCTGACTCTTGTCTGTATTTTTTCCCTTGCCCGAAATCCTGCTTGCATGGGGGACAAGAACAAGGAGTGGAGAGGCTTGAACTTGGAACCTCCTCCTGGTAACAATCCTCCGCTGAAAAATCCCATTCGTCATTCAGTTTGGAACAAAATTCCCAGTCAACACAAAACATGTTGAGGCAAGTAAGATAAAGACAACTCTTATTTATATTGAGTTCTAAAAATTCCTTTAATATTATTAGTTGGGTTTTTGACTAAATGGAGCTGTTAATTCTCCTAACAAAGGAAAAATTAACAGTCCAATGCTTGCTACACTAAAAAATATACTGCCTTTAGATTTTTATCACTGAAAAGCAGTAGAAAAATTTCCCTTTGGCTTGTTTAAAGGAAATGAAACAATTCACTTATAATAGTAACAAAGTAGTGAAGTTCAAGTTTGAAACACACACCCCTTAAATAAGACCTTAAGAGAAATATCAAGACCCTTTCCAATTCTCGTAGCACCCTGTCTTCCGTGGGACATTCCCATGATTCATGAATTCAAGTCATCTAAAGATTCAATACGGGCGAAAATGAAAAGAAAATTCATCAGCAGTGTGTTTATCACTAATAGTTTAAAAAAAAAAAAAAAGCTTTAATCTTAGTCAATGCCCTGGGCTGGATGTGAGACACTCTGAGAGTATTCACTTTGTCCTGAATCCTATCAGATATGAAGCAAGTCCAGCCTAATGGGCAGGAAGGGCTCTGCCTCTCTGCATAAAAATGAAAGCTAAGACAATTATTTAGAATTAATACATTAAAAAATCAACACTATGAGTACATAAAGAGGAGGAAAAGAAACTTCTAAATCTCAGGGGGTGAAAAGAAAAAGGAATTCACATGCGAGTTTGTCACTACTGCCTTCGCCACCCACCACCAGACTCCACCTTTGTTGAATTTCTATTTCCCAGTGCTCCGCTGGGTTATTTGCATAAGTGGATGTTTCAGCTTGAGGTTAAGTACCTTGATTTAGGGAGTATAGGGATGGATGAGGTCCCTAGGGATTCTGGTAGTTCTTGTGGCAGAATTCTCTCCCTCCATGCTGGAAATCTAGGTTTGATTCCAGGCAAACACACTACCTGTGCATAGACAGATACCAGTGGTGGTTGTGTGTTGCTATGAAGCTGAACAGGTTTCAGTAAAGCTCCTAAACTAATAGGGACTCTGGTTTATTGTTGCCGTTAGGTGTCACGGAAACAATTCCAACTTATAGTGACCGTATGTACAACCAAGGAACCACTGCTGGGTCCTGCTCCACCCTCATGACGGTTGTGATGCTGGAGTACCTTGTTGCAGGCCCTCCTTCCAGGTCTTCCTCTTTTCTGCTGGTTTTACCAAGCATGCTCTCTTTCTCCAGTGACTGATCTCTCCTAATAATCTGTCCATAGCTCATGAAATGGAGTTTTACCATCATCATTTCTAAAGAGTATTCTGGCTGTACTTCCTCCAAGACAGATTTATTTGTTATCCGGCCACTTTTAATCACCAACACCATAATTCAAATGTGTTAATTTCTGTGTGTAGTAATTACATAATCATTTGTCAACTTGAGGATTAAGAGTATAGGGGTGGAGTCTAGCCTGTCAATCAGATCATAGCCAATGAGGCCTCTGTGTGGGCTTGGCCTTCTTCTGAGAATTCTGGGAACTCTGGTATTTCTTTCTTGGAGGCTAGAGACACTACTCTCTCTGCTCACTCCCTGAGAGACATTGCAGCTGACAAGACACGTGGAACTACACCAGTGCCCTGGGCTGGACAAGCCACATGGACCTAGTCTGATGCAACCAGATCTCCGAAGCCAGAGAAGCCAAGTAGAGATCCCTGCCAGCACTGAGATGCGTACAATGCCACTGGATCCAAAGACTTTCTACCACTGGCCTGTGATCATCCTGCATTCAGAGACATTGCATGTGTTTCCTGAGTCTCAAGAGGACTTTATAGATTGGTATCAGACATATGGGCTAATATCGGATTCATGGACTTGATCTGGACTGGACTGGGATATTTTCTCAATTTCTGACTACTCTTATATATAAACTTCTTTCTTATACATATATGCATGTTTATGAACTTGTTTCTCTAGTCTACCCAGACTAACACACTCTGAAATCTTCCTTATTTCATTATTCAAATTTCACATGCATATGAGATCATGGAAAATACCTTGGCTTGAAGCCCCATAGTCTTCAAAGTGACATTCTGCCTCCTGAGCACTTTAAGGAGATCTTGTGTAGCAGATTTGCCCAATGCAACACATCATTTGATTTCCTGAAATGCCCCTTCAGTGAGCATTGATTGTGGAGCCTATCAAAATGAAATCCTCAACTACTTCTTTTCTCCATTTATCATGATGATCTCTATTGGTCCAGTTGTGAGGATTTTGGTTTTCTTAACATTTTGAGTTGCCACCCATACTGAAGGCTGCATATAGTCATATATATTTATCAGAAAATGCTCAAAGTTCTCCTCATCTTCAGCAAGTAAGTTTGCATTATCTGCATATCAAAGATTTTTAATAAAGATTCCTTAAGCTGTGGTCTTCATATAATTCAGCTTCTTGAATTATTTATAGAAGACCTGATGAACTATAGGAAGACATCAAGAATGTCATTCATGAAAACAAAAGGTCATTAAAAACACAGGAAATAAAGAAAAGAGCAAAGTGGATGTCAGAGGAGACTCGAAAACTTCTTTTAATCCTAGACTAGCTAATTTCAAAAGGAAGTTCAAGAAGACAAAGTAAAATCCTACAATGAAATGTGAAAAGACCAAGACTTGGAACACACCCCTCACCAAAAAAAAAAAAAAAAGAGCAATACACACAGAATATCTCAAACTGAAAGAACTCAAGAAATAAAATCAAGCCTTGAGTTGCAGTATTGAAAGATTCTATAGGCAAAATATCGAACGATACAGGAAGCACTAAAAGAAAATGGCAGCAATACACAGAGTCACTATACCAAAACGAACTGGTCAACATTCAATCATTTCAGGAGGTAATTTATGAGCAAGAACCAATGGTACTGATGGAAGAACTTCAAGTGCAGTGAAAGCATTAACTAAATGCCCATTGAAATGTTTCAACAAGCTAATGAAACACTGAAAAAAACGCTCACTGGTTTATGTCATGAAATTTGGAAGACAGCTATTTGGCCCCATAACTGGAAGAGATCCAAATTTGTACCTATTCCAAAGAAAGGTGACTTAGCAGAATTCTCAAATTATAGAACAGTATCATTGATATCACATGCAAGTAAACTTTCACTGAAAATTATCCACCAATGGTTGCAGCAGTACCTTGATAGGAAGCTGCCAGAGGTTCAGGCTGGATTAAGAAGAGGATGTGGAACAAGGGATATCATTGCTGTTGTTAGATGGATTTGGGCTGAAAACAGAGAATGCAAGATATTTATTTTGTTTTAGTGACTGTGACATGTGACTGTGTGCATCATAACAAACTATGAATAACCTTGAGAAGGATAGTAATTCCTGAGCACTTAATTGTGCTCATGTGTATCTTGTACATAAATCAAGAGTCAGTGATGTGTACAGACAAGGGAATACTGCATGGTTAAAATTTTTAAAAGTGTGCATCAAGATCATATCACCCTTATTATTCAATCTGTATGCTGAGCAAATCATCAGAGAAGCTGGATTATATGAAGAAAAATGTGACATCAGGATTGGAAGAAGGCTTATTAACAACATGCAAGTAAAGATGGTTCAACCTGGCTTGCTGAAAGTGAATAAGGAATGAAGCAATTCCTGATGAATGCAAAGAATTGCAACTTCCAGTGTGGTCTACAACTCAGTGTAAAGAAAACCCAAATCCTCATAACTAGACCACTAGGTAACATCATGATAAATGGAGAAAAGGTTGAAGTTGTCAAGGATTTCTTCTTGCTTGGATCCATAACCAATGCTCACGAAAACAGCAATCAAGAGAATAAATGAGGCACTGCATTTGGCAGATTTTTCTGCACAAGAACTTTTTAGAGTATTGAAGAATAAGGAGGTCACTTTGAAGACTAAGGCCAGGCCTGATCCAAGCCATAGATCAAGTCAATTTGCAATCGCCTCATATGCATGCAAAAGTTGGACATTGAATAAGGAAGACCAAAGAAAAATCGATGTCTTTGAATTTTGGTGCTGGAGAAGAATAGAGAAAGTGTCATGGACTGGCAAAAGGACAAATAACTGTCTTGGAAGAAATAAGGCCAGGGTTCTGCTTAGAGGCAAGACTTAATCTCACATATTTTGGACATATTGTCAGGAGAGATCAGTCCCAGGAGAAGTACATCATGCTTAGTACAGCAAAGGGGCCTCAAAAAAGAGTAAGGCCCTTAAGGAGATGGATTGAGACTGGCTCCAACAATGGGCATGGGACCATAGGAACAATTGTGAAGATGGAGCAGAATCAGGCAGTGCTTCATTCTGTTGAGCTAAGGTCGCTATGGGTTGGAACCGAGTGGAAGGCTCCTAACAACAACTACATACAAAAATAAGCCTGGTGATCTACATCCAAACATCAGCTAATGAAAATCATATGGATTGCAAAGGTCTGTTCCCCAACAAATAGTGAGAGGGCACAGAACTAGGCAGTATTTCATTCTGTTGTCTATGAGGTTACCATGCCCTGACTTGATAAGAACGAACAACAACGTTTTCATGAAGGTTCTGAGACTAGTTTTGAAAAGAGATCATCCCAAGAACAGAAAGAGCCAGTTTAGCCACCATTAGCCGAAACCAGGATCAAAGCCCAGTCATCAGAATGGAGGTGAGATAATGAATTTACTGGCTCTTCAAAGATATTCTGTACCTTAATTTTAGCCACAAACCTGACTCTGAGAGGAGTGGGAACAGGAACAACAAAGAGATCAAAAGAGCATTTTCATTTGGGGTACAACAACACTATTTTCTCATTCTCACTGCCATAGAGTTGATGCCGATTCACTGTGACCCTGTAGGGCACAAAATGAAAACCCTAACTGGAAACTGTCCAGTCATGCCCTACCATAGCCTGTTTTAATTATTCATGTCTTCTTTAGAAATGCATATCTGGGGGGACATGGGAGAGGGGGAGGTGGGGGAAAGGAAGTGGTGTTAACCAACCCAGGGACAAGGGAATAACAAGTGATCCAAAATCAGTGGCAAGGAAGGTGTAAGAGGCCTGGTAGGGATTAATCAAGGGCAATGTAACCGAGAG
>NW_022104341.1:16307132-16308102 GCF_000313985.2 Echinops telfairi
TGAGGGAGCGGGGAGGGAGGGGGGAAATGAGGAGCTGATACCAAAGGCTCAAGTAGAAAGCAAATGTTTTGAGAATGATGATGGCAACAAATGTATAAATGTGCTTGACACAATGGGTGTATGTATGGATTGTGATAAAAGTTGTACAAACCCCCAATGAAATGATTTTTTTAAATGCATATCATGAATGACAATGAATCACATTTTATAATTAGCTAATGTTAGGCTTCTTATCTTACTGAACATTGTAGAAACCCTTTTCACATCTTACTGTTAAATCTAAAGTGTTATCATTAGCAATTTTCTCTGTTCAACTCCTTTCTCCAGTGCGCTCAGCATGTCTACCGTCTTTATTCTTGTTTCATGTATTCCTTTGTAGTGTGGTAATTACTTTAAGATGAAAGTCAATCCCAACTGTTAGAGTGCTAGGCTCTTATTACTGCTGGCTAATGTATCTCTAGAAGACCAGGCACAGCAAGGCAGAAAGAATTTTTTCTTATGTTTTCTCATTGGTTTATTATAATTCATTATTATAATCATTACAATGGTTACAATTATTACAGGGTCACTATGACTCAATAGCTGTGCTTTTATTATAATTACTCTTATAATTTATTATTGCTTTAGTGTTACAATTAGGGGGACATTAGAGTCAGTATGGGGAAAAAAGCAAAGAATATTAAGATAGAAAAGAGCAAATTCTCAAAGGAAAATCACCATACCTAAATCATTCTGTGCCACGGTAGAAAATGAGTTCTTCATCTAAACCCAGACTCACTTGTACAGGTAGAACATATGTAGTCTTAGAGTTCCATGGGTATTCTGAAATGGTAAGTAAAACAATATATGTGTATATGTTCTATTTTGAAGTGAGAGGAACACATGGCTTTGCCAAATGTTTATAAAGTTCCTCAAATCTACTCTTTCTAACAGTAACAACAAATAGTGAGAGGGCACAGAACTAGGCAGT
>NW_022104341.1:16310124-16311093 GCF_000313985.2 Echinops telfairi
CCCCCCAGACCGCCACTGGTTCCCTACTCCACGCCACAATACTGATTTTTTAATTCCTATTATACCCTCTTTTTTATCCCAAGCTAAGTTTGCACTTGATGCATTTCTTCATCAGTGTTTTAATAAGTGTTCCTGATTAACAAATACAGGAATTAGGCTTTCATCTTATATAAAAAATGTCACTTGGGCCTGGATTTTATTTTCCTGAATTAAATCTCCTGTGAAATTATTTCTGAAAAGTCTAACACTCTCATTAATGATTTTGTTTTAATCTATTTTGTTAAAGCTTTGCATGGTTGCTTGTTTGGTGAATTAGTAGGTGGACCCATTAATAGGGTATAATTGAGGTTTAAGACCTATCCAGATCCATATTTATCTCTGTTATATAATGGAGCAAATAGCATCTTCTTTGAGAGAAAAGCATCAGCTTTGCAGAATGTATGTAAGAGGTAGAAGCCAAGGTATTTGTTTCCTTTTTCTTAATTTTTGTCAAGGTTCACCCATCCATTCATGAATATATTCTCTTAATCATGCCAGTACAAGAAAGACATTTTCTACATATGTATTTGTGTCTATAATGTATCTGAAGAATCTGGCGTAGGAATATAAAATATTTCTCTTTCCTAGAAATCAGGGATCAAGGACAGATAGGTTACACAAAGATTCCTGGCGCCTAGAACATGCTGTACATGCCAGCTACACTCATCAGCACCTTTGTACCACATCTATCATGTCAATAATAGTGACTTATATTTGTTGATACATATTACATATTATGCATAATATGTAAAAATTACATTTTAGGTATGTGATTTTTATTATCTTATTTAATCTTATTAACAATTCTTTCTTTTAAAAATAATTTTATTGGGGGTTCATAAAACTCTTATCACAATCCACACATGCATCCATTGTGTCAAGCACATTTGTAAATTTGTTGCCATCATCATTCTCAAAATATTTGCTTTC
>NW_022104341.1:16312698-16313895 GCF_000313985.2 Echinops telfairi
TCAGTAAGGGATGTTGTGTCTCATAGTGGGGCTGACCATATGGTCCTCTCTGTGCATTGGCTGCTCTGAGCAGGGATATCGTCCTCAAGGCTTGGTGGTCCAGGATGTGCTCCACTGTCTCTTCCTCCCCCTTCATTTGCTTCTGTGTGTTCTGATCAGATATGTCCCTCTCCCAGAGCTGCAGATTCAGTGCTGTCCACTAAAGTAAATTCTTCTGGGGAGAGGTGCGGCTGTCCTCATAGTTGGGATTGGAGATGGTTCCTCAGACCTCTCCACTGGTTCCCTGCTCCATGCCGCTATGTTCCATTCACATCTTAGAGCACCGGGTGGAAGTCAGGTCCCTCTTTCACTGTGGAGATATAAACAATAACCTCTCCTTGGGTCGGTTAGTGACCTGTTACCCTGCTACCCATTTCTTTTTTGTTTTTCTCCCCTCCTCCTTTTTAGTTGGCTACCATGTGTATCACCGGATTTGGTCTTTCCCCTGCCATACTACCTGGATCTCACCCCAGGAATGTTTGTAGACAGTAGCTTTTTCCCTGTGCCCCTTTTCCATTTTTTTGTAAAGTTTACCTCAGTGAACTTATATTGTACTCATCCTTTTGTGCTTGGCTTACTTCACTTAGCATAATTTCCTCCAGTTCTTATCATGTGGCAATATGCTTCATGTGTTCATCACTGTTTTTTAGCGATGAGTAGTACTCCTTTGTATGCATGTACCACAGTTTTCTAATCCATCCATCTGTTAATGGAAATTTGGGTCGTTTCCAACTCCTTACAATTGTGAACTGTGCCTCGATGAACACTGGAGCACAGATGTCTGGCTGTGCTTTGTTTCTTGCCTCTTCTGTGTATGTGCCCAGTAGGGGGATTGCTGGGTCATATAGTAACTCAATTTTCATCTGTTTCAGAAATCGTCAAATTGATTTCCAGAGTGGTTGTACATACCTACAAGTGCACCAGCAATGGATGAGAATTCCTATCTCACCACAACCCCTCCAACACTTGTTGCATCCTGATTTTTTTAATTCGGTTATATTTGAGGGTGTTAGGTGGTATCACATACTTGTTTTAATTTGCATTTCTCTTATGGCTAGTGATAGGGGACATTTTCTAATATGTTTATTGGCCATTCAGATTTCTGTTCTTGTGAAACTTCTTCTCAGGTCCTTTGCCCACCTCCTCAGTGGGCAATTA
>NW_022104341.1:16316171-16322308 GCF_000313985.2 Echinops telfairi
CTTCCTTTTTCATGTGTGCATGTATTGCTATGAAACTTCCTCTGATATGTCCCATAAGTTTTGGCATGATGTGTTCTCATTCCCATTGGTTTCTAGAAATTTTCTAACTTCATCTCTGATCTGGGCCAGTACACATTCCATTTGTAATAGAGAGTTATTCATCCTCCAATTGTTTCCTCTTGTTTAATTTGTCTTCCTTTTGTTGATTTCCAGCCTTCTGGCATAGTGTTCAGAGATAGAGGTCTGTATGATATCATTGTACTTAAATTTATGCAGATTCGATTATGCCCCAGCATGTGATCTATCTAAATATGTGCCATGTGGGCTTGAAAAGAATGTGAGTTATTTTGTATTTGGATGAAAAATCATGTAATTATCTATTAGGTCAAATTGTCTAATTATGGTGTCTAGATCTCTAGCCTCTTGGTTGAGTTTCTTTCCCTGTGATCTATATTTCTCAGAGAACAGTGTATTAAAATCACCTCTATAATTGTTGAGCCTGTGATTTCTTTTGTCATCCATTGGAGCAGGGGTCCTCAAACTACGGCCCGTGGACCACATGTGACCCACCGAGGATATTTATCCGGCCCACTGGGTGTTTTTTCCACGTTTGGTTTTTTGTTTTGTTTTTTTACTTCAAAATAAGATATATGCAGTGTGCATAGGAATTTGTTCAAAGTTTTTTCAAAACTGTAGTTTGGACCTCCAACGGGTCTTAGGAACAGTGAACTGTCCCCTTTTTAAAACGTTTGAGGACCCCTGCTTTAGAGTGTTTGGTTCACGTATTCAGTGAGTCTCTTGTTTGGAGAATATATGTTTAAAATCCTTAGTGGTTCTTTGTCTACCATTCCTTTGAGCATTATATAGTGTCCCTGCTTATCTCTTTTTATAGTTTGCACTTTGAAGTCAATTTTATCGGAGATTAGGATTGCAACCCCTGCTTTTTTTTAATTGCTCTTTTCTTGGTATGCTTTTCAGCAGCCTTTGATTCTTAGCCTATTTTTCTCTGTAGTCTTGAGATGCGTCTCCTGTAGGCAACAGATTGATGGGTTGTGTTTTCTAAGCCAGTTTGCTAGCCCCAGTCTTTTAATGCCTGAGTTTAGTTCATTGATATTCAGGGTTATTAATTTCATCTGTGGACTCTGTGATGTCATCTTATACCTTTTGTATTGGGTGTTTTCCTACCTCCCTTTCTTATTAGTGTGTTGTGCATGTGTGTGTGCGTAT
Organism: Echinops telfairi; assembly: GCF_000313985.2. NCBI lineage: Eukaryota > Metazoa > Chordata > Mammalia > Afrosoricida > Tenrecidae > Echinops > Echinops telfairi. Next base: position 16,317,399 of record NW_022104341.1, read on the forward strand.
GTGCACACATGTGGATGCGGTTCATTCTTGACTTCTTTCCACCCTTAAGCCAATGCTATCTTGGGAGCTCTTTTCCCTTTGTTGCCCTCTGGGTGGAGTTGTTCTATGTGGCGGTCTTTTATTTCTGCTTGGTGAGTGTTGTTCTTCTGCCCATGCTGGGTCAGCAAGGCTCTTTTGTTGGGTTGGTTTTTTTCTAACCCTATAACGCTGAACATGATGCTTTTGTAACATTTAGTTAAAAGTATATATTAAGATAGATAGATAGATAGATAGATAGATAAATAACTATGAAAGTAAAGAATAAAAAAAAAATTCCCCCCTGGAATTAAAAATTCAGGCGTTATAGGGCTCACATATTCTTTGAGTTTTACCTTATCTGGGAAGTCTCTTACTTCATCTATCTTGATAGATAATTTGGCTGGGTAGAGTATTCTTGGGTAGAGTATTCTTGGGTTTGTGTTATTTTCCTTCAATCTTTGGAATAAGTTACTCCACTCTCTCCTCTTCTTCATAGTATCTGCTGTTAGATCTGAGCATATTCTTATTTGGGAATCTTTATATGTGGTTGGTTGTTTTTCCCTAACTGCTCTCATGATTTTCACCTTTTCCTCGAAGTTGGATAGTTTAACCATCATATGCCTTGGTGACTTCTTCTTGGATTTCAGTCTAGCTGGTATTGTCTCAGCCTCCTGAATGGTTGCCTGGTTTTCATTCATTAAGCTGGGGAAGTTTTCCTCCAAGAATTCTCTCACTGTTGTTGCAGATTACTTCTTGTTGTGTTTTCTTCTGTTAATCCAATTATTCTGTTGTTGTTCCTCTTCATAACATCACATATAGCTCTTAGATTTTCTTCAGTTTCTGTGATAATCTTACGAGATTTTTGTTCGCATTTGTTAAAGTCTGCTTGGCTGTCCGCTAGGTCACTGGTGCAGTTCTCTGCCTCCTCCAGTGAGGCTGATGCTGGTTTTTGTTATCTCCTCCCAAAGCTCTTCTATTTCCCTTTGGTGTATGGACGTTATCTCCTCTATCATTTCACCTCTTTTCTGGATTGTTTCCCTCACATCCTGTTTGACTCCAAGCAGCATTCTGAACATTCCTTTCTGTGACCGATCAATGTCTGCTTCTTCTATGCACGTTGTTAGGTTCAGGATATCTTCTGCTATTGCCTTTTGTTTCCCCTGTTTTTTAGCTGAGGTCATTGGGGCTGATTGCTGTTTGCATTGTGTTGTTCTAGAGGAGCCAGGTGCCATTTTCCAGGGAGTCGAAGAGCACTGGCTCTCTCTGGGAGACTCGTATTAATGCCTCTTTGAACTGCCTGCATCTATTTTCACTATGGAATTGGCCTAACACTTTATCCTCCTGTGGCTTCACTCTTTCCCTAGTCAACCAGTATTCTGTTATTTGGAGGGTAAGTTTGATGGTCCTCTCAGATGACGCTGGTTGGGATGTTGTGGACCCACGAGGATGGTGCTGTACTGGGTGATCTCACAAGAAGCCATGATAGTGTGGCCCACGGCAGCTTGGGGAACCGCAGAGGGTTTGCAGTGGTGCGCACTGCAATGGGAGTGCCACAGAAGGCTGGAAGGTTGCCCGCTTTGGTGTACAGCACACAAATGGTGGGTGGAATTTCCATGGTCAGGTAGCTCTCTACAGAGGCTGGGCAGATGGTTCTTCAGCAGCTTAGAACATTTGTGAGTGTTGGCTGAACTGCCTTAGGCCATGTGAGGCACTACTGCAGGCAGGAGGAAGTTCCCTCAGTCACATGGTGCCACAGAGGATGGATAAGAGCTCCCCCAGACATGCAGGCAGGATTTACCCCGAAGAAGGTGGGTGGGACTTTCCCAGCCATGTGTTAGGCACTGCAGAGGACAGCTGGGCAGAATTTCCCCAGGAAGAAATTGGGCCGGATATCCCCTGGTGGAGAGTGGGTGGAGTTTCCCCAGTCTCAGGAGAAGCTGAAGAGGGTGTTATGCTGCAGAGGCTGGAGCTCTCCCAGCTGGGAGGGGGGTAGGCATAAGTTCCCTAGGCTAATGGAGTGGTCTGGAGGTCAGCAGTGACATGTGAGAGCAAATGGAAGACAAAAAGAAAAAAATGAAAAGAAAAGGAAAAAAACCAAACAGCCCAAGCCCACTGAGACTAGGGGGCAGGGTGGTGTAGAGAGAAGACAGGGAAACAAAAATAACAATGCAGCTGATCCCTGATCCCTGACCGTGAAACTGGAGGAGTTTAATCCCTGCCCCAAGGCAGCGCCAAGCTGTGGTTGTGTTGATATAAAGCCCCTGAGCCAGCTCCAGATGATCCCAGCTCCGGCTGAGACAGTGGTGGGTATAAGACAAACCCTAGCTGGTCTCCACTGTGGTAAACCAAAAGCCCCCAGCTCCTCAAAACCTAGTGGATATGTGCCTACTTATCTTTATGATGCTCCTCCTGTGACCGAGCAGTGTGGAATTTCCCTCTTAGTAACTCTCCTGTGCTGATTTCTGTGGAGTCCCTGTGGTATGTGTTATTCAGTCATCATCTTCCTGGAAGTCCCAATGACTCTTTTAGATAGGTTCAATTATTATTCCCAGGATCTCTGTATCAAAAAAATTAATAAATGTTGAAACATTTCAAAAGTTAGCATATGATCAAGAACCAGTGGTAGTGAAGGAAGAAGTTCCAGATTAAACAAGGGCATGAAACAATGCTTTAAGAATTGACAAAATACTAATTGAAGTGTTTCAAAAAGCTGGTGAAGCACGGGAAGCATTCACTCATCTCTGCGAAAAAAGTTAGAAGCCAATAACCTGGCCAATTGAATGGAAAGATACATTTTGCATGTCCATTCCAAAAAGGGGCTACCTGACATATTGCAGAAATTATCTGACAGTATCATTAAAAACACTTTCAATTAAAATCATCCAACAATGGTTGCAGCAGTGCATCAATAGGGAGCTGCCAGAAATTCAAGCTGGATTCATAATAGGGTATGGAACAAGGGCTATAATTGCTGACATCAAATGGATCTTGACTGAAAGCAGAAAACACCAGAAAGATAATGATTTGTGTTTTATTGACTATGCAAAGCATTTGACTATATGGATCATAACAAACTATGAATAACATTGAGAAGAATAAGAATTACATAGCACTTCATTGCATTTATGTGGTACCTGTACATAGATCAAGGGGTAGTTAGGACATAAAGAGGTACTTGTTAGTACAGAACAATAGAATACTACATAGATCAAAATCAGGAAAGGTATGCATCAAGTTGTATTCTTTCACCACATGTATTCAATCGGTATGCTGAGTAAATAATTCAAGAAGCTAAATTATTTTAAGATGAACATGATATAAGAATTGGAGAGAGTTTTATTAAAAACCTTTGATAAGCAGAGAACACAACCTTTCTTGCTGACAATGAGGAGGACTTGAAACACTTGCTGATAAAATCTATGACTGCATGCAGGGGCAGTATGGCTGGCAACTTAATGCTAGGAAAAACAAAATCCTCACTACTGGACCAACAGATATCACAATGATAAATGGAGACAATACAGAACTTATCAAGGACTTCATTTTGCTTGGATATGCAATCAATGTTCATGGAAGGAGCAGTCAAGAAAAGCAAATGACATGTTGAACTGGGCAAATCTGCTGCACAAAATCTCTTAAAAATATTGAAGAGCCTTAATGTCACTTTGAGGACTAAGGTGCACCTGACTCCACCCATGGTATTTACAGTGACCTCATATGCATGTGGAAAATGAGCAATGAATTAGGAGGACTGTGGAGGAATTGATGGATTTCAATTGTGGTGTTATGAAGAATACTGAAGGTACCATGGACTACTGGAAGTACAAGCAAATCTGTTCAGGAGTAAGTGTAGCCAGAAAGCTCCTGAGAAGCTTGTGTGGTGAGATTTCAGCTCGTTTACGTTGGACAGGCTATCAGGAGAAACCAGTCTGTGAAAAAGGAAGTAATGCTTGTAAAGTGAAGGGGCAACAAAAAAGAGATGGATTAACACAGTGCCTGGAACAGTAGCTCTAACTTAACTCGACGACTTCAAGGATAGTGCAGGACTGGACAGTGCTTTGGTCTGTTGTACCTAGAGTCATTATGAGTTGGAGTCAACTGGATAGCACCTACAGCAACAACAAATGAATAAATGTCAAACTGGTAGGTTAGATTTTTAAACAAATGGAATAATGTTTTAAAAAATAAATCATTTTATTGGGGGCTCTTTTAAAAAAATCATTTTATTGGGAGTTCATACAGTTCATGCATACATCCATTGTGTCAAGCACATTTGTACATGTGTTGCCATCATCATTTTAAAAACTTTTCCTTTCTACTTGAGCCTTGGTATCAGATCCTCATCCCCCCCTGCCCCCTTCCCTCACAAACCCTTGATAATTTATAAATTGTTATTATTTTTTCATGTCTTACACTGTCCACTGTCTCCCTTCACCCACATTTCTGTTGTTCATCTCCCTGAGGAATGAACATATACATATATATCGATCATTACAATTGGTTGCCCCTTTCTTCCCCCACCCACCTTCCCCCTACACTCATGGTATCACTACTCCCATTACTGTTCCTGAGGGGTTTATCTGTCCTGGATTCTGTTTGCCAAGAACTCCTCTCTGTATCAGTGTACATGATCTGGTCTAGCCGGGTTTGTCAGGTAGAACAGGGGAGAACAGGGGTCATTATAGTGTGTGTGGTGGATGGGGCAGGGGAGTGACATTAAAGAACTAGAGGAGTGTTTCGTCAGTGTTATATTGCACCCTGGATGACTCGTCCCTTTCTTGGGACCCTTCTGTGAGGGGATGCCCTATTATCTACAGATGGGGTTTAAGTCTCCACTGTAGCCCAACTTGCTCGCATCAATATGATTGTTTGCTTTGGGTCTTCTGATGCCT
>NW_022104341.1:16323209-16326190 GCF_000313985.2 Echinops telfairi
TTTGTCATTGGCTCCATACAACTCTTCAACCAAATGTCATTTGGCTTCTACCCTCATGCCTCTAGTGAATGCATTTCCATCAGGTCAACAGCAAACCCATAACTGTCGATCTAAAAGACATTTTTCTAGGTATGTATAGTTGTTGTTAGTGCCATCAAGTATAGCAAGCCTATACAACAGAACAAAACACTGCCTGGTCCTGTGCCATCCTTACAACTGTGGTTATTTTTGAGCCCATTGCTGCAGCTGCTGTGTCAATTCATCTCCCCAGGAGTTTCCCTTTTTCAGCTGCCCTTCCACTTTACCAAGCATGATGTCCTTCTCCATACACTGATCTTTCTTGACAACATGTCCAAAATGCGTAAGATGAAGTCTTGCCATCCTTTCTTCCAAGAAGCATTCTGTGTGTACTTCTTCCAAGACTTGGGTCAGGTGCACAGGCACACCTTAGTCCTCAAAGTAACATCTGTGCTCTTCAACGCTTTGAAGAGACCTCGTGCTGCAGAATTGTCCAAGACAATGAGCCGATTGATTCCTTAACTCCTGCTGTCATGAACATCGGCCTTGGATCCAAACAAGATGAAATTCTTGACCACTTCAATCTTTATTTAGCATGATTTTGTTTATTGGTCCAATTGTGAACGTTTTTCTTTCCTTTATAATGAGCTGCGATTCATACGGAAAACTGCAGTCACCAAGGTTCATTAGCAAGTGCTTTAATACTCCTCACTTTCATCAAGCAAAGTTGTGTCATTTACATATCATAGGATATTAATAAGTCTTCCTCCAATTCTAATGTCAAGAGCTTCTTCATAGAGTTTAAGTTTTTTGTTTGTATTATTTGCTCATGATACAGACTGAATAAGTATTGTGAAAAGATAAAACCCTGTGCACACCTTTCCTGATTTTAAACCATGCAGTATTCTGTTGTTCTGTTCTAATTACTGCCTCCTGGTCTGTGAACAGGTTTCACATAAGCACAAATAGGTTCTCTGGATATCCCATTATTCTCAATATTAGATAATTGCAAAGTCAATAAAATACAAGTAATCATCTTTCTGGTATTTTCTGCTGTCAGACAAGATCTCTCTGACATCAGCAATGATATTTCTCTTTTCATGTCCTCTTCTGAATCCCGCACTCCATTTCCATGTACTACCACAGCCATTGTTGAAAGTGCTTTAACAAACTTTACTTTCATGTGATACTAATGAGATTGTTTGATAATTTCCACATTCTGTTGGATTGCCTCTCTTTGAAATGGGTATAAAGATGTATCTTATCCAGTCAGTTGCCAGGTAGTTGTTTTCTAAATTTCTTGGCATAGGTGAGTGAGTGCCTCCAGTGCTTCATCAGCTTGTTAGAACTTTTCAATCAGTGGTCCACCAATTCCCAGATCTTTGTTTTTCACTAAGGCCTTCAGTTGCCTTTGGCCTATTGGTTCTTGATCATATGCTTCTTCTCAAAATGATTGAAGGTCTACTGACACTTTTTTTACTTATTGTACATTAAGTGGGGTTTTACATTTCAGGTCACCAACTTTGTCTTCAACAGTTTAAACCACTCATCAGTCTTGTTTATTGCTGTGGTAGTTACATAATCTGGTGTCAACTTGAGACTATTAAGAGTGAACCGGTGTAGGTTAGCCCGTCAATCAGGTTGCTGACCTCATTTGGAGGGACTATGGAGATAAATAACTCACTGGAGGTGGGACACACTCACTCCCTGTGACACATTCCTGCTGACAAGACACATGGAGCTACACTACAACTCTGGAGCTGAGGAGCCTCATGGAGATCCCTGCATCATTGAGATGTTTCCACTGCCACTGGATCCACAAAGCTTTTCACCCCTGGCCTGTGATCTTCCTGCATTCAGCGTCATTGTATATATTGCTTAAGTCTGAAGATAAATTTATAGACTGGTATCAGACATATGGGCTAATACCAGACTTATGGACTTGATCTGGACTGGGCTAGGATGCTTTCTCAGTATAAAATTTCTCTTTTATATAAAACTCTTTCTTATACACATATAAGTGTCTATAAATTTGCTTCTCTAGTCTACCTGGACTAACACAATTGCTTTATCTTCCTTCCCCTGGCCTGCCCACCTGACAAACTCCATAGTCAGCACCTTTGACATGCAAGTTTTAAACTTTTTTTTTCTGTAACAATGGTCTTATATTATACTTGTCCTCCTTTTGCAGTAAACAGTGTGGTTGTCAACTTTGACTTCCTCTGGCTTCTCTATTGTCATAAGGTGGGGAGCTAGACATGCCTCCCTCAGCCTTTTTAACCTTCTCTGACACTAAACTTACCTTTCATGGTGTTCTACTTCTGTGCTGGGTTCCATAATTCATTGCAATAGGCACACAGATCTCACAGACGAAAGTCCCAACTATGGGAGTTTATTAGGGGAATTAACAAGTCAGCCTCACTAAGTAGCAAGGATAAAATCATTGGTTCATAGCAATACCTGTTTTAAACCAGGAACCAAGTCTCTCTCTGGTCCTTAGCCTCTCAGCTGTGACATCCTATGGGCTCTGACTCCATGGACCAAGAAACTTACCTGTTGCTCTCATAGTCTCACAGTCTTAGCACTGCTCCTCATGCTCTGTCCCATGCCACATAGTCTTCATGCCAGTCTCTGGTACCTCTGGTCTCAGTCTCCACCACTTCAGACAGATCCAGAATGCATTTCTCAGATGGTTTGGGGCTCCCTTGCTTCAAAGATGGTTCAACCTTCTAGCTAGGGAGGTAGTAAAGAGAATTTAATAATCCCCTCTATTGTTGTTACACATGCCCTATTTGCAAATTACAAACGATTGGGTGGAGTTACAGAGACTTGGGTAGAAGAACCATATTAATAAATCTTTACTACACTACAGTGTTATTAAAAATAAGGTATTTTCTGTTCAAGCCATCCCTCAATTCAAGAACATGTTGTACTAACAACCTGGCATTATGTGATGCTCACCC
>NW_022104341.1:16326290-16329014 GCF_000313985.2 Echinops telfairi
TCTTCTGACTCAAGCAGTTTTGGGAGCTGATGAACCCTAAAACAGCAGAGGTATCACAGGCTGGTGGCTACAAGGCAGATGGATCCAAGGTTTGAAGGCCAGGCTGGTGCCTGGAGAAGTGAATGAATCCTAGGTCAGCAGGTCAGATGGCAGGCTGCTGAAGATTCCCTGTATTAGCAGGCAGTGTGGCTGGCCTTTGTCTCAAGTCCAAATAACCAGTAGTGAACCACCAGATGCAGGATCCAGACCCAGCAAAAAGTAAGCAAGTTTGTCTACAACATCCATCTATACCAGCATACTTCTTATATAAGAGGTATGTCACATCCCCAAGGAACTCTCCTTTCACCTGCATCAGGGCTGTGACCTGATGATAGTGTTTTCATTCCACCCAAATCTTCCTACCACTGGTTGGTTGCTCACAACAGATCCCATTATGAGGTTGATTACATCTTATAAGTTCACATCATAAGGAACTGCCAAACCACGGAGAATCATGACCAAATCAAGTTGACAAAATTTAATTAGCATATAAATGTTCAAATTTACCAAAAGTAATGGATTCAGGATCTGATGTGTGCCTAGCTATGTGCCAGATATTATTTAAGGTATTTTCTGTTCAAGCCATCCCTCAATTCAAGAACATGTTGTACTAACAACCTGGCATTATGTGATGCTCACCCCCCCAGCACGATTGCTGAAGAAAAAATGGGTGCACCAGCAAATTTGGTGAAGAAAGCTGATGGTGCCCGGCTATCAAAAGATATAGTGTATGTGGTCGTAAACACTTGAAGTTAAACAAGTGGCCATCTAGCAGGGAAGCAACAAGCCCACATGGGAGAAGCACACCAGCCTGTGTGATCATGAGGTGTTGGCGGGATCAGGCAACAGGCTTCGGAAGACCACAAACAAACAAACAAACATATTGTTGAGACCAAGTGGGGCTTGGAGCAGAGACCCAAAACCTATCTGTAAACAATGCAGCATCCCCTCACAGAAGGGTCTCAAGGAAGGGATGCGTCAACCAGGGTGAATTATAGCACCAATGAAACATTCACTATTATGACCCTAATTCCGACTTTCACTGCGGGCTAGGTGGAAGCAAGTACACAGGTACAGATAAGAGCTCAGGACACATGGAATGCAGGTCAGATAAACACCCTCTGGAACAAAAATGGGTAGCGATACCAGGAGGATAAGGGGAAGGTAAGGAGAGGAGTGGGGAAGTAACCGCAGGGGGAGGGAAACAGGTCAGTGTAAGATACAAGGGGGTGGTGGTGGAGGGAAGGTAGAAAGAGGAGCTGATTCCAAGGGCTCAAATAGAACGTAAATGTTTAGAAAATAATGATGGCAACATATGCACAAATATGCTTGATACAATTGATGTATGGTTTGTTATAAGAGCTGTAAAAGCCCCCAATGAAATGATTTTTTAAAACAATAAGGTATTTGCAATATAGGAGCATTAATCTCGCAAAGTTCTATCATGTGGTTTCAGACTTTCTTTTCATCACCAAGGCCAAATTTTTAAACTATCATTTCTTCCTCTTTGTTTCCAACTTTTGCATTCAATAGTCAATTAATATCAATGAATCTTGATTGCATTTTTGATAACTTTCAGACTGAAGGAGTTGGTAGAATTTTTCAATTCTTCAACACTGACTTTAGTGGTTGGTGTATAAAATAGCTGTATTAATTTGATTTCCTTATAAGCATATAGGTATTATACATCACAAATAGCCTTGCACTTGAAAGTGCTTGTGAAGTTTCTTTGTGACAATGAATGTGATGTCATGCCTCTTGAATTTAGCACTCCTGGCATAGCAAACCATATGATTGCCTGATCCAAAAGAGCCAATACCAGTCCATCTCTCCTCAACAATGCATAGGATATCATGAGCCTAGAACACACACACACACACACACACACACACACACACACACACACACACCTTATTATTTGACACCATGGACCAGAGACTCCTGCTACCCTTTCATATCATGCACCCAAAATCAAGAATATGTCTTAGAATCCTCTTCTGATTCTCCCCTTGTTTCCCTGTCCGTTATTTTTCAGTCTTTTTGGTAGACTCTTCATGTTCTATATGTCTCTAAAGTATTGGCTCTGCCTCGGTTTAATCCTTGGGCCTCATGTCTTATCAATGATCGACTTTGACTGTCCTATCTCATTTACCACTGCTCCCTGTTTCTTTGCTTATTACGTCATAGAAGTGCATATTTCCATATTGCACAACTTTTTGTCGTTTCTGTTTTCATGTCTAACAAATGCCGCAAATCCATATGGTAAAAAATATCTTTCTTCTTGATTTTCAACTTGGTCAACAATAACCTTTCCATATTGCTAGCAAAGGTAGTCATGTGTGATTTATCACTAATTTTACATTTCAGGCAATTTCGATAAAAAATCAGTAATTTGATTTTCTTCAAACTTACTGTCACCATTTGACTTGAAACCCATTCCATTCTGACTAGTTTCTTATCAGGTTGCTTTGCGTCCACTTCCTCCAATAGTCTTTACATTCTTTTTATAAATGTTTATCTGATCATGAAATTCCCTGCTTAAAATACCAGTGTTCTATAAATGTAAAGTACTTCCTAGGTGAACCATCTTTAGAATTTCTAAAGATATGAAAAATGTTTTATCAATTGTCTAGGTGGGGTTCTCTAGAGAAGCACACACACACACACACACACACACACACACAC
>NW_022104341.1:16329114-16330367 GCF_000313985.2 Echinops telfairi
CTGCACACCGCCCCCCAGTGCCTTGCCTCAGCATGGCGGGGTCAGATCAGGCGCAATTCCCACACTGTGTCCCTGGTGTTGTCCCCTGCAGGGCCATGGGCCAATGAGGGGCATCTCATCTCATAGGGGATGCCACTTTTCTTTGTTATCTGTAAGCCCCATATTCCATATCTGCTATCAGGTTAAAGCCTGAGTTTTTGTAATCAGTAATGAATACTAAATATCATTTGTAGTACCTTTAATATCATAATAACAAATTCACTCATTTAATAAATCATTCAATAACTTTTTATTTTGTCCCTGTGCATGTATGTGTGTAACAACTACAGAAGATACATGAGAAAGACCTCATTGTCTTAAAGGTTTTTTTGTGGGTTTTTTTTCAAAGATTTTTACACATCATCAGATCATACAAGAATAAGACCACAGAACACCCAAACATGCACATTTACCTACTGCTGATTTGTTTAATACTCTGAGCTGGAACTTGTCAACAAGCAGGAAAAGCACAATAAGGGCCACGGTGTACCTCCCAGTGATGTTAAAGCAGAGGAATTTCAAATGACAGCGCCCCTACCCTGGTCCCAAACGCGGAGATATCCAAGCAAGCCTTTTGAACATCTTAACAGACCCCTTTGAACTCCAAGTCTGGAGAATAAAATATAAAGTAACACCTTAAAAATATATATGTGCATATACTTTTATTGGGGGTTCTTTCATTCTTATCACAATCCACACATTTATTCATTTTTTTTCACATTCATCCATTGTGTCAAGCACATTTGCACAGATGCCGCCATCATCATTTTCAAAGCATTCTCTTCCCACTTAAGCCCGATATCAGCTCCCCATTTCTTCCCCTTCCCTCCCCCGCCCACCCTCCCTCACGAACTCTTGATAAGTTGTAGATTATTACTTTCATTTCTTATATTGTCCTTCGTCACCCCTCACTCACTTTTCCATTGTTCATTTCCCTGGGAGGGGGTTATAGTTTGATCCTTCTTAAGAGGAATTTTTTTGTTTTGTCAAAGAAATTCTTATTCACCAAGCTTCTATTATATTTAAGAGAAAAGGGACAAAACTGTTACAAGTCGGAATGGGATGAGCAAACTCTGAGTTTACATCAAATTCCATATATTTATATTTCTTAATTATTTTATTCGGGACTCGTACAATTCTTATCACAATCCATACATCCATCCATTGTGTCAAGCACATATGTACATTTGTTGCTGTCATCATTCTCAAAACAT
>NW_022104341.1:16333402-16339175 GCF_000313985.2 Echinops telfairi
CCGAGCCCTCAGGCCCCTCCACTGGCTCCCCACTCCTTGCCAACAAGCTGCAGTGTCTTAAATTTTTATACAGAGAGTTAATGACAGAATTTTATGTTTCTAGAATAATTCTGGAGGTGTGTGAGTTCCTAGGAAAAGCTATATTGGAAGCTGTGATATCCCTGACCAAAATAAGACATTTGATTACCTAGATGATTTTACAATTAATTACCTGGTAAATGTACATATCTCTTGTCAGGAATTGTGGTGGTAAAAGGGAGCAATGACTGTGATGTCCACCAAAGTGACATAAAAGGACATCATGTGCTTTTGAGAACTTAGGAGCATGTTGGATCAATAGGAGCCCTGGTTGGTGTAGTGATTATGCATTGGGCTGTGATGTGCATAGTGGGAAGTTCAAAGCCACCAGCTGCTCGGAGGGAGAAAGACCAGGCTTTCTACTCCTGTAAACAGTTACAGTCTCAGAAATTCACCTGGGGTCACAATGAATCAGCATTGACTGGATGGCAGCTAGTTTGTTTGTTTTTGAGTTGTATAAATGAGTAGTGATCCTTCTGCTATTTCAGTGCCAAATATTTGTTTAGTTCCTTGAAGAACTTATGTTTTCTTCAAACTCACAAGTATACAACCTTTCCTGCTCCGGTGTATGGATGGAGAAACTAGCACATAATCAAATTTGAAAGCCCACAGAAAACAAGAAATTATCTTTTTATTTTATAGCTGATCTTACTTTATTAGAAGAATAATCTTCTATTTTTAAGTCAATTTGTAATAAATTCCTATTCTCATTGCATCCCACTAGAATCTCCAAAGAACAATTAATGATATTTAATATAACTTTGAATTTTAGGGAGATCCTGACAACCTCTTATCAACAGGGAGCAATCAGTACTTAATCATTGGAATGCCACCAAATTGTATTAAATAATGCTGAAATTATAATCCTAGAATAGAGCCAGGGGTGCTCAACCCTTAGTGCAGAGTACTGACTGCACATTACTGGAATACAGTCGGCCTATATCCCTATAAATATCTGAAAATTTAAATAATTAAACCTATGAGTTCTTAACTGAAAGTTTCCCCCACAAGTCCTTTTTATTAATGTCAGAAATCTGTTAAAAAGCCAAGGTTTCTGCTTCTTTCTTGTACTGTTGTTATAGCAACCATCGTATAGACATATGCAAAGAAAAGAACAGCACCAGTAACATCAGCTTGTGGTGACAGTTGCCATACTGAACACAAAGTGGCAAACTGATTTCTAATTGCTGAAGCACAAAATCAGGATAAAACCATACTTTCAAGTTTGTTTTAGCAAATGCTTCTGTGTAAAACGCTGATGGTGATGTTGATAGGTAATGGTATCCGAAAGAGCAGAGGAGAAAATTGAAGAGTTGTCTTATTATTTGTGTAAAATGAGCTTGGCTACATAAAAGTTAAAATTCAAATATCAAGGCATTGAAATACTACTAACTGTGAAGTGGTCAGCTCTTCCACAAGTTTAAAATTAAGAAGCCAATGACTTACTTTGTAACTAACTCAAAAGCTTACCATCTATTTTCATCTCTTGGTTTAAAGCCTATGTAGATATTTGGAAGCTGTTCCTTATGTTTATGGTGATAAGTTGTTTTAGTAAAACTAAGAGAATTATAGGGTAATTGCTTGGGTTTTAGAGCCACGTCATATCATTAGCAGAGAACTATAGATCCTTTGGAAAAGAGCTCCTGGATGCTAGGGAACACTAGTGGAGGGAGAGATTACGACTGGGGCAATAAGTAGTCAAGTGGCCAGAGTTGTTCGTCCTACATGGAATTTCATGAGATCCAGTAGGCTGAGCAACAATTTATTGTAAGAAAGAAGTAGAATATCTGGAAACAGACTTAAGCACAGGCCAGAGGGCACAAGTACTCTCTATATGAACAAGTGCCCCCGACCTCCATATGACCAAACACGGCTGCAGAGGCCTTTCCCCTTGGCTTGCATGTATAACCACAGTGACGAGGCTTCCCTTTATGATGAGGCAGTGGACACGAAGAAGCAAAGCTTGGTGTGGGGCTAAGTTGGCTCCATGTGTAGGTAGAAGGCAAAAACCAGAGCCGCTGCTGTATTATGGTCCCATTAAGGGGTAGCCGTGAAAGTCAGCAAGGAGGAAGTGCCTCCATTGACCAGTGCTTCCAAAGCAGAAATAAACAAAGAAATAAATAAGCCCGTTACTGATTCTGCCTCCTTGTGACACCATCTATGTGGAGTGAAATTGTTCTATGGGGCCTTTAAGGCTGTGACATCACCAGGACTTTCTTCTGAAGTGTCTCTGGATGAGTTTGAACCACCAGACTTTGGGTTAGTCATCCAGTGCTTAGTTGTTCGCACCACTCAAGGCCTGTACTTCAGAGAGTGTATACTTTGTAACAGAATTTTAACATTCCTGGAATATTGTGTAGAAAGAGAAACAACTCATTGCCTTCCCGTCAATTCTGACTCATAGTGATCCTGTAAGACAGGGTTGAACTGCCCAGGTGGGTTTCCAAAACTGTAATCTATTTATTTTTAATTAATTAATATTTTTGATGTTACCAACGATTTTATTTTATTTAGATCTACTATCAAACTATGGTAAAAAAAAATGTTCCTTTTTAACCAAACAAAAAGCAACTTCACAAATGAGGAGCTGATACCAAGGGCTCAAGTAGAAAGCAAATGTTTTGAGAATGATGATGGCATCAAATGTACAAATGTGCTTGACATAATGGATGGATGTATGGATTGTAATAAGAGTTGTATGAGCCCCAATAAAATGATTTTTAAAAAGCAAAAACAAAAAACACCTTCACTGCCGAGTTGATTCCAACTCAGAGTGACCCTATAGGTCAGCGTAGAACTGCCCCTGTGGGTGTCTGAGGATGTAACTCTTTCTTTTCTCTTTTTTAACATTTTTATTGATATCTAACCACGTATCATACAATTCAATAGTTCAATTGTTCAATCATATCAAGAAAAATTGTACAATCATTACCACAATCAATTTTTTAATATCCCCCACCCCCTGCCCCCTGGTTAAATCAGCTTGAAAATTAGTTGTGTAATCACAATCCCTTCAAGTGCTCCCTCCTCAAACTGTAAATCCTTATGGGAGTGGAAGGCCTCATCTTTCTTCAGTGCAACAGCTGGTAGGTCTGAACTGCTGATCTTGTGGTTAGCAGGCCAACACACAATCCTATGCATCACCAGGGCTCCTATGTATGAAGAGAAGTAAGCCAGAATAAGAATATATGTAGATTTGTAACTTGGCTGGACATTCAGGGGGCTTGAAAAAAAAACACTTGCAGGTCAGTTCAGATCATCTGGGGCAGAGGCATGTAGATGACCTAATGGAGAGGGTATTAAGTGTAAAGATGTTTATATCACACATTAAAGTCCCATGGAGTGCATCTATGATGGAAGGGACACTGAATAACCAAGGAGACAGCACAACTCCATCAGTTGACATCAGCCTATTTCTCTTCTCAGTCACACCTGTGCTAGCCCAATGAGTGCGTGATGAAGCCTATGAGGGCCTATAGGGGCTTCCATTCACCACAGATCCCATGGGCTTCTGCTGTTGTCACACACTGATCCACCCAACAACTGAGCCCTCCAGAGCCTCAGCTCTTGAAAAGACCAATTAGTCACTTGAAATTGTATTGGCAGCAACAGGATCCAAGGAAAGGTAATTATAGAATCTGCTTTAGAAACCTATCTCAGGATCAAACTATCACGCTGGATTTATATTTGGAAGTTTTTTATTCCATTTTGATTGATGTCAGAGATGTTTATTTTAATCTTCCTTATTAAAAATTAATTCTTAGCCCGACAGTCTACACCAAATAAAATATTGCTGAGTCTTACTCCCTAAAATGGAAACTGTTCCAAATTGAAATCAGTCATCAATCAGACCTCAGCATGACTAACTCATTTTAGTTAGCTCTGAGTGTTAATGAAACCACATTTGAAGTCACTGACCTTTTAAAGAATTTTATTTTAGGAAGGCATGTTTTATATTTAGGGTGCCCTGTGTAGCAGGAGCCATCATCTGGTACCAGCTATCCATGTTTCTGACTAAAGAAAAAGTAGTTTACTTCCTGGTAAAGTGGTGGATTACAAATTGGGCTGCTAACCACAAGTCTAATAGTTCTAACCCACCAGCTTCCCCCTAGAGAAACATGAGACTTTCTAATCCCATAGATATAGTCAGCCTCAGAAACCTACAGGAGCAATTCTACTCTTTCCTAGAGAGTCGCTGTGAGTCAGAATCAACTCGACGGCACTGAGTTGCTTTTCTTCTGCATACTTCATTTATCTCTCAGCGACCCACTGTGTTAGGCCGGGTCGACTAGAGAAACAAATCCAGTGACAGTCATAGATGTGTAAGAAAGAGCATTATATCAAGAAGTAATTATATAGCAAGTAAACATCCCAGCCCAGTCCAACTCAAGTCCATAAGTCCCATATGAATCCATAAGTCCCTCTTCAAACTCACACAGTTGCATGCAATGATGCAGAATGCCGGGAGATCACAGGCTGGTGAGTGCAAAGTTGTGTAGAGCCAATGTCAGTGGAAACTACAGCAGGGCTCCCGTAGCTCTCAGAGTGGACAGAAAACATGGAGGTGAAGACAGAGAGAGACAGAGAGAGAGAGAGAACTATATATACCTGATGACCAAGGGAAGTCATCAGGCTGCGACCTGATTGACAGGCTAAACTCCATCTATGTCTTCTTACAGGTTCCATAAAAGGAACTATCACACCCATATTTATCATGTCAAACTCCAACTAGGTCAGAGGCTATTACTCTCTCTCTCTCTCTCTCTTTTTAGTGGCTATTACTCTCTTAATTTAGGCCAACATAATAGCAATGTGGAGTGATTTAATAAGTGCTTCAAAAAATTTTTAAATCCATCTCCCCTCTCCTCTATACCTAATCAATTATTACTTTACTTCATCCATATGTCTAAATCCACCTCTTTTTCTACAGCTCCATAGCCTCTAACCAAATCCTCATCTCCTTCACCTATTCTTGTACTGCCAATGTGTTCTCGACAAGCCAGCTAAAACTTTAGTAAAATGAATCTGATCACTTCATTGCTCTTAGGATAAAAATAAATATATTTACAACAAAGCCTTTGAGGTCCTCCAGATTGGCGCTCCACCCATCTCTCTAGCTGTGTGGTTCTAGAGTTCTATTAAGGAGAGTGATATGGAAGGTAGGTCCAGGATACTTCTTTAGGATAAACTGTGATTAAACAGGAAACACACTGATTTATTTAGCTTTAATACTTATGTACATTAGTTTTGAAGGTTAAGGGAACCCATTGGATGCCACCACTCTCTTCCATTCTGTTTAGTTTTCATCGATACCATTCTTTGTGGCATGCTTTCCTTTCTTCATTCTTCAACTATCCCAAGCATCTTCCTATCCACGAGCTTTTTTGTTTTTTTCCTATTTGCTGCTCTTTTTACCTGGAGCCATTTTATTGATCTAAATACAACTCATGCTTTAATTCCCAGCATAAGTATTATTTCCTCAAGAAAGACTTCACTGATCTTGATTTAAGTTGGTTTTCCCATTACAGGATCTGTCCTTCAAACCCCTAATAGTTGCCAACACTCTCTGGCAGTCTCTTTTTACTGGGTTGCTAAGGTATAGTGTTCATGAAACTGTGCCCATGGATTAACTCCTTACTTCTACTAAAGCCTCTGCAAACTACTCTCTGCTATATACTTATGCTTCTCGCCAGAC
>NW_022104341.1:16339736-16341787 GCF_000313985.2 Echinops telfairi
GATAGATAGATAGATAGATAGATAGATAGATAGATAGATAGATAGAAAGATCGGTAGATAGTTGATAGATAGTTGCCATCACACTCAAGGCAATCTGGTGTGGTTATCATGCCAGTACTTCTCACTGAGGGTTTCCCTAACCCTCATTGGACTTCTAATTCACCTCCTCTCTCAGTTGAGCTCTCCAGTGCTTTCAAACCACCAGCCACACCAAAGAGAGAGAAGAGGCTTTCTGTTTTTGTAAAGTATGACAGTCTCAGAAATGCACGGGGCAGTTCTACCCTATCATACGAATTGTTGTCAACCGGATGACATTGAGAGTTTGAGATGATGCTTCTAAAGAAAGCAAATTAGAAAATATTCTGTTGTGACCCATAAGGTTTGCCTTAGCTCATTTTTAAATTAAAAGATAATTTTCTTTTGGGATCTTACAGCTCTTACAACAATCCATACATCAATTGTATTGAGCATATTTGTATATATGTTGCCATCATTATTTTCTAAACATCTCATTTCTATTGAGTCCTTGGGCTCATTTCTTCTAAGTATATTGTCAAGCTTTTCTTCCTAGACTGTCTTGGCTTGGAAGTTCTGCTGAAACTTGTCTATTATAGGTAACCCTGCTGGTGCTTGAATAATGATGGCCTAGCTTCCATCATCCCAGCGACATGCATTCACTATAGTATGACAAACTGACAGTTGGGTGGGAGCTTAATCAGTACAGTTTTTATATTTTACGAGTGAATATTGTAATCTTATGAGAGCATTTAGAAATTGTAGGACATGAGTCGTGACAAAAAGCTCAAGGATTATTATCTCATTTCTTCTACCCAGGAGGGCTCAGCTTTTGCATTTCATCCACAGAAATGTATATTTTTAAAGAACTAATAAGATAAAAGCTAACATCAAAATATAAAACAGCATAGTTCATAAAGCACTAATCTCTTCATTTAAATTATATTGCTCATTTTTAATGGACTTGCTAAATGATACAAAGTTGGAAATTGAATTTCTTTGAAATTATCCTCACAGCCTCAAATGTGTCTCAACTCTTTATCTTTTAGTCTAAATTTTCTTTGTAATGGCCTATATATTTGAAATAAATTTGGTGTATTTGCCAGTGTAGTTCATATTTTGCTTATTTTCTTATTAAAATAGTTTCTACATGTTAAAAAACAGGAAATTATTTGACCAAATTTGCCTCATGTATAATTTTCCCTTCTATTATATGCAGAAGCTAGGTCATCAACAAACTGATTCTAATCCATTTTATTTAAAAATTGATATATTAAGTAGCAGCTATTGACTCATTCCAAATCTCTTTATATGTGTAGAAATACATCTCATACATACAAATCAGTACATATATTTCATAGAGATCAGTAAGCTCTTTAAAGTTGTTTTCTTTCTGACAGTTACAAGTAAATTAATCTTGCACATAAGGGTCAAAATGTCCTTTTTTTCCCTAGTCTGTTGTTGTTACTACAACAATAGTAATTGGTTTTTGAGCATAGTTCCTTCCTTCTGTTTCTTTTCTTTCATTTTATCTGCCATTGTGGCCATTTTTGTTTTCTCCTGTTTATTTCAACTTTAGACCTTGAACTTGATTGCATTTGCCCATCATATATGCCTTTTCAGTTCAAAAGAGATTCCTTGTTTCTAAAGGCTGCATGTGCTGGGATCTTTGTATTCAGGCCTGTATTAGTACCTGTCTATTCTGTGTGTGTGTGTGTGTGTGTGTGTGTGTGTATACGTGTGTATTATCCTGTTAGTTTTGTCCTTCTTAACAACTTTTTCTTCCATTCATTCTTTGAGTAGTTCATCTACAAACAGTGGTATCTGCACATTCTGAACTGGTTTCTTTATTCTTCTGTCTTTGACTTTTCTGTCTTGAAAAAATGTATTCCCAGCTTGATTCTTTATTTTTCGTGGTTCACTCAGAGGGTATAATTTGGGAGGTAGAGGTAAAACTTCTCTATGCTAGACATTTTTCTCCTTCTGAGGCAATCATTATCCACACCAGTCCTACCTGATGAATTCTTTCATGAGTT
>NW_022104341.1:16342842-16344513 GCF_000313985.2 Echinops telfairi
TCTATTTCCCCATCATCATATATAAATATATTTACATATGTACATGCCTGTATTTAGACCTCTATAAATGCCCTTAACCTCCTAGTTCTTTCCTCTATTTCCTTTTACTTTCCTCTTGTCCCACTATCATGCTCGGCCTTCATTTGGGTTCCAGTAATTCCTCTGGGTTATATTACCCTTGATCAAGCCCTACCAGCCTTCAATATCCTCCTCACCACCGAATTTGGATCACTTGTTGTTCCTTTGTCCCTGGGTCTGTTAACACCCACTTCCTTTCCCTGACTCCCCTCTCCCATGTCCCTCTGGGTTATAAGCTTTACAGCAGCAGATCACAAGGTGTTTGTCCTGCAGATTGGCTAGTGGGTTTGAACTTTTAACTCTGGCACTATCAGGGTTCTTTGAATATTTATTATGCCAGTTCCCTTTACCACTAAGCATTTAGAGTCCATTGGTGGTGCAAATGCTTGTCATCCTCAGTTGCTAACTGAAAGTCTAGGAGATCAAGTCCATCTAGAGTACCACAGAAGAAAATCCCAACAGTCTTCTTCCCCTCACAATATTCATGTACAATCTCTGAGAGTAGTTCTATACACACACACACGGGGTCACCAGCAGTTAGACAGGACTCAATGGAAAGTGGTTTTTAGTAGAACATTGAGAGCGCTGCCAAAAAACTTACTGATTTACTTACCTCAAGTGGACTTCATTTCTATCTGCCTTATATGCAAAGCATCTCAAAGTCTGCTTACTTAATCAGTATAAGACACATATAGAATCATGTAAATTCCTCACAGGGACAGCTTTCCATGAGTGGTCAAGTTCAGTGGTTTGTTATGCCAAGGCAATTTGTTCGACTGCAGACTCAATGTCAGTGGTAGTCATTCATGTTCTTTCCAGATGTTTCTGTGTCCACCAGTCTGACCAATGAGCAGTGAGTAAAATGACAGGTGTCATTTGTGGTTTGGAGTACTTGTTTTTCACAGTGAGACCCTGCCAATCTTTCTCTCTCCCTCTGCATGGTGACTGATAAGCTTTATGAAAATGACTTTTCCATCAACTTGAATCCTTGAGTGACCACAAGGCACCAAGCTCTCCCCTCTTCAACTTCACCGTGTCCAAATGGATCTGCAGCAAGAAATAGAAGTAAATCTTTGTTGCTTTAAGCCTTTGAGCTTTTGAGTTTGGGTCTTGCTCTAGGTCATTCTAATGAACCTTGACTGATGTGTACCCTAGACTTGTAAATTACTAACTGGATGTAGCAGGGGAAGGAAAACACATCTCAGGGGGTGCATATCTGGCCATGGAGAGTGTTGGACACCTTGCCTTCAATTTCACAGTCTTTACATGGCTCAAACGCCCATTAAGCTTCCTCTAATAGTGACACACTTCACTACTGCGAACCACTAAGTAGCATGCTTCCCAGATAGCTTCCCAGCAGGGCTCTACTTCAAGATAACATAAAAGGACCTAAAAATAATATGGTTAAATATGTTGATGACTCCCAATGAACTCTGAGACATATCAGACAAATTTCCAAATTTAATTTAACTTGTCACACTCAGCACAATGGTAGAGAACGACATCATGTAAGTTATATCTTTATACCCAGGAGGTTAAACTGAGTAATTTTACAAAACCACTTAGTTTACTGAATTATATCATACTACGAAC
>NW_022104341.1:16345776-16347193 GCF_000313985.2 Echinops telfairi
TTGGTATGGCTACTCTCATTATTGGTCCTGAGGGGTTTATCTGTCTTGGATTCCCTGCATTTCCAGCTCTGATCTGTACCAGTGTACATGCTCTGGCCTAGCCAGATTTGTTAGGTAGAATTGGGATCATGATAGTGAGGGTGGGGGGAGCATTAAAGAACTAGAGAAAAGTTGTATGTTTCATTGGTGCTATTCTGCACCCTGATTGGCTCATCTCCTCATAACCCTTCTGTAAGGGGATATCCAGTTACCCAGATGGGCTTTGGGTCTCCACTCTGACTCCCTCATTCACAATGATATGATTTTTTTGTTCTAGGTCTTTGATGCCTGACACCTGATCCTCTCAACCCCTTGTGATCACACAGGCTGGAGTGCTTCTTCCATGTGGACTTTGTTGCTTCTCAGCTAGATGGCTGCTTGTTTATCTTCAAGTTTTTAGGACCCCAGATTCTATATCTTTTAATAGGCGGGTACCATCAGCTTTCTTCACCACATTTCTTTATGCACCCACTTTGTCTTCAGAGATCATGTCGGGAAGGTGAGCATCATGGAATTCCAGATTAATAGAACAAAGTGTTCTTGCATTGAGGGAGTAGTTGAGTAGAGGCCCAATGTTCATCTGCTACCTTAATACTAGACCTATAAATATTTGTACATAGATATATTTCCCCACCATCATCTAGAAATATATTTACATATGTACATGCCTGTATTTAGACTTCTATAAATGCCCTCTGCTTCTTAGTTCTTTCCTCTATTTCTTTTTACCTGCCTTTTGTCCCACTATCATGCTAAGCCTTTATTTGGCTTCCAGCAATTCCTCTTGGTTACATTACCTTTGATCAAGCCCTACCATGCCTCCTACACCCTTCTCACCATCGATTTCAGATGACTTGTTCCCTTGTCTCTGGGTTTGTTAGAACCACTTCCTTTTCTTCACTTTCCCCACTCCCATGTCCCCCCAGAACTGTTGGCCCCGTTGTTTTCTCCTCCAGATTGTTTATCCATAAACGGTTCTGCAATCGCCTGTACCAACAGTTTTTCAGATTTGCTGGTTTCTCTGCCCTCAGCACGATTTCCTTTGTTTCGGTCCTTGCGGTCTCTAAGCTATCATTATCTCCCACCCTGTTGTCTGAATTTTCGTCTTAAAATAGAAATCTGATCAATTTTCCTTCGTCCATATACATATGTGTTGGCTCCCTACTGCTCACTTAAATTGAAACCAGAATTGTCCGTTTCAACTCGTGGAGACCCATGTGTCACAGAGCAGATGTGCTCCACAGGATTTGCTCGGCTGTAATCGGTACGGAAATACAGTGAACCCTCGTTTTTCGCGGTTACTCGATTCTAGACCCTACCATGATAAATGAAATTCCGCGAAGTAGGATTCCTTATTTGTAAATCAAATATTTTCGTA
>NW_022104341.1:16349246-16361041 GCF_000313985.2 Echinops telfairi
CCCAGTTCAAATATCAACCTTTCTGCAATGCCTTTCCTCGGAGCCCGAGGCAAAGTTCAAATACCAACCCTTCTGCGTAGCACTTGTTCCCAACCACACCATGAACTTCACTGTGTCGAAACTTCTCTCTTCCTATGTCTCGCCTTCTTACCAAACTGTCATCAGACTGGATATTTGATGCATCTTTGTATTTCCCATGACTAGATCTTGGAACATGGTGGATAGTCAAAAAGGTTGGTTGACTAAAAGGAGAACGTTGTTGTTTTACTCTTAGTATGCAAATTACGAATCCACAACGATACCTCGATCACAGGAGACCGACAACGCGTGTCTCTGATAACGGGATCTTGGAGGGCTCTGTTGAAACAAAGCAGGCAGTTCTCCAGCGGGATTTTGACACAAATACCTAGGTAAGCAGTGTTGCTATTTTGGGCCTCTTGTCATCTCCCACTTGCCTTCAGGACAATGGAGCAGGAGCTCTGCGCTGGCCCTGCTGTTTGTCTTCCTGTCACCGGCAGTCTGTGTTGTGTGAGGCATCCTGGTGCAGAGCAAACCGAGACAGATGGCACAGTCCTAACGGAGCATTCTTGATAGATAAGCTTCGTAGCTGCAGGTTAACAAAAAGCGTTCTTTCCTAGGACCATGAATATTCATGAGCATCACCACACAATCTCTGCTCAGAAGCAGAGATCTACAGCAAGAGTGAGAAAACCTCACACAGCTACACTCGTTTACTTTGGAAAGATTCCTAGAAAATTCTACTTCCATTTGTGATCCTTTCCCTGTCCATAAACACCCAATTAAAAATCTATCTGCTCCAGGAAGCTCCCTGCATTGCGCACCACAGTTGACGTATGGGAGACTCAGTCGGCCTTCTCAAGGGTTTGAAATTTACCACTGTCAATATTTCCCACAGTTGTTGCCAATTACCATAATATTCTGCTGGTCAAAATTCATTTATCAGTCATCTGTGAGCCCCCCCGCGCGCGCGCCCCCCACCCCACAACTCCATTCATATGCTCCTCTCCCTGTGATACTGAACATATGGATTGACTCATTCTGCTGTAGCCAGTTCAGAATCAAGCTTGCCTTAACTCAGCTAATTCATTCTTAAAATCAGATAAGAGTATTTGGAAACTGTTACTGCTCTAATTCTAACTACTGTTATGGTTTATGTTGATGACCTTTCCTTCCTATACTGGCAGTTTTAGATAGCAAGCATAATTTGTGGCTCATTTCATTAGTTTAGCATATAAAAATGTGCCCCCCAAACTGTACTGACTCACCAGTTTTTTAATGTGGCATCACAAATATGCTTATAATCACAGCTTGAGCTCCTTGCTGAACAACGTGGAAGAAATTAGAAGAGACAAGGTGTGTCCGTGTCCGAGTGTGTGTGTGTGTGTGTGTGTGTGTGTGTGTGTGTGTGTGAATGATGGGTTTGCTTAGTCTCTTGTTGTCTGACAAAAATTCGTGTTTGATATTGCTATTAATTTTGATTACAAAGTTGCCACTTTTACAAGTAATTTTTATATCAGAAGTAATATCATAAAGGCTGGCAAGTAAGAATGCTTGCAGTCTAACATTTGGGGCCCAGGCAAACTAGACTCTGAAAGTTTGGAATCTTTAGCTGTCTAATATTCCATTTTCATGGGTTTTAAATGAGGGGATTGTGCCAAGAATGGAATTAGATAATGTTTTCATTCCTTTCCTTTATGCTTTTTCTTTCTCCTCCTCCCCTTTTCCCGCCTTTTCCTTCTGATCCTCCATGCACCTCGCCTGCTACCCACTTTCCTTGCTCTGCTTTTTATCATCATTTTCTCATTGAGCCCTTTCAGTAGTGAAATCATGCCCACGCACACACATGTTGCATGGACAAGGGTCGCAAAAAGACATTCCCTCTCTTTCATTTACAGAGTACTGTGAAGACGCCCTGTCTCACTTCATCGTTTCTGCCAGGCCTTTGATGGGTAGAGAGAATGAAGTGAGCTTCCACACATTTTGTTGGTTGGTTTCAGATTTACCTCTGAAAACCAGGGGATGGACAAAAGGATCAGCAAGTGGGTGTGACCAACACTTTCGCTCAGACTGTAACATGTTGCTTTTTTGGGTAGACAAAAGTCTGTGTAAGTTATGCTTACTTGTTAAAATGTTTCTTCTTTAATAAAAAGTTCTAGATGAGATTGTTTTAGATAGTGTATCTGTCTTTGGGAGGTGTTTGTGCCTGTGTGTATGCCTTCCTCCCCTCCCCCCGATCTTTTTTCCCACACTGTGAGGGGGGAAATGCAGAATACGGGATTTTATGTTCTACAAATTGCTTGGTGGGGCAAAGGGACACATCCTGATGTAACTAAATTTCTGTTTTTAACTCTCCATATAATTGAGCTGGCAGAAAATTTGACTTCAGTTTTCTCTGTGTCTCTTCCCTCCAGAACTCATACTCTCACGTTTGCAGATGTGACTATGGTCAGAAAGGAGCCCTGGTAGCAGGGTTGGCAGCAAGGCCAGAGGTTCAAATCTGCCAGTTGCTCCAGAGGAGAAAGATCACAGCCTCGGAGCCCCTTGATTCAGTTGCTGCGAGTCGGTATCGACTCAGTGGCAGAGGGTTTGGGTCTTTTGCTCAGAGAGTGTGTGGGGATACGAGTCTGGTGTTTGATCATCCACTTAAGTGATTACTGCGAATCCATGGTCCTTTATAGCAGAATCACTTCAGGTCTTTACAGATTTGATGCCTTAATTCAGGGATATAGGAAACGTGTTCAGCTGTCTGAGTTCACCCTTTTCGACATGTAATTCAAAGCCATTTCTTCTCCAGGAGCTTGCTACTTTCCCTGAATCACTGCTAGAAATTAGAACTTAGGTTGCTCCTGTCCCTGAAACATAAAAATTCTCTTACTCCACTTCTCTTCCCCTCTCCTTTTCCCTTTTCCTACTTCTCCAGAGACAAGTCCCCTAAGAAGGAAAGAGTGCTTGGTAAAGTAGAGGGGCAGCAAACAAGAGGAAAGTCTTCTGTAACATGGCGTGACCCGGCGGCTGCCACAATGGGCTCAAGTATAGGACTCAGTATGGGCCTCGGGAAGGAGTGGGCAGTGTTTCCTTGGGTGACCATAGGGTCACTGTTGGTCGGGACTGACGCCATGGCTTCTCACAACATCTCCTTTCTTCCTCACACTCTTCCTCTCCCGCTCCACCTTTTTCTGTCTTTCTCTCCCACTCGAGTTCTCTAGTCGTTCACCCCTTTGCTCTTGCCATTCTCCTGACTATTGTGAATGAACAGACAGAGACCTATTGATCTCTTCACTTGGCTAGCTAATAGATGTCTCAAATTTAACACATAACACACAGGACTTCTGAGTTTGTTCTCAAAATAGCTCACTCTTCAATGTTCCTCATCTGAGAAAATGGAACTTCCTACATTCACAAGCCCCGAACTTGAGAGTCATTCTTAATTTCTCTCTTTTCTGCATCTTCCTTGTGACCGTTGTCAGCTAGTTGTTCTCAAGTTCATTCCTTACCCTGGCCCTCCTCTCCTTTGTATCACAAGTGGCTGACTTCCCAGGATCCTTTGGCTGTCAGTTCCCAGCTGGCTTTGGGCTCAGAGGCATTGGCAGCAGATTGGGAGGCCAAGGAAAAGAGAGAAGCCCGGGTATCTCCTCTCCTTTTCTACTGCAGGGAGCATCTTCAACAATGGCTGCCTCTGCTCCTGACGCCAGTGTCCCAATGGATGGGCCAACTCTGTTCTAGTCTCTGCCAGATGGCCTGACTTCTGGATACCAATAATAATACTCTTCTACTTTGTCCCTCCCACGTGGGGACAGCACTGGCTTTCAGCTGGAACTATTTCCTGGAATATAACCCCTTATAGCATGGCCTTTGACTCTTTTGTCATTTGTGCATAGATTTTCTCCTTGAATTCTCTTTCTCACACCTTATTGGTCAGAATGGTGTCAAATATCCATGCTTAACCTGTCACCGGCAAGGGGACTGGAATGAACCCGAGTGTCTAACATTTGTTCCCAATCACACTGCAAGAAGGAGAGGAGTCCATAAAGCTCTTGCTTGCCTCAGTTCTCATTTCCCCCTTTCACCTACTTGTCGCCAGCAGCTGTCCCCATTACTTCGTAAGCAGAAGAGGAAACAGCTCCAGATACCCGCTCAGTTTATGCCTCTCACATGTGAAGATCTTAGTGAGTATTCTTAGAATGTTTACGACTCACTGAAAGCCTTCTGGGTTGGGAGTGAGATTAGAAACTGAGACTTGATGTGCTTTTGCATTTTTGCTCAAGAATTTTATCTTTCCGTTAGTTGTCACTGTCTTCGTTTTGCTTTAGGTTATACCCTTACTTGATTGCTGTGGGTAAAAAAAATCTGACTAATGCTTTAGAACTAGTCTTCTCCTTTTCTCTTTGGAAGGTCAAACGCCTAATTCAGAAGTAAAATGATATACTTATCTACAATGCAATAGCAGGCATCATGAAATGATATCAGATAGGGATATGATGTTAGGAGATAAAACAATAAAGGGCACCAAGAAACTAAACACTGTAAAGGTCCAGGTGACTTCTTGAAGAGAAGAAGTTGTGCGCTGGACGGAACATGTGCGAAGGGTTCTTCTAGGACCATCACTGCATCTGGATCCAAGTGGTAGAGACATGAACCTTTATAATTATTTATCAAAATTTGTGTGACTCTTTATATATCGTTTCTACGTAGTTCATGATTTTTAAAGGTTAAAGCATCAGTCCTAGCTGCAGCGTTGAGGGCATTAGTTCTTAAATACAATCACATGGTGCTTCTCACATCCTTAATAGTCTCGGATGATGTTCCAATGCCATTCCAACGAGATCCAAAGTCTTCACTGTGCACCCACAATGTTCTGCAAGATCTCCTGCAAGTTGATCCTTTCCCACTAAGTCCACCCACTCTCCCCTTCTTTATGTTCCTTGAATATGCTGAGCTGAGGCCTACCTCAATATATATTTGCATTTGTTCATTCTGCTTAGAATATTCATTTCCATGGTGCTCACAAAGCTTAAAGAACTCTGGTAGCAGAGTGATTAAGCACCCACCTGCTAGGAATGAAAACCATTGCTGTGAATCCATCCACTGTTCTAGGAAAGAAACATGCTACAGTCCGCTGCCTTTGGGAAACCCCATGGGGCAGTGCTACTCTGTCCTATAAGGCTGCGAGAAGCCATAATTTGATTCAACAAGAATGAGTTTACAAAAGGTAGTGCCATTTCAGATTGCATATTCAATTCTCAGTTCATTATTGCCCGGTCACCTTCTCTTAGTGAGGTAGTTAGTTTATTGTGCCAACCTAACTGATAAACATGTGGGGTTAATTGAAGAGCTGAGGGATAAATGGCTTGGTGAGCCTCGCCATTCTAGTTCTCAGATCTCCTGATTTGTGAAGGTTGGACCAGGGTGCAGCTGCCTTAGCCAGTTGCCTGCTTCAGCTGGAAAGGCTCACTTCCTGCAAGACATCCCCAAGGAGAAGACACATGGACCTACCCCGATGCAGCCCTGGGTGCTGGAGCAGCCATGTGGAGACCCCTGCCAGCGCTGAGATGCTTACACATTCACTGACTGGACTTTCCTCCTGCAGTCAGCATCACTGCATGTGTTTTGTGAGATGGAGGAGGACTTTGTGGACTGGTGTTGGACATATGGGTTAATGTAGGACTTGTGGGTTTGGGCAGCACTGGGTTGGGATGTTTTCTTGATGCGCATTTACACTTTATATAAAACTCTCTCTTATAAGTGAGTTTCTGTGGATTTGTTTCTGTAAAGTACCCAGACTAATACACTTAGCATCTGATCTACAAAAGCACATGTGGCCTCCCATCCACCCCATCCACCCCATTCTGTCCCTACCTAAGATCAGTCTCATTGTCTTGCTTTTCCCCCCCGATGTAATTATCACTATCTGACAGTTTCTTGCTAATTTGTTTATTTACTTCTTATCACCTTCAACTAGAATATGAATTCCATGAGAGAGGAAACATGTCTGTTTTGTTTATTTTTATATCCAATATCAATGAACAGTATTTGGCACATAGTAGGTGCTTATTTGTTGAATACATACTATTTCTTCATAACCATCTATGCCTGTGAACATATATGGTCTTTTCTAAATGTATCTCCTTTGGGGGAACCAAGGCTATGTCCTAAATACATTTGAGTCAGGAATCAAACAACACTCACAGTGGCAAGGCAAGTAACATATGGGAGCAAATTTTAAGGAAAAGGTAGTGGTGGTAACTATGGAGAGCTGGAGAATAAGAGACCCACATACAACGGGAAAGGATCAATTCATCCCAAGCTGACTGTAGCCACAGAGAAATAGAAGCCCATAGGCCGGAGCATGTACACAGGTACAGATAAGAGTTCATGACACATGGAGTCCAGGTCAGGAACACACATGGGAGGAGCAATACTAGAAGGGTTGGGGGAAGGTGGGAGAGGAGGGGGGAAGAAATCACGGGGAAGGGAGACAGTGGTCAGTGTAAGATATGAAAATAATAATAATTTATAATTTATCAAGGGGTCATGAGGGTGGGAGTGGGGAACAGAGGGTAAAAAGAGGAGCTCATACCAAGGGCTCAAATAGAAAGTAAATGTTTAGAAAATAATTAAGGCAACATATATACAAATATACTTGATATATTGATTTATGGATTGCTACAAGAGCTGTAAGACACCCCCCCCAATAAAAATGATCTGTAAAAGAAAGAAAGAAAAAATAGAGACCCAATAAGCCCCAGTATGACTAGATCTTCTCATTTTCAAGAGAATATTTCAGACTTATACTAGAACTACCTCAAGTTATTAAATGCTGGCTCGCATTTGTAAAAATGCCATTTAGACAGAGTAAATACATCTGTAGACCAAATTAACCCCGGGGGTCACAGGATTTTGATATGCTTTAGGAAAGTAGGGCAGAAAGTGCTGATCACAGACTGTCTCTGTGCAATGAAGCATGGAGCCTGCTTTTAGGCTGAATGGCGAAAAGGGAAAGAGTAAAGTAAAAGTTAGTTCACTATCTCAACAGAATCCTGTGACGGTATCTTTCTGAGTGGCAGTCTGTGTGACTTTTCTGTACATCAAGTTGCTAAAGTGAGTTTTAAAGGGAGGAACAAAAAGGCAGAATTTTATTTTCATTTCAAGGCAAAATGATGTCTTGAAAAAAGGGATGGTAGATGGAACTAGTGAAAAAAACTCTTTCTAAAGCTCATTCCAACTCTATTTAAGGTAAAAATAATGTGATGTGACAAGGAATAGAAATCTACCAGAGATAGGTTAGGCCTGTCACTCCAAATGAGAAGTTCCCGTAATTTCCAAGAAGCATCCTATTTTTCAGATTATGCATGGAAGGGATTGCTTTGGTGGATGTTGAGATGGGCTTCTAGTTAACAGATGACCTAAGAATTTTCATTTGATGAAAGTGCCCGTTAAAGTGAAATCTATAGGCCAATAACCAAAAAATGTTCATGTTCATGATAACTCGCCAATGTAAACACAAGAATTTGAATCTTATAAGAGAGAATTTATTTGTATATAAATATGTTACATAAATTGTGTAGATGTAGGTATACCTACATCTACACATTTATATTTATAGTCTCTCTAACATTTACTTTTTAGTCAGGGCTTAAATATACAGTTATGAGGAGGAGGAGGAGGACTTGATGAACAAAAACCAGAAGACAAAGAAGGCAATAAGAATACATCAGACATGAAAAAATAGTGCTGGCAATGACTTGGAGATGAAAAGCAAAGAGAAAGTCTGTTTTTCAAAGAGAAAAAGCAAAAACCAAAAGTGCAAATGGAACTATGAAAAAAGGAGATACGAGGCAAGAGAAGCGTGATAAGAAGGTTTAACAGCAGTAGGAAAAATATGTTTGCGCCCAGATCTGGGAAGGCTCATGAATGTTGCAGCATGCCACGGGGTTGGAAAAGCTGAGGTTAGCCTAAAAAAATGTATAACCGGAACAGAGCGGCCTTTCTTATGATGCCTTCCACTGTTTCTCTTACTTTGGTGGGAAACGTAGAAGTAATGACCAGGAGGGTTTTCTCAGGTTAGTGTTGGCAAGTGAAAAGGACTTTTCCAAAGAGTGTTCTCATTTGTTTGGCAAAGGACATTGTGGAAGGTCTTTGACTCAGCATGTTCCATTAGGGAGTTCAGACCCCTCATAGGACGTTAGGACTTTTCTGGTCATTGGTCTGGCCATCAATACTGTCCACCTTTTCATTTCATTATGATTTACTAATAAACTAGGGGTTTTAAAATGCATCCGTTGACAGACCCAATGTCATGTTGTAATACATTTTTTACTCTCCATTGGGCACACAGCAGCCACATCAGTGTTTACTGCTTGGCTGATTAGTTCTGAAAATAGTCGTGACATTATAACTATGAAGAACTATGGTGTGCTACCAAAGGCAGGTGCTGTGTTCATTGCTGGGCATTCAAGTTTAAAGGGACTAATCTCTGTCTTCAAGACACCGCCCATCCACGAGTTTGTCATACTGTGGTGGTATTTTAAATACACTGATATTTTTAATATCCACAGGGTAACCTTCAATGAAGCTTTTAGAATAAGACAGTCCAAACAGAAAGGTAATTTCCTTATGAAAACGCATGCGTAAATGAGTTCCTTAAAAATGATTTCCTTTAGCCTTGGTTCTTTAGAAAAACAATTCAAGAGATATTTCCCCTAAACACCAATTTTGCCCTAGTTTTTTACTCCAGAGGATTTTTCTCTTTTATCCAGGTTGAATGGCATTCCTTGGGTGTTATGGATTCAATGTGTTGCCCTAAAATATGCATGGGAAACATTCATCCCTATTCCTGTGGTAAGGAATCCGGGAGGCATATTGGGCTAAGGGTTGGGTTGTTAACCATAGGTGAGCAGTTTGAAACCATGAGCCACTCCATGGGACAAAGATGAGGCTTTCTACTCCCATAAAGAGTTGTAGTCTTAGAAACGCACAGGGGCAGTTCTACCATGTCCTACAGGGTTGCTGTGAGTCAGAATTGATTCGATGGCAGTGAGTTTGAAATCGAGTCTACCTGTGGTAAAGGAGTCCTAGTGGTGGGCTGTCACATAAGCAATGGACCACTAACCACATGGTTGGTGGTACAAAACCTCCTGCCTTTGGGAAGATGAGGCAATCGGTTCTTTTAATCCAAAGATGATGATAATATGATGAAGGGAAAAGTATCAGAGTTTAAATAGTGAACACCCGTTTTGTAAGAGATAATGGAGGACATTGGGAGCCCCAAATCACCTGCAGAGTACCTAGTCAGATTAAGAAGCCTCTGGCAAAGCCCCTCTAGCCACAGGCGAGGGGCTCGAGCAGCTTTACTATCAGACAGAGAGTATCATAAACTTGGCTATGGGGCACTAAACCATGCTATAATATGATACTTGGTCAGTTTACCTCCCTTTGAATCCAATCTGAATTTACATTAGGCTCAAATATTTCTCACTTGTTCCATGACAGAAATTTCTTCCATGGCTTTTTAAATATTGTTGGTGGTCTTTTCTTTCTTATTCTTTATTTTTATATTAGTATTACTATCATTTTCTTCTTTCTGTTTCATTTTAAATTTTTTCTGTTAGATTTCCCAGTTTATGAAGCACAAGAGGAGTAGACTCACAGAGACAATAACTGATGCAATGGTTTATCTGGGACAAGGCTGGGAGGGTGGAGGGGAGGGTGAGGGGAACTGAGGAGCAAACAATGCATGTGGGAGGAGGGTGGGAGCACTAAAACTGATTGTGATGGTGTAAATATACTCTTTTTGAAAGTGATTTCACTATGGCGATGTATGATATGTGAATATTATCTCAAAAAAAAGAAAAGAAAAGAAGAGAGAAGCCAAAATGGTTATCATTGGTCAAGTGTTGTTTAGGGGGCATTGAGTTTATGTGAATAGTAGTAGAATACTTGGAAAGGATATCACTAATGATCACACAACATGAAGAGTCTAAGTAAGGGCACTGAGTAATACCCGTGAACGGTGTAAAATTGGAGGATGTTTTGTTGTGTGTATTTTTGCCACAATTAAAAAATAGTTACACAAATACAGTGAGTACAAATAAGGAGAAAATGTTCTAAAATTGATTGTGGTAATAATTGTACAACTTTTCTTGATATGATTGTGCTATTGAGTTACATGATATGTGGGTGAAGTGTCAATAAAACTGTTTTGAAAACAGATTTCCGGGTAGCTGTGAGTTGAGATCATGACTTGTCTCTGTGTGTCATACGGAGGCAACTCAATGGAAAGAAAAGAAAAGCCTTCACCACTGCGCCAATGAAAGAATACCATGATAAATGGAGGGGGGAAATGATGTTGTCAAGGATTTCAACTTGCTTGAATTCACAATCAATGTTCATGAAAGCTGAAATAATCAAATAATATATTACACTGGGCAAACCTGCTGTACAAGAGCTCCCTAAACTTTTGAAGAACAGTATCTCACTTTGAAAACTAAGGCCAGCCTCAACCAAGCCATTGTATGTCCAATGACCTCATGTGCATGTGAAAATTGGACATTCAGTAAGGAAGGCTGAAGAAGTGATGTATTTGAATTACAGTGCTGGTGAAGAATATTGAAAATATCACTGAATGCCAACAGAACAATAAAACTGTTTGAAAAACATATAGCCACAATTCTCCTTAGAAGTGAGAATGGGGAAAATTCATCTCACATACTTTGGACAAGCCATCAGGAAGGACCAGTCCCTAGGCAGCAGAAAAAAGGAAGGTGCTTCAAGAGCTGGGCTGACATGGTGGCTGCAGCAATGGGCTCGAACAGAACAATCGTGAAAATGGCAGTGGTTCAGGCAGTGCTTGGTTCAGTGATACCGAGTGTTGCTGAGTCAGAACTGACTCGACCACACTTCACACCAGTAGCAAACTTCAAGGGTCAGAAGGACATGTCAATTAAGAACAGTCTATGCCATAGAACACTTGCTCTAATGCAGAAAAGTCTACCAAGTGCAGTGTAAACATAAGAATGAGACTTTTTTTTTGAACTTTGAAGGAGTAGGAAGAATTTTCAAGGCTAGCAAAAATTCAGGTTTAAATTGTAGAACCCTCTAATAAAACAATGTGTAATTGTTCCCTTCTTTCATGTTTTAGTTCTCTTGAAAATAGTTGCTCTTAAGCTCCAACATGAATTTTTTTTTAAAAAAGAAGAGCCCAAACTATTATGCTAAAGATGGTCTTATAATTGCATTAATATTCACCTTAAAATAACATTCCCCTGGAGATCTTAGCAAGACAAGCAGTTATGGTGGTTGATATAAAAAAAGAATGGTATAACATTCTAGTGAAAATTCAATATATAAGTTTATTTTAATACCAGTTAAATAAAGACCAATATAATAGCTTATGTTGTTTACTTGGGGCTTGAAAATGGAATTTTGTCTTGCTTGGATCCACAGTCAATGCTCATGGAAGCGGTAGTCAGATCAAAAGATGCACTGCAGATAGTAGGAACAATCTAATAGTACTTGGTTTTGATCCTAGGTATTGGTGTAATCTGCACATTTCTTAGGGACTGCCAGGGATTACAACTCAGTGTGCAGGGTATCTGAAATTGAGAGGAAGGCAGAATGAACGAGATCCAAAGATGGCCCTAAAGGGAATAACAGAATCTTCAGGCATGAAATGTTTGACATTTGTCCATAATGGAGGTTAAAGTGGTGTAACCAGAAGAATTAACAGGTCTGAGATTAATGCCTACTAGACAATGGTGGCTCCTTACAAAAGTGAG
>NW_022104341.1:16361998-16364200 GCF_000313985.2 Echinops telfairi
CTGTGTGAGGCCAGACACTCCTTCCCTCCTCCTCCTCCTCTTCGGTGTCCTTCAGGCCCAGGTGCAGAAGACTACCTGTTATGGGTAACTTTGAACGCTGTTGCTTTGCTCCGGACCTGCAGACAACAAAGTTGTAGTGGAAAATTCCCCAGCTACTCCCTCCCTCCCAACCCAGGCTATAAACTCTCCCTGGACAGTGTGACTTCTGAGGTCCCAACTGGGGGCCTGTGAACCTCACCCTGGAGCTTAGGATGTTCCTGTCCCTTTCTCTGCTCTCCCTTCCCTCCCTGGAGCTCTGAAATAAATCCTTGAAACTGTTTTCTATCTTTGCCTTCTTTCTTTCTTTCTTTCTTTCTTTCTTTCTTTCTTTCTTTCCATTACCAAATCAACTTCACAGTTATTTATTTCCAGTTTTCTCTATAATGGTCATATATTACTTTCATTGTCATAAACATAATTGTTTGCACTTAGAAACCATAGACAAAATTAATACACTATATTAAGATAAAACATCAATGAAAAAGGAAAAATAGAGCTAAGATTTGGTCTGTGACTTTTCTGATTCTCAACTCAGTGATTTTTCCACACACAAGAGAGGAATTATTATTTGAGATTACAAATATATCTTTCTTCTTGAAGTAAACCACCTAGGTTTCATGGTGGCCTCACTGTCTCACTGAAGAATCATGGGTCACAATTTGTAAATCGAATTACCCACATTGAAAAAAAGAAGGTTATCTGTTCATATTTACCTTATAATTTACTCAGAAAATAATATTACCCTAAAACTTAAAATGAATTAAATACATATATTCAGAATAAATCACATTATTATTTTTTTTTAAATCAAGTGCTTCCCTTTAATATATACATAGATACACAGTAATACACATTATCAAGAAAATTTTTAATAGTTAATTACATTTGAAACTATATTAATGAAATAATTTTTACTCCCTAAGAAGGGACCGTATTCATGTTTAGATAATGTGAATAGAGCTTCTATTAGAGAATTCCACAATGGGTAGATGGATAACATATTTTTTAAGAATTTAAAAGTCTTATTGTAAATTCACTGATTAGGCAGTTAACCCAGTAATGCTTAGTGAGCAAAATACAAAATAATTTCAGCATTTCTGAAAACAAGAAGTACAATCAAAAGTAAGAAAGCAGAAAAATCCTTATATCCTTTAATGTGAAGGGCAATGAGCCAAATAAGAAGTTCATAGAAATTACACGTTTCATTAGCATTCTCTACAGAAAATAAAACAAAATTCACATATTTATTCCTTAGGCGAAATGGGCTGGTTCTTCAAAATGGTTTTAACACTTTAACTGTTGAAGTTGTGAAACAGAACAATGCACTGTTTGGTGGGAATGAAAATATCTGGAAGCACTTTTAAATTAAATTTTCTGATTTTAATTGGTCTAAGAGATATTTAGGCACAAAGTTGGAAAATCATATCTAATAAGTCACATAATCAACAAATCTTTACTGAGTAGCATTTCAAGACTGAAGATATAGAACAATGAAGCCAAAAGTTCCCATCTCAGGAGCCAAGGTGCTAGTGGGGGAGCCTCAAAACAAGCCATGAACAAACTGTCATGCTAGGAGGCAGTCGGTACCATAAAGATAACAAAGCAGGGTGGAGGGTCAGGTGGCTACTGTATAATGCATGAATGGACACAATTTAGAACGTACTTTAAATCAGAAGTGCACTAGAAAGTATTTAGAGGGTTCCAGTTTAAACAAAGTCCTGAATGAAATGAGGAAGGAAACCATGAGAACACCTAAGCGGAGGTGACCCAGGTAGAAGGAAGAATATATGCAGAAACCCAGGGGGAGATGGCCTTGAGGCAGTCTAAGAAGGGCGAGAGGCTGAAGTAGAGAGAGCAAGGAGGAGAGTGAAGGACGAGGTTGGAGACTCAGTCAGGGGCCAGATCAGTCAGGGCCTTGAAAAGCATGATTTAAATTTTATTGCAAATGCGTTGGGAAGCAATTGAAAGAGGGTGCAATTTGATCTGCTTTGTACTAAGTTGTGGTGGCTATGAAAAGAAGAGCCTTTTTAGGAGACCAAGACCTTGGGCTGTGATTCAAAAGGTTAAGGGTTCGGAACCACTAGCTGCTCTGCTGGAGAATGGTACTTAATAGTTTAAAGTTGCAGGTGTGATTAATCTAAGATTGACAGGAAGATGACAGGC
>NW_022104341.1:16366266-16378628 GCF_000313985.2 Echinops telfairi
GAAAACAACGGGACTGACAGTTCCGCGGGGACATGGGATAGGGGTGGGGTGGGGGGAAGGAAGTGGTGTTGACAGGTCAAATCTTAGGCAGTTGATGACTCCCAGGTTCAGCAGGCAATATTGTAGGCAGTTGGCTCAAGTCCAAAGAACTGGAGATCAATGAGACAGATGTAGGATCCACACCCAGGAAAAAGCAAGCAGGCTTTCATCTACTTGTAGTGAAAGTAGGCCATACCCTCAAGGAAACATCCTTTCAATTGATTGAATCAGGGCTGTGACCTGAATGAAAGTAGCACAGATTCCAGAACACTTCATGGTGCTCCTGTGCAACTTGTACGTGTATCAAGAGGCAGTTGTGCAAAGAAAACAAGAGAATACAGCATTTTAAAAAATCAATGCAGGTGTGCATCAGGGTTGTATCCTCTCATCATACTTATTCTATCTGTATACTGGATTACCTGGACGAGACTATGGTGTCAGGATTGGAGGAAGATTTATTAACACCTCTGACATGCAGATGACACAACTTTGCTTGTTGAAACTGAGGAGGACTTCATGCATATGTTGATAAAGATTAAGGATTGCAGCCTTCAGTGTGGATTACAACTCAATGTAAAGAAGACCAAAATCTTCCCAACTGGACCAATCCATAACATCAGGATTAATGAAGTAAAGATTGAAATTATTACGGATTTTGTCTAAGCTTGGATCCACAATCAATGCTCGTGAAAGATGTTGTCAGCAGATCAAAGGAAGCTTTGATTTAGGTAAAATCTGCTGCACAAGATCTCTTTAGAGTGCTGAAATGCAGGAGGAGGAGGACTAAGGTGTGCCTGGCCCACGCCATGGTATTTCCAATTGCCTCCTATGCATGTGAATGCTGGTCATCGAATAAGGAAAACCAGAGAAGAATGGATGCATTTGAATTGCGGTGCTGGAGAAGCACACTGAAAGTACCACGGATTAGCAGAAGAACAAACAAATGTGTCTTGGAAGAAGGACAATCAATTCTTCGAGGCCAGGATGGCGAGACTTTGTCTCATGTACTTTAGACATGTTGTCAGCAGAGACCAGTCCCTCAAGAAGGACGTCACATTTGGTAAGGTAGAGGGGCAGTAGGACAAAGAAGGTCTTTGACAAGAAGGATGGACACAGTGGCTGCAGCAATGGGCTCAAACATAGGAAGCATTATGAGGGCGCCGCAGGACAGGGCAGGGTTTCATTCTCGCGTGCATAGGGGCACTGCCAGCAAAGCCTACTTCATGGCATCTAGCAACCACATCCCACCACCCTTATCGTCCTACAATTAATCAGCTAGCCACAGTATATGCCAGGATGGAGGGGATCGCACTGTTCGATCTCATTCTGGGGGTTATTAGGTCTTCATGCCAAATCACTGAGAATCTTGACCCAGCCAGGAATCTTGGCCCAGCAAAATTCTTAATGATCACAGAAGGGGATCCCAAATTTTCTGTATGACATCAACTCAATTCATGGCTAAATTCTTCAACTGTTCTGGGAAAGCTTAGAGCAAGAAACTGACATAAAACTGAACAGAAATTTTAATTATTGCCCCTGCAAAGAAAACAAAAATTTGAGTTTATGTTCCAACAAGTTAGAGAAATTTGATCACCCATTTGAACGCGCCAGTGAGGGCAGAGGGACCAGGCCCTGTGAACAGAGAGCTACACCCCAGGGCTTAGATATGTACTCTAAAGTTAAAGACAAAGCTGAAATAGATTACTCCCCACAAATTACACAAGCAAGCCTCCAAGAGTTTATGTCATTCAACTGTCTGCTCTAAAATTTAACTTCTTGTTAGAACAAAACAAGATAATGAGGCCCAGAGTCTCTACATTGTATTATTCACAATATCCAGAAACCAAAAGAAATTTTGTTTTTATTAAAAACTCCCTGCCCTTGAGTCTATTCCAACTCACAGTAAACCTTTAGGACAGGGTGCAACTGCCCCTGTGCATTTGCACAACTCTAACTCTTTGTGGGGGGCTGGAAAGCCTCGTCTTTCTCACGTGGAGGAGCTACTGATTTGGAACTCCTGTGGTTAACAGCCCAATGCATAACCATGATCCCACCAGTGCGTCTAACATACCCCTCAAAATCTCGGGATAAAAAAGATTGGAAAAATGGTTACATTTGAATTATTATATTGGCAAAGCATATTGAAAGTTCCACAGACTGCCTACAGAATAAACAAATCTGTCTTGGAAGAAGCACGACCAGAATGCCCCTCAGAGGCAGGGGTGGCGAGACTTCATCTCACGTTCTCCGGACAGTGGTGAGCAGAGGCCAGCCCCTGGAGAAGGGCGTCGTGTTTGGTAAAGCAGAGGGCAGTGAAGAAGAGGAAGGTGCTCGACAGTTTGGATTGCCAGTGTGGCTGCAACAAGGGCCTCAAGCACAGGAAGGATTGTAAGGAGGACTGAGGAGCCAGCAGTGGTTCGCTGTGTTGTGCACATGGTCGGCCTGGGTCAGTGGTTCGCTGTGTTGTGCACATGGTCGGCCTGGGTCAGAAGCAACTTGATGACACCCAACAGCAACTGCCCTAATCAGGTGCTGACTAGGCATGCCATGGCCGTTTTTAATAGGGTGCAAGTGATTTGTGCTTGGCCAGAAACCCAAAGGTGGGTTCGCACCCACGCAGTGGCACTATTTCTATGAAGAATAAAGGCAAATAAGCCTTATAGAGTAACATATGAGTTATATTTGATCAGATTGCAACTGGCTTGATATTGTGTGTGTGTGTGTGTGTGTGTGTGTGTGTGTGTGTGTGTTGGTCACTTTTCAATACTTGATTCCAACTTAGTTGATAAGTGCCAAGGTGAAAAGCAATAACCCACATTTTATCACTTGCTCTGTGCCAAACACAACCTATCCTTAATATGGTCCTAAGATTCGACATGAAGTAAACTTTGTTCATGTCTTAACTCTTGCTCCGATACGATACTGCCTCTCACCTGCACCCCCGGCCTTCATCCTGTACTTCCCATCTACTCCGGTCCCTCTGGTGGGGGCATCATGATTCTTTAGCCTCTCCCCCCATTTTTTTAAAAGTTCTCTCGCATCCTTATGACATTTGACCACATTTCCTGTTTGTTAACTAACCCCCTTGCTTGCCCTCCGGGTGCCCTCCGTAGAATTGCCCCTGCAGGAAACACTGCTGGCAAGGGCCCCATCAAAATGGGCTCTACTCTTTTGTCTTTGATATTAGCAGTGGGCTAAACTGAGCCTTCCTGATAAATTATAAATTGTACTGCCGATTTCCTAGAATTTCATGTTGAAAAGCAATCCTCACGTGTATCTGGAAAACTCTTTGAGAGTTAGGATCCCTGTATTCATTTTGTCATCTTGCCTTCTTTATAGTAATACTGAGGGTCTGGGGGCAGATTTCATATCGCTGAGTCTTCTTTTCCAGGTGAAACCTCCCAGTGCCTTTAATCATCGGAGTCAGCCAGATTGATTGCCTCTAAATTAGCTTTATTTAATTACTGCCTCTTTACAATGGTTGGGGGAAAGTATCTTAGAACAATGTCCCAATTGCATTCTGCCCAATTTTGAATTAGAATGGGCTTTGATATCACATGCTATATTATATATTAATTTTGTTTTAGTGGTTTGTTCCATGATACAAAGTGGCTATCTTTTCATTTTTAAAAAACGGTTTATTGGGAATTGGGCAAAGGCTTATTGGGCAGATCAATTTTCCACTCAACAATTCATATACATTTTGTTTCATCTCATTGATTGTAAACCACACAATGTAAAATCACTTATCTTACTCCCTCCTGGGCTTCTTGTTTCCATTCCACCTTCTTTCCTAACCTTTCTGAACTTTGTCCTTGAGGAAGTATTGCTCTCTTGATCTCACTTTACTATTACTGTTATGATTATTATGCGTGTGCACCTCCCTAGTGCTATTTTCTCCCTTATACACCAGGGTAAAATTTGGTGAACAATTGAGCCATAAGGGTGAGCTTAATCACTGACCTGGAGGGTGACAAAGGACCACAGTCACAAGGTTTCAATCCGTCATTATCTGACCAGGAAGTCTGCCCTGGCTCATGGTTTTGAGTTTTGCTCCACATGTTTCTCTCCTTCTATCCAGGACCTTTGAATGCAACCCCTTTCAGAACAGTTTGTGGTAGTAGCTGCTTTCAGGATGTGAATACTGATATTTGAGAGGTGCATTATTCCATTGGACCAATTGTTTACATGTGTCTTCAATTTTTTTTCCACCCTTCCTTCAAATAGGAATAAACCAATACTTGCAAGTTAGATGGCTGCTCATGAGTTTTTTGGGATTTTTTTTTTAACTTTTTATGAATTAATTAGATGGAGTTTCCATTTCAGATTATCAGTTTCATATTCAGCAACTTAAACTACTTATCACACTCCCCAGTAGCTTGCTATGTTTCCCGTTTTTCTTTTCTCCCTCTTGTAGAATCCTATGTTCCCCTTCACCCAAGTTGGCACCTTCTAGCCTACTGCTTCCACTTCCCCCCTCCCACCCCTCCCACCCCTCACTGCCATCGAATGGATGCCAACTCAGAGTGAACCTATGTGATAGGGTCGAACTGTCCTCTGTGAGTTTCCGAGACTGTAACTCTTTATGGAAGTAGAGCGTCCCATCTTTCTCCCACGGAGTGGCGAGTGGTTTTGAAAGGCAGACCTTGAGGATCACAGCCCAATTCATAACCACCATAACATTAAGACTCCTTCCTCCCACCCCGGTAACTCTCAAAGCCTGTTTCTTTTGGTATGCTCAGGAGCTTTTAAGATATCAGTCACTTCTCCCCCAAGTAGCATGTAGAACATTATTTATGGACTAGATTATGTAAATTGACCTTGGTGGCCCCTGAGACCATGGTCCTGAGTCCCTAGCTGGGCCCCATAACTCATTCCTTCAAGGTGTTTGAGTATGCCTAAAAAGTCTTCACAACCTTCCCTCTGTATGATGCACCACCTTCGCAGATATATTTGCAGAAATGGTAAATATACATGTACAAATACCCTCTCTCCAACCTACATATATTTGTGGGCGTAGTTCCACTCTCCCTCCCACACTCTTTCAGGCTGCATGTCTATCCATACATTTACTCATAAATCATTACTATTGCAGGACTTAATTTCTCTTGGATCCACAATCACTGTTCATAGAAGCAGTAGTCAAGAAATCAAACAAGATGTTGCCTTAGGAAAACCTGCTATACACCACCTCTTTAAAGGGTTGAAGAGCATGAAGTCTAAGACGCACTTGACCCAAGCCAAGATGCTTTCAATGACCTCATAGACATGTAAAATGAAGACAGTGCATAAAGAAAGCTGCAGAAGAATTGATGCATTTGAATGATGGTGCTGGTGAAGAGTAGTGAAAGTCCCGTGGACTGCCAGAGGAACAAGCAAACCTGCCCTTGAAGGAGGAGAGCAGCACGCTCCTTAGAATCCGGGATGGCAAGATTTCATCTCACATTCTTGGCACATGTCAGCAGGAGAAACTGGTCTCCCGGAACAGATTTTCATGTTTGGTAAAGTAGAGATGGTCAATGGAAAGAGGAAGAGCCACACTGGATTGACACAGTAGCTCCAAACACAGACTCAAACGAAACCGTTATGAGGATGGTGCCGGACCAGACAGTGTTTCTTTTGGGTACATCGGATCGCTACGAGTCAGAACTGGCCCGGTGACAGCTAACAAGATTGCAGGAGTGTGTGCATAATGGTATTTGCCTCTGTTGCCTTTAATCCTGCACTCTTCTTTTTAAAAAGAATTACTATAAATTAATAATTTAAAATACATATATCATATCCCTCCATAGTTCAATCACGGCAAGCAGTATTGTTACCACACTCAGTTCCCAAACATTCTTTTTCTTTCTGGATTCCTTGACATCATCTCCCTTTTACACCACCCCCACCCCCCACTGCACCCCCCACCCCCCCAAAACCCTTATTCTACTTGCGCTCTTCTTAGTGTCTTCCTGGGCTTCCATCATTTTTTGCTGACTTCATTCTTATTGTATATTGCCTTCTCTCCCACCCAACGCAATACTTGTCCACACTCTAGCCAGTAATTGACCCTTCCTTTCTCTCTCACCTCTGGTAGTCATATATATATATATATCCTTTTTCTTGATTTTTTACAATGGCGGTTTCTTAAAATACTGTGCTTGTCTTTTTGTGATTGATTCATTTCACTCAGTGTAATATTCCCCCAGATTCATCTATTTTATGAGGTGGTTCATAGACCCATCATCACTCTTTTACTTTGGGTAGTAAGTAGTGCATTGTGTGTAGCACTGTCGTTTGCGTATGCATTCTTCCGCTGACGGCCCTTCCAGTGGTTTCCATTGCTTTGCTATTGTGAATCGTGCTGCAGTGAGCACAGGGTGGCATCTAGTCATTAGACCTCTAGTATATATACACCAAATTTGTCTGTAACTTTCCTTATTTTCCTCTCAATTTATTGAAGGTACCTAAATATTATTAGCTTGGTTTCCTTATCAGGTAGTTCCATCTCTGTACTTTAGTAACATGCTTGATCCATTCTGTCTGATTTCTTCATGTGACCCGGGTGAGGTTTGTTGTCCTTGAACGGGCGTGTCACTGCTGTGTGAGCATCTCACTGGCGGTTGCATGTGGGTGGGCTCTAGGAGCTCACCTCTTGTCTCCACGTGCTGTTTGTTTCTAAA
This sequence comes from Echinops telfairi, assembly GCF_000313985.2. Taxonomy (NCBI): domain Eukaryota; kingdom Metazoa; phylum Chordata; class Mammalia; order Afrosoricida; family Tenrecidae; genus Echinops; species Echinops telfairi. The sequence continues at coordinate 16,372,971 of NW_022104341.1, forward strand.
GGCTGCAAATACATATATGCAGTTCTACTTTTCTTCCCCCCTTTTTTAATAGCCACGCAGACCCGATTTAGGTCTGAGAGATAAGGAATTTGGAGGGATTTTTTAAGGAACATACTGCATATATTTACACAGCCCATCTCACGAGATGAAACCAACAACGAGGGCCCATTAGACACTACAGAATGTGTTTCTTTCTTTTCCGCCCCCATTCTGTCTCCCTCTCTCTTCCTCTCCCTCCTCCTTCCTGTTCCCACCCCCAACCCTAGCCTCTTCATGGTCATCCAAGTCTTGTCTCTTGGTGTATAAACTATGTTTCTTTTTCTTTGTTCTTCCTTATAGTAAGGGTGTGATTAAGTATTCATCTTTGAAAGATTGACTACATTTGCTAAGAATAATGTCTTATAGCTTTGTCCATGTCTTGCAGTGTTTAAGAGTTGTCAGTTTTTAATGTGCAATATTGCTTTGTATGAATGTGCCAGAGCTTGTTTATCCATTCTTCTATAATCAGGACTTTTCATTGTTTCTGTGTTTTTGGTATTATGGAAATCTCTGCAGTAAACATGGGTGTGTATCTGTCGTTCGTGTTGTCTTCTCTGCTTCTTTAGGGCATATGCCCAGTGGAGATGGCTGCATCATAAGGTACTTGCATTTGGATTTGTTTATGGTGGGGTCAAACTGATTTCCATCGTGGCTGTACAATTCTGCAACCTCACCAGCAATGTAGGAGCATGTCAGTCTCTCCACATCTTCTTCAGTATTTATTATTTTCTGTTGTATTACTTTTGGCTAACAGTATTGGCGTGAGATGGTATCTCATTGTTTTAATATATTTTTCTCGTTTTGCTAATGAACATGAACATGAACATGAACATTTCTTCACATGGCTGTCGGCTGCCTGGATGTCATCTTTGGTAAATTGTCTACGCAAACTTTGTGCCCATTTTTTGATTGAATTATTTATATTTCTTGTCAAGATGTTATAGTTTTCTATAAAATTTGGATATTGGTCCTTTTATCTGATGTAAGATTACTCAATATTTTTTCCTAATCTGTGGGTTCCCTGTAAACCCTTTTGCTAAAGCCCTTTGATGTACATAAATGTCTTATTTTTAGCATTTTGACTGTTCTTTATTTTGTCTTCTATAGTGTGGATAGCTTTCATTATGCTCCATAATGTGTTTACACCTCGTATTTGTCCCCATTTTTTTCATTGATGCTTTTTGTAATGTGTGGCTTCTTTTAGGTCTTTGATACAACTTGAATGAATTGTTTTTTTTGGTGTGAGGTATGAGTCCTGTTTCATTCTTTTGCAAGTAAAGATCCAATTTTTCCAGCATCCTTTGTTGAAAGACTATCTCTTCCCCACTTAATTTGTTTTATTCTTTTATCAAAGGATTTGGTTAGTTCTTTGGTTTTAAAAAAGTAATTTATTTTCCCTTATTTTCATTTTATTTTGTGCTTTCTTTCTATCTCTTGTTTACAAAGTTTCCAAATAGTAAAAGTACAAATATACATAAAGATCAACTATATGCTGTACTTAAGGGCTAGAGCAATTTCTTCAGGAATTTGTTTATGATGGCAGATCGTCTTTTAAATATAGTAACCCATATGCCTCTTTAACTCCATAGAAAGAAGATCAGTTTTTGATGAACAGCCTGGCTATTTAGCATAAGTATTCAAGGATTCTGGGCTCTTCAGGCAAACACACAGCAAAATCTTATCTGGACAATGGTATCAGTCCTTCTTCCTTCCCATAACAAACTGAGGGCCTGAGATAAATTTCTTTTTTTAGAGTTACTTGCCATCTGTCCTTCGAAGATGTCTAAGCTTGTGGAAGTCTGCACCGTGCACATGAACCGAGGGTAGCAAAGCAGAGAGAATAATAGTGCAGGCTCTGTTATAGGACAAACCCGTCACCCAGAGCTCCATCTCTTATGGACGTTTGGAAAATTACTTCAGATCTTTACGTTTGGTTTTCCTATTGGTAACATAATAATATTTAGATAAGTTGTGAGTATTGTGAGGTTATAATAATTTTAAAAAGCATTCTGGCATGCATTATGTCTTTAATAGATGTTAACTATGAGTTAACTATGCGAACTCTTTATCAGATCCCACTAAAAATGATCCAGACACATTGGATCAGATTTTTCTCATCGACTTCAATCAGCCAGAGGAGCTACTACAAGAGCCACAGTTCTGCAGGAATTAAAAGACTGGCTAAAAAAAATCTTTCAAGGTCCTTAATCTCTCTGTACATTTTGTTAATATTGTCCCCAGCATTTATTGTTCTTGTTTTTATTTTTTAAAATTGTTCTTGTTTTTATTTTTTAAAAACTAATTGATTTGTGTTCCACTATTGTAAAATCATAAATATGCATGTCTTCAAAAGGAAACAGAAAAACAAAAATCCAGTCCTTTAGAGGATCTTTGTTGCTATCCATCACATCTCCCCTTTCTCTTGCAAAGATATAAAAACACTCTCTAAAGTTTCTTTGTCCCTGGATGATGCAAATGGTTAACACATTTGGTTGCTAAGTGAAAGTTTGGAACTTCAAGTATATCCAGAGGTGCCTCAGAAGAAAAGTCTGGTGATTGATTGATTTATTTTAAGTCAGCCATTGAAAACCCCCTGGAGCACACTCTACTCTGTCGGACGCGCATGAGTCAGAATCATCGTGATAGGAAATGGTAGCTAGTAAAAGTTTCTTTACTTTGGAGAGTTTGAAAATGTGGGGATGGCAAGACTTGCGCTCACATTTTGTTAGAAGGAGCCAGTCTCTGGCAGAGAAGGACGTCGCATTGAACAGAATCATGGAAAACAAGGAAGACCCTCACGGAGCTGGGTTGACACAGTAACTGTAACGATGGGTTCCGACCTGGCAGCAGTTGCTAGGACGGACACGTCAAGTGAGGCAGTGGTTCCGTTGCTGAACACAGGGTCACCCTGACTTCACGTGGACTCAGGGCACCGAACAACACTGCAGTTGTTCACATACGTCTGACAGATCTCTGTTTAACAGAAGGAAAGGCAGAAAAAGGGCCTGGCCCACCAAAATGAAGCTGGAAGAAACAGAGAGTAGAATCGTTTTGTTATGTCAGAGTTGTAAAATAAGTTCCCGAGATGCTTGTCTGGAATTTTCTGGGCAAATCAAATGAAATAACAAATTCAGTTGCTTCAATGCAGTTATTTAAAGTAAAGATGTAACAGTTGGCCGTCTTTCCCAAGATTTGCTTAAACACTTAATCTGCCTAAGTAACAGCAGATGCTCACAGTCATAAACCCCCAAGACTGGAAACAATGATGCACGTGTCATTCTTCAGGCATAAAGTCAAAGCTTGCATGAGGCACCAACGATAGGCAGAGTGACTGGTTAGATTGTGATTGTGCCTGGAGGCTTAAATGTCGATGATAGGCAGAGTGACTGGTTAGATTGTGATTGTGCCTGGAGGCTTAAATGTCGAAGTCCCCTGCCACCCCCCACCTCCCCGCCATGTAGCATTTCCACTAAGCAGTTGTGCCTGGGTCCGTCCCCACTCCACAGCCTGCTGAGTGTGGAGGGTGGGATCAGGTTCGCCATGTGGCTTCCCCTCTCTCCAGGGCCTTTTTGAGAAAGCCATCCAGATGGCTTTGTGGTGAAAGTTGCTCAAGTATTTTCGTTTCATTTTTATTTCCTTTGGAAAATACTCAAAAGGCAGTTTCCTAATTCCCATGTCCTAGATATTTATCCATCGGAAGATTCCAATGCTCATGTTCTGAGAGGATGCTAATTTTATTTGGTTGTTGCTTATCGTCTATGGAGATCACACTGGAAAACAATGTTTTCTTCTGCCTAAACTATAATACATTCTCATTAAAAATAATGAATAATACAAGTAAGCGGATAAAAGTACCCATGATATTGCTATCAGTCTTGACATGTTGATGTTTCCTCTCTCCATATGTGTGCATGCATGTTCAGATTTTTATGTCGATCTCAAAGTTTTTGTCCCACCTTTATTAATTTATTCTTGTTTTATCAATTTGCTACTAGAACATAAGAAACTCTTCATTCAAGAAATAAATTTGGAAAATATCATTTTAGTAGCTAAGTAATCTTTTGTTGTATGAGTAGTACTAGTATAGTAGTAATATAAGTAAAATTGTCTCTAAATGTAACATAAGAAACATGTGTCCCTATTTTTGACTAACATGGTAGTGAGAACATGGTAGCCTTGTAACTAAATGTGAGAAATCGAATACAAACAAAAACCTTCATTGCCATGGACTCCATTTCAACTCCTCGGGACACTATGGGACAGAGCAGAACTTTGCCTGTGGGTGTCAGAGACTAGCTTTTCCAGAATATAGTCTCATCTTTCTCCCCATGGAGCTGCTGGTGGTTTCAAACTCTTGATCTCGAGGTTCAGCCACTGAACTTATAGTCCACTACACCACTAGAGCTCTAAGAGAAAATTCATCAACACTAAGGGCAAGAAGCTGCCAAGAGATAGTCTGACTAAGCCTGAGGAGAGTCAGAGACTAGAGAAAGGAACAGAAGAGAGCACACCAGCCAACCTCTTGCAGCGGTATCCCGGTCCTATTCTTCCTCCCAAGGCTCGTACTTCTGAGCTAAACTCAAACGTCGACACCCGGGATTTAAAGTCTTCCCCAATTTGTATGCTTTTTCAATAGTCTTCTCGATAGTTTTATACTCCCCCATGTTTCTACACATAGAAGTTCAAGGTTTTTACCACCTCCCTAGCTGTGCTGACACTATCCCCTTCAGCTTGAATGTCTCTCCCCTTCCTCAGATCAATTTGTACGATGCCTTTCATCTCTCCCGGCCAGTTGCTTTCTTCCTTCTCTCAGTTCCCATTTGTTCCTATGCATTATTTTTACTTGAGTTAGTGCTTTGAGGCATATATGTTACCATTCCTCCTAGATTATACATCAATGATTTTGAAATTTTCATGTCGGAACATCCTTTGAAACATTACACTCTTTGGGTGAACAGGCACATACAAAGGAATTACTAGGGTTGCTCTGAGTCGGAATTGACTTGACCTCAGTAAGTGTGTTTCTGTGGCGTAAGGAATTAATTGTATCTACAGTTCTGCTAGAAATAGCCTGGTTGTGTTTTTTTTTCTAAGACTGATTTGCTTGGTCTGTAAAAGTCCACGGTATTCAATATTCAATATTCTTTGTTAACACTATAAGCAGAATGAATTGATTGTTCTCCTGTCTTCTTTTTCATTATCTAACTCTCATATGTATATAATGTGTCTGGAAATACTCGAATATTCCTTAGAAGCAAGAATGATAAAACTTCAATTCATTTCCTTTTGACAACTCATTGGGGAAAGACCAATAGCAGGGAAGGGATATTGTAATTAGTAAAATAGAGCATGAACAGAAATGAGGGAAACCTTCAATTAGATTGACACAACAGCCACAGCAGTGGACAAAAACACACCAATAATCAGGGGTCAGCAAACCAGCTCAAGAGACGTATGTGGGTCTTTCTGTAGCTCTGAAGTAAAATAGAACATTTCATTTAAAGGATATTATTCAGATAATGATGATTTGTTTGTAAAAATATATTTATGCATTGACCCCCTCCCCAGAAGAATGCACTACAGAGGACAGCACTGAAGATATAGCCCGGGGAGAGTGGC
>NW_022104341.1:16380001-16381294 GCF_000313985.2 Echinops telfairi
AGATAAGAGTTCTCAACACATGGATTCCAGGACAGATTAACCCCTCAGGAACAGTAATGGGAGTAGTGATACCATGAGGCTAGGGGGAAGGTGGGGGGAGAACGAGGAGAATGGGGAACAGACGCATTGATGGACTTATAAGCTCCCCTCCCCTGAGGGGGACAAATAACAGAAACATGGGTAACGGGAGACAGAGGATGGTGTAAGAGATGAAAATAATAATAATTTATAATTTATCAAGGGTTCACAAGGGTGGGAGGATGGGGGAGGGAGGGGAAAAAGAGGAGCTGATATACCAAGGTCTCAAGTAGAAAGAAAATGTTTTCAAAATGATGATGGCAACATATATACAAATGTGCTTGACAATTAATACATGGATTGTTATAAGAAGAGCTGTAAGAGCCCGAGAAAGTGGTTTATAAAAATAAATAAAATAAAAATACAAGAAAAAATATATATGTTTATATATTTATGGCTCTCAAATAATTTTTAAATTGTTATGAGGGACAGGATTGGTTATTATATCTCAAAAGATTGATGATTGCAGAGCCTAAAGATGGTAGTTATCATGGTCCACAGCTTACAAAGTTGACTAACAGGATGAATATGGTTGGAAAAGAAGCTATAGAGCGTCTGGAGTCTCAGTGCTGCCCTCTGAGGAGACTGCCACCACTTGTACTATGCTAAACTATGTTGAGCTTCCAATCAAAAGCTTTTCAGAATTAGCAATTCACATGGCTTGACTTGTATATTAGTGCTAGAGTTCCCTACTACATAACTCAAAACTCATTGACATCAAATCGATTCTGACTCAGAGACACCTGATAGGACAGGGTAAAACTACACCTGTGGGTTTATGAGACAGTAACTCTTTATGGGAGTAGAAAGCCTTGTCTTTCAGTCTTTTAAAAAAATAATAATTTTATTGGCGCTCGTACAACTCTTATCACAATCCATCCATTGTGTTGAGCACATTTGTACGTTTGTTGCTGTCATCATTTTCTTTCTTTCTTTCTTTTTTAAATCATTTTATTGGGGGCTCGTACAGTTCTTATCACAATCCATACATCCATCCATTGTGTGAAGCACATTTGTACATTTGTTGCCATCATCAATCTCACAACATTTGCCTTCTACTTGAGCCCTTGATATCGGCTCCTCATTTTCCCCCTCCCTCCCCCAATCTCCTTCCCTCCCTTATGAACCCTTCATAATTCATAAATTATTATTATTTTTCATGTGTTACACTGACGGATGTCTCCCTTCACCCACTTTTCTGTCATTTGCCCCCCT
>NW_022104341.1:16382605-16383731 GCF_000313985.2 Echinops telfairi
GATTGGGATTGAGGAAAGCAAGTTTCATCTTCCCAGGGGAGCAGGGGAGCTCACCGAGGACAAGGCTGAGCAGGAGTTCACCATGGTGCACAATCCTGGTTGTTAAGCAGACGTCAGACATGAAGCTCCTGATCAACTGTTTGAACAACAAGCTCCGTGAAGCTTTGGAGTGACTGAAAAAGATTCAAGTTTGAGGCCAGGACACCAAGGCCACTGAACACCTTGGCCTAACCTTGGGTGAGTCTAAGAAGCAATATGATTATCAGCCTTGTCTATTAATACATAGTTTATACACAAAAAAAATTTAAGGAAGAAATCATTCTAGTTCTTTACAAAGTAGCAGAAATTTGAAGAAGAAATATTTTCCAACTCATTATATAAAACTAGTATTACCTTACTAACAAAACAAAGGTATTATAAGAAAACAATAGACCAGGACCACTCATTAAGAGAGTTGTCAAAATACCAAGTGAATACCAAGCAAACAAATGCAGCAACATAAAAAAGTATAACACATTACACAACCAGCATTTGTACATGGGATGAAAGATATATTTAACTATCAAAACCTGTCAGTGTAATTCAGACTAAGAAATGCAGACAAAACCATTAGGGGAAAAACCAATATCTATTCCTGATTAAAAATTCTCAGCAAACTAAAAATCAAAGCAACATCCATAACCTGATAAATGGCATGAACATCATACTTAATGGCGAGAGGCTAATGTTTCACCTCCCAGACGGGAAAAGACATGGATCTATGATTTCAACACTTTTCATCAACGTTGTCGGAATTTCTAGTCAGTAAACAACCGAAAGAAGGAAAGAAAAATTCAGATTAGAAGAAGCAAAACTATTTTTATTCCAAGGCAATATGGCAATATCAGGGCAATAGCATTACAGAAAATCATACGGAGTCAATAAAGACGTTCCTAGAACTGAAAAGTAAGTTCGGCAGCATTAACAGATACAGGCGCAACAGATAGAAACCAATTTTATTTCCTTATAATGGTGAAAAATTAAAAATAAAATGAATAACTCAAAATAGTAGCATAAAAAAGAAATAGCTAAAGTTAAATTTGACAAGCGATAAATGAGAGCTATACACCAAAAACTATAAAAATTT
>NW_022104341.1:16392435-16401615 GCF_000313985.2 Echinops telfairi
CACAACACACCCTCTTGAATGACTAAAAATATAAAGCATATCTAATAGTATAACTAATCCTTCTAAAGTTTATATACAATATACATTTCATTCTCTTTTGTTGGATGCAAGCCCTTAGGAAGAAAAAGTGGAATTTAGGCTTTCACATTTAGCATCCCAATCTCCTAACTGATATTTTCAAGTCTATTATGGTTGACACAACCCAGTAACTATTACTAAAGTATTTAGATAGAAATGAAGAAATAATTTTCCCATAATCAAGAAACTAATAGTAGGCAGAGTGACAGCAAATACTGTATTAGAGGAATGTTAATGATAGAGAAGAAATAGTCTCATAATATTTTTGTGTGTATACAGATTAATTTATTTTCCCTAATAGTTTTATTGAGATACAACTCAAATATCATACATTTCCATAGTCAGTCATATTTAAAAAGAACAAAATTTTTAGTTGATGGTGGTTGTAGCACTGCTTTGCTGCCTGTAGCATGCTTCACCACTGTAGTTTTGTTTGCTTAAAAAATTTTTTTCTGTTTCAGTTTTTAGAGCACATTGTACCCTATCCTTGGTATTTTATTATGTTCAGAAATTGTGTTGATTGGTCAAAATTTAAAATTGCTTTGGACTAAAAAAAAAAGAGTTGTGTCCTTTCACCATATTTATTAAACCTGTATGCTGAGCAAATAATCTGAAAAACTGAACTACATGGAGAAGAACTCGGCATAAAGATTGGAGGAAAGTTTGTTAAGCAGATGACAATGCCTTGCTTACTGAAAGCTGAGAGGACTTGAAGACATGCCGATGAAGGTCAAAGACTACAGCCTTCAGTCCAACTCACTGTAAAGACAACCAAAATTCTCACAGCTACACCGAGGGACAACATCACGCTAAGTGAAGAAAAGATTGATGCTGTCACAGATTTCATTTTACTCGGGCCTACATTGTTCATGGAAGCAGCAGTCAAGGAATCAAATGACATATTACATTAGGTATGTCTGCTGCATGAGATCTATTTAAAGTGTTAAAGAGGAAAGCTGTTTCTTTGAGAACAATGGTATGCTTGAACCAGACCATGGTATTTTATTTTATTTTCAAATCATTTTATTGGGGTTTCATACAACTCTTATCACAATCCATACATACATTCAATTGTATAAAGCACATTTGTACATTCGTTAACCTCATCATTCTCAAAACATTTGCTCTCTACATAAGCTGCTGGCATCAGCTCCTCATTTTTTCTCCCTTCCTCCCTGCTGCCCCCTCCCTCATGAACCCTTGATAATTTACAAATTATTATTTTTTCATATCTTACACTGTCTGACGTCTCCCTTGGCCCACTTTTATGTTGTTCAACCTCCAGGGAGGAGGTTATATGTAGATCCCTGTAATTGGTTCCCCTTTTCTACCCCACCCTTCCTCGACCTTCCCGGTATCACCACTCTCACCACTGGTCCTGGAGGGATCATCTGTCCTGGATTCCCTGTGTTTCCAGTTCCTATCTATACCAGTGCACATCCTCTGGTCTAGCCAGATTTGTAAGGTAGCATTGGGATCATGATAGTGGGAGGAGGACGCATTTAAGAACTATAGGAACGTTGTATGTTTGCTACACTTCATTGCTACACTTCACCGTGATTGGCTCATCTCCATCCCTTGACCCTTCCATTAAGGGATGTCCAGGTGCCTACAGATGGGCTTTGGGTCCCCACCCCGCACTCCCCATCATTCACAATGATATGATTTTTTGTTGTTTGGTGCCTGATAACTCATCCCTTCAACACCTTGTGATCACACAGGCTGGTGTGCTTCTTCCATGTGTGCTTTGTTGCTTTGAAGGTAGATGGCTGCTTGTTTACCTTCAAGTCTTTAAGACCCCAGACGCTATATCTTTTGATAGCTGGGCACCATCAGCTTTCTTCACCACATTTGCTTATGTACTCGCTTTCTCTTCAGGGAAACCATTAAAGAGCAAAGCTGTTTCTTTGAGAACAATGGTATGGCTGAACCAGACCATGGTATTTTCATTTGCTTAATATGCACTTGAAAGTTGGACAGTGAATAAGGAAGACTGCAGAAAATGGATGCATTTGAATTATGGCATTGATGAAAAATATTGAAAGTACCATGGACCCCAGAAGAGGAAACAAATCTGTCCTGGAAGTACAGTCAGAATGCAAATTAGAAAATAAGATGGCAAGACTTTGATTTACATATTTTGTATCTGTTATTAAGAGAGATCAGTTTCTGGAAATGGCCATCATGCTTGGTAACCTAGAAGACCAATGACAAATGAAAGACTTAATGAGATGGGTTGACACAGTGGTTAACAATTGGGAAGATGGTGGAGGATTGGGCAGTGTTTGGGGTTCCTTGAGTCACAGCTGACTTGAAGCCACCTAACAACACGGTTTTGTTATTTGACTTCAAGTCTTACAATGAAGTTACAGAAGTCAAGACAGTAGTATGTAAAACTAGACAAATAGAAAAATGGAGTTCAGAAATAAATCCTTTTGACGAAGGTACCAAGTGAACTCAGTGGTGAAAAGGCCAACCTTCCCAACAAATGGTACTGTAAATATTGGCTCGCCATATGCAAAAATAAAAGATTACTTAAAATCTACTGAGGTGCATCACAAACTAAATATGAGCTAGAGATTCTACAAGAACCTAGGAAAACTCTAAGCAATCCTGAATTTAAGAAGTATATCTTAAATCAACACAAAAACACAAGCTGTTAAAGAAAATGTAAAAAAGTTATATATACTTATATACATCCAAATGTTTACCTTCAGTCATCAAAAAGGCAAAAATTAAAAGACGAGGCACAGACTGAGAGAAAGTACTTGCCAAATGCATTATCTAATAGTGGATTACATACTCTATATGTATCTGGAATATATAATGACTCTTTATAATTGTGAATGTTGGACATTGAATAAAGAAGACTGTAGAAGAGTAGATGCAGTTGAATTGTGATGCTGGAGAAGAATAGTAAAAGTACCATGGACTGATAAAAGGACAAACTGGTCTGTATTGGAAGAAATAAGGCCAGAGTGCTCCTTAGAAGTAAGGATGGCAAGACTTTGTTTGACAAACTTTGGACATATTACCAGGAGATTGGACATCATGCTTGGTAAAGTGGAGGGTGGTGGTGGTGGTGGTGAAAAAGATGAAGGTCCCGGGTAAGATGGATGGACACAGAGACTGCATCAGGGGGCTCAGACATAGGAACGATTGTGAGAATGGCTCAGGGCCATGCAGTGTTTCATTCTGTTGTGTGTAGGGTAGCTATGGGTTGGAGCCAACTTGCTATCATCTAAAGACAGCATAATTTACTAATAACAAGACAAGCAATTCAGTAAAATATGAGTAGAATGGCTGAACAGACATTTAATCAAAGAAAATATAAAGTTGGCAAATAAGCTTATGAAAAATGCTCAGCAGCATTAATTGCTAGGAAAATGTTGAAGCAACAATAAAATACCACAACACACCCTCTTGAATGACTAAAAATATAAAAAGCCTAACCATATCAATGATCAGTGAGGACACAGAGCATGTGAAATTCTCTTATACTATTGAGATACAAGTAAGTGCATCCAAAAACCAAACTCCGTGCCTCCCAGTCTATTCTGATTCATAGGGACCCTACAAGATAGGGTAGGACTGTCCCTGTGGGTTTCCGAGACTGGAACTTTTTACAAGAGTAGAAAGCCTCTTCTCTCTCCCGCAAATTGGCTGGTGGTTTTGAATTGCTAACCTTGTGGTTAGCAGCCCATTTCAAAACCATGATGTCACCAGGGCTACTAGTACGTACGTGTATGTCCAAAATTTCACATCCCTGTTGGGAATATAAATGATGCAACCACTTTGCAAAAGAGGTTGGCAGATTTTTTGTTTGCTTATTTATTTGTTCTAAGTGAAACATCTCCCTTCTACATGGCCTAACTATTCCTCCCGTAGGTTATTTGCTAAGAGAAATTAAAGCACACAGTCACACAACAACTTTTATACAAATGTTCATATTGGCTTTTACATAGCTGAAGACTGAAAGCAGCGCAAATGACCATGAACAAGTGAATGGATCAACACATTCTAGTTATATTATACATTGGGACAGTACTCATTAATAAAAAGCAATCGATATTTGCAACAGCCCTAGTGAATCTTAAAATCATTATGGGAACGAAAGATAACAGACAAAAAACAAAATGTAGAATATGATGAAATCTGATTCCATCTATATAAAATTCTTTAGCATTCAAAGTAACAGAGAGACAGAACAGGTCATTGGTTATCTGCAGGAATAGAGGGAAAGGGCAGGTCAAAGAAAGAGATTATAAAGAGGGCATGGATGCACCTTTGGGACAATATACATGTTTATTATCATGATTGTGGTAGTTTCATGGGTGTGCACATATTACAACATTCATCAAGTTGCATACTTCAAAGATGTGCATTTTATTGTGTGACAATTATGCTCCAACAAAACTGAACAGAGTTGATTTTTCTAAAAGTAAATATATACGTTGACAGCCAAACTCAGTGAAAGTGATTCTGCAGAGACCTAGGGTACACTTACACAACGGGTTTGCATTAGTCCAGGTGGATTAGAGAAACAAATCCAGAGACACTCATATGTATACAAGACAGAGCTTTATATCAAAGAATAATTGTATATTAAGAAAAATCCCATCTCAGTCCAGATCAAGTCCCTAAGTCTGATAATAGCCTATACGTCTGATAAAATCCTCTTTAGACTCAAGCAACACATACAATGATGCCAAATGCAGGAAGATCACAGGCCAGTGGGTGGAAAGTCTTGTGGATCCAGTGGAAGTGGAAGCATCTCAGCGCTGACGTGGGTCTCCACATGGTTCCTCCAGCTCCAGGGCTCTGGCTCCATCAGCAAAGCTCCATGTGGCTTGTCAGCAGGAATGTGTAGCAGAGAGAGTGTGTGTCCTGCCACCAGGGAGGAAAGCAGGAGTTCCCAGAATCCTCAGTAGAAGGTCATACCCACACAGAGACCTCACTGGCTATAACCTAATTGACAGTATAGACTCCACCCCTTCACTTAAGTTGACAGGAGATTATGTAACTGCCACAGGGGGTTGTTTGTTTGTTTGTTTGGTTGTTTTTCTCATAGTCTAGTTTATTTAACATCCCAGAAACACTGGCACTACTTTAAGACCAAGTGCACCAGACCTTGGAGCAAAATCACTAAGATTTATGTACTCTATCCTACAAGATGAGAACTGGTGGTGTACTGGTTACCACCAGTTGGGCTGCTAACCTCAAGGCCAGCGATTCACAACCACCAGACATTCCTTGGGAGAAAGACAGGCTTTCTACTCCTATAAAGAATCACAGTCTCAGACCCCACAGGGCAGTTCTATCCTGCCTTAAAGGATATATTAGCAACAGCTAGCCGGTGGCGGTGAATGAGGCCAACAGGGTCATTGTGAGTTGGAATTTGCTCGATGACAGTGAATTTGGTTTTTTTGTTGTTTTCTCTACCTGTTAGTATTTTGCCTAAGACAAATTGCTTGACTTTCTATTTGCTCAATTTCTCATTGGTAAAATGAAATTGGTAGCACCTACCTCAGGGATTTGCTATAAGGATCCAATGTTTAATATATGCAAAACCCATAGTGCCATATCTGGTACATGATAAGAACTCAATAGTGCGAACTGTTATCAGTGTTTTTCCAATGTCGGTCATTTGCAAACCACCTTCATTTTATTTTGCCATATACACAATAGCTGAACTCTTAACACAAATGTCCTTACTGAAACTTCCTAGTTTGTATTTAAATAAACCCAAGTCCATTTTTTTAAAGTTAGGGAATAATGTGTTTTCAGCAGAATTGTGGTCTTAGTGTCATTACAGCTTCCTCATACCTGTGAGACAAGTACATAAAAATCCAACATGTAAATGTATGACAAATATATACCATTAGAGAGAGAGAGGATGGGCCAGAGACATCTATTTGCTAATAATTAATCTTTTGATAATCCCCTGTGATACCCATATCACATTTGGGAAATACAAGAACAGGGAGGGCTTAAAGCCCAGATTTTCTGGATTATCGATCTAACGTGGATTGGAAAATCTTTAGAGACCATGTTGGAGGTCTTTAACTCCAATCAAAGAATGATGTAACTGTGGTCTCCAGAGATGTTTGAAGAAATAGCCACTCCATTCACTGTCACTCATTGGATCAGCTGGTCCAAAGGTAAAAGCCACCACACTTCAACCTCAAGTTCAAAATGACATTGGGCTCTGTCAGTGACCATTCTATGACACCCTGGATCATCCAAGAGAAAGCATTGCTCTGACCAAACTTAGAGGATTCTTTTGCCAAGGTCTCGCTGGCCGCTTGGAGTGAGTTCGGCTTCTCCGGGAAAGCAGCTCAGTTCGTCCTTCTCTTCTTATCACAGAGGCATTGAGTGGTGTGAGAGATAAAGCCAGAGGACAATAGGTGTCTTACCTTGACTGTGAAGAGCCAAAGGCCTTGCTTTGTATTTTAGAGCATTAAATCAATGCTCTCCGAGTTTCTATAAACACTAAAATACAACTAGATAAAGGATTCCAAATATTTCATAAAGGGAAAACCATTTCCCCATCCTTTCTAGTTATATTTAACTTTTGCATCTGCTACCCTCTGTACTTAAAATCAATCATGCAAAAACTGGTAGAGGAAAAGAAAAAGACAGCAGCTCCCATTGAAAAATAACATTTAACATTTTAATTCTTTAATTTGCAGTGAACACATAGTAAAAGACTGAAAGGACTCTTGCAGAAGACTGAATTTCTAATGTTTAGATTACTAAGGGGAGAAAGACAGAGCTTTCTACTCCTGTAAATAGTTATAGACAGAGCTTTCTACTCCTGTAAATAGTTATAGTTAGTCTTTGAAACTCACAGGGGCAGTCTCCCCTGTCCTATAGAGCCGCTCTGAGTCAGCATTGACTCAATGACAGTGAGTTTGGTTTGGGTTTTGAAAGATTACTCAACAGAGGCCTTACTCCTTTGTTATAGGAGCTCAGGGAAACTTGGCTTTAGTTCTTGCGATTGTGGATTAATGCTTTGAGCAGTTGATAACTGTGTAATGTATGATGGGAAATCCAGGGTTTCAAGAAGACACCTAGTGTGTAGAGTGGGTCAGGAGTGTACACAGGTAGACAAATAAAGAAGTAGCATCCCCACTGAACAGGGCCCTGGTGACAGAGTGATTATGCGTTGGGCTGCTAATTTCAAGGTCAGCACTTTGAAACTGTTAGGTAGGCTAGCGTAGGGCTGGGATGTCCATTAACAAATGCCCAGAGGGCCAAGCTATGGAAACAAAGGAGTGACACACTGCACATGCTCAGAGGTTCAGGTTTCCCGCCGGGTAGGCATGGGTGGATGCTGAACCTGGATTGGCCCACCTAGGCCAGGTGAATTCAATTCAGCCAGTGAGGTCGTCCACCGCGCCTCCCTGCGAAATCATTGAAAAGGCAGGAGCCGTCAACCGGCAGAACTTTGGCAGAACTTTGGGAGAACTCTGGGACACTTCTGCTTGACACCGAGCAGCTTCCAGGCAGGCTGCATGTTTGGGAGGAGTCCTATGGGTACCTGTGTAAACCTGAAACTTCTTCTAATGCTCATAAAACTCACTTGGATCACAAACCAGGCTTCGGCATGAATTCTTTCTCGCACAGAGCCAAGGACTGAGGTATATCTAGCTACAGAGAAATCTAACAAAACCACCAGCTGCTCCATGGGAGAAAGGCAAGGCTTTCTGCTACATTAAAGAGTTAATTTAAAAAACTCATAAAGAGTTAAAGTCTTGAAAATCCACATGGAAAATTCTACCTTGTCCCATATGGTCACTATGAGTTGGAATTGATGTCAGTGGTTTTTGTTTAGGGGATGGGGGGCACAGGCATGTTGAGGAGGATTCCTGGTGGGATAAGCATTGGACTGCTTACCCAGTACTTCAAACCCAACAGCTGTTCCATACAAGAAAGATGAAGCTGTCTGCTCCCGTCAAAAATGTAAAGTCTGAGAAACCCTCTATAGGATCACCATGAGTTGGAGCGGCCTGGATGACAGTGAGTTTGTTTGCTTGCATAGGTCTTGTGAGACATGAAGATAAATTGAGACATTGATAGAGACGGGAACTGGGGACAGTATCAGAATCT
This sequence comes from Echinops telfairi, assembly GCF_000313985.2. Taxonomy (NCBI): domain Eukaryota; kingdom Metazoa; phylum Chordata; class Mammalia; order Afrosoricida; family Tenrecidae; genus Echinops; species Echinops telfairi. The sequence continues at coordinate 16,400,626 of NW_022104341.1, forward strand.
TTACCATATACAAAATGGAAATAATCATACTAAAGATGAAAAAGAGATCAGACTTATGGGGGCATCATTCAAAATTCATCCGTAGAAGAAAAATTATCAGGTCTAATAGCACTTAACTGCCGAAACACTAGTGAGAGTCACAAGGTTAGTGACAAATACTATGTTCAAAGTAAAGTAAAACCAGATATTAGACTTACCAAGCCTTGCCATTGAACAACTAACGGGATGCAGTACAGGAGACTATTTACCTACATGTGTTAGGGATATCTGGCTTTATAAAAAGTGGGTAAAATCACCAAGTACAAATGATACTTAATTTTAAAATAGCATCTCAATGAAATTTAATTGTTTCTTATTGAAAATTTATACTACAAGAAAAGAAATTTTCATTTGGTTGATGGCATTTGAGGTGTCACAGGAAAGGTAATACAGTATAAAGTGTTACGAATACAGTCCTTGCATTGGGCCTCTACTTAAGTATTCCCTCCATACAAGAACCTTTAAGACCCAAGACATCTTGGGCATCATCTTGCATTGATGCTGGGCATCATCTTGCATTGAGGGAGTACTTGAGTTCCATTAAACTGACATTCCATGATGCTCACCTTCTCGACGTTATCACTGAAGACAAAGTGGGCGCATAAGCAAATGTGACAAAGAAAGCTGATGGTGCCCGGCTATCAAAAGATAGAGCATCTGGGGTCTTAAAGACTTGAAGATAAATAAGCGGCCATCTAGCTCAGAAGCAGCAAAGTCCACATGGAAGAAGCATGCCAGCCTCTGTGATCACGAGGTGTCGATAGGATCAGGTATCAGGCATCAAAGAACAAGAAAATCATATCATTGTGAATGAGGGGGAGTGCAGAGTGGAGACCAAAGCCCATCTGTAGGCAACTAGACATCGCCTTAAGAAGGGTCACAGGGAGGAGATGAGCAGTCAGGGTGCAGTATAGCACTGATGAAACATACTGCTTTCTTCTAGTTCTTTAA
>NW_022104341.1:16401932-16412605 GCF_000313985.2 Echinops telfairi
AAAAAAAAAAATAAATTATAAAGGGTTCATGAGGGAGGAAGGGTGGGAGAGGGATGGGGGGAAAGGAACTGACACCAAAGGCTCAAGTGTGGAAAAAAATATTTCGAGAATGATGATGGCAACAAATGTACAAATGTCCTTGACACAATGGATGGATATATGGATTGTGATAAGAGTTGTACAAGCCCTCAATAAAATGATTTTATAAAAAATATAGTCCTGTGTCCACAGGGCCTCTTCTCAGGCATCTGGTATGCATATCTCTCTCTGGTCCTTGGCCTCTCAGCTTGGTGGTTCCTTGGCCTTTGGCCTACTTGAGCAAGTGTTCCAAAGCTCCCATAGTGCTCATAGATGCCCAAAGGGCTTTCACTTTGCAAGCCACCCTCCTGCCCAAAGGCACTCAGGGACACCAGGAAGAAACCCAGTGCTCTGCTCCAGGGTCTTAGAACTGCTCCTCTGCTCCGTCATGTGGGCTCTGTACTGCAGGCTCTGTTGCGTTTGCTACTTCAGGCAGGGATCTTGCTTGTACTTCACTGATGGATTTTCTATCTTGATGGTCATGGAATTCCCTTTGTTCCTGATTCTGAGATGGCTCTCATTTATATGCAGGAGAATTGCAAAGCTGACCAATAACTGAGTTAGAATCCTCTATTCGTTTTTGCATAATAACACCCAGTTATTTTGTGGGAGTTACAAAGACTAGGGATCCATACCAAGTAATTTCACTCAACTTGATTCTACACAGTGGTTCCCAGTGGTTTGCCCAAATATTAGACTATTTGCTGTTATATAAGGCAATCTAATGTAAACGATGCAATCACCCTCCATAAACACAATCTAATGTAATCAATTGAAAGGAGTTCCTTAGCGTGTAATCTGCCTCTAGACAATCAATCTATAGTTTGACAGAATTTACTCTCCCTTGTCCATTCTGCACTCTTTTTATCACTAATCCATGGATTTTGGAAAGCAAACCTCTGCATACTCTATGAATTTTGGATTTGCTACCCACCACAAATATGCAAGCCAATCCCTTGCAGTAATTCTCTCTCCTAATAAACATACAAATGAATAGAAGCATATATTCACATAGATATGTATCTTATAGATATACAGATTTCTTTCTAAAGAACCTGAAAAGACAGTGGCTATAGAATATATAACTATGTAACATTGTGTCAACTTGAAACTGATGAACCACTAAAAAAGGGGAACCCAAGCAAAGAGAAGCTAAGCCATAGGCAACTGTCAGAGGGAGGCTGTGCTCATTTGTTCAGCTGTCTGCCTGCTTGGGAGTGTGCAGTTATTTTCACAGTAGCATAGAGAGTGCTCCCAAATACTTGGCAAGACAATAACAGAACCCCTAATGAAAAGAAACGCCTGCATCTACTTTTCAAGTACACTTTAAGTGTATATTCCTAAATTGCTGGATACCAGAATATGACATGAGCCATGAATATTTCGTTCCACTCAATTCAGTATATTCTTCTCAAGTAAGACTTATAGTGGGAATTTTGACACACACTTAAAGTTATAGAAATGCAAATAAACAAATTACATTAACACACACATGTTTCTATTTGTAAAAAGGTTAATTTTTATCACTAACATTTCTATATTTAATCATGCTTTTTAATCCTATGTTTAAAGTTCTGTATTACGATGAATTGTTCTTGGGCTTTCATCATGGTAGATTTCAATGCTTAAAAAATGAATGCAAGTTAGAGAAAGATGGTCAGAACATATTAAATTGTAAATTGTAATAAGGTTTGACAGGGAATGAAACTTTCACTTGAGAAAGTTAGTTGAAATTCTTTACAATGCTGTTCACTTTAAGAGTGATTCATCATGGTTCCCCCATTTCGAACAAAGTCGATGTTGTCTTTTCCTAATTCATTTCGACTCTGAAAATTGCTGTTTTCAGTTACTGAATCAACTTGTTTTACTGCCCCGCAATGCCCCAAGAGTCCTTGCCAATGAAAGATGAAATAACAACAATAAAATATTGACTCTCAGTAGGATTGTCCTTCGCTGAGCATCCAGGTATTTCGTTCCACTCAATTCAGTATATTCTTCTCAAGTAAGACTTAGAGTCTCTTTGGAGAGAAACCATGTTATTGAAAAGGAACAGAGACTGAGAAGCCACTCCACACAGCTTTTTGAGTAAGGAAAAAAACACTATTTCTATGGTTAAAGCAAAAGACATTGTAAAGGACATCACAAACGTTCCTTTCCTCTCTGCAGGTTAGAATGACTATTACAAAATCCTTGTAGGAACAACTTGCTAACGTTCAGATTAATTTTCAGAGAAATGTTTTATTTTTCTTCTCAAGACACAGTTAAAGTTGATTAGGCAAAGGATAATAAAAAGATTGCAGCCTTTGTTTGGCCAAGCACAAAAAAGAGATTCTGTAAAATAAGTAAAATAAAATTACCCAAGGAAGATATGTAAATTTTCATTTACATGAGACTTGAAAGGGGCCTTACAGTTCAAGTATTTGAAATCCTTCCATTTGCACAGAAGAAGATTGAAGCTTTTTAACATAAAAGGTGATTGATCCCATTACTTTGCCTAGTAATGCTTGATATTAGCATTTCCCCAGAATTTACAACTGGCAAAGCAGATGAGCCATTTGGGGGGGGATTCAGTATGGAAAGCACATTCATAAAAAAAGGATTTTCTGTTACACATTTATTTGAACTGGCATTTCATTAGGAAGTTTTATGGTCCCGTACATCTGGTCCTTTACCTATAAAGAATTGTGCCTTCTATTTCATTTTTCCGACACCATTTACCCAGACGGAAACATGTGACAGTAAATGATTACAAGAAGTGGGGCACCATGATACTTCTTCAGTCGATAGCTGTACACAGTGTGGGCTGGCCATATTTGACCTCCCCTGGCTCCCCTACCCCCTTGCGGCAGGTGTCAGACTTGCCTCCTCAGTCCTTCTTATTCTGACACCAACCATTTTCTCCCCGCTGAATTTGTATCCATGCTGAATTTGATGATTTCTTGCAACGGCCACACAGAACTCACAGACGGTATTCCTGATTATTTTTTAGATGATTTACTGGAGACATGAAGAGGTTACCACAAGCAAGATCAGTAAGTGTGGACACAGCTGTTGCTCCACAGCAGCACCCCTCCTCAGCCACTAGCCAAGTCTCTTTCTATTCTCTGCCTGTCAGCCAGGTGGTCCCTTGACTTCGGCCTCAGTGAACTTGGGAGTCAGCTCACTTGTCCCTCTGTGTCGCAGCCCGGTGTCTTGGGCCAAATGAGGAGAAGTTATCCACAGTCTGGCCATTGCTCCTGGGAAATCCCACACTACAGTCTCTGGTGCATCTGGTTAGGTCGGCATCCTCCACTGCACACAGAGATCTTGGATGTGCTTTTCCGAATGGTCTTGCGATTTTGTGTTCCAGAAGGCTCTTACATACTGAGGAATGCTTTTGATGGATGCGTGGTTTTGATGGACGTGTAGTTTGTTTTTAGCCAACCAAGCTCCCAGGAGTGGTGTCTTAAGTCACACTGGAGTCGTCTTAAAGGTGTCCCCAAGGAAACAAAGGGTGTGGCTTTGTTTACACCTCTACTAAGGTCAGGATTTAACCCTACTTTAAGCCCATCACAGAGAATTCCCTCTAAAATGGGATTATCACTGCAGGCTATAAGGTGGAATTGTATATGGATCAAGAGGCAGCGGTGGGAGCAGAACAAGGGAATGCTGCCTGATTTAAAATCAGGAAAGGTGTGCGCCAGAGTTGTATCTTCTCACTATATTTATTCAATCTGTACGCTGAGCAACTAATCTGGAAGTTAGACTATATGAAGAGGAATGTGGCATCAGGCTTGGAGGAAGGCTCATTAAAAACCTGGGATCTGTAAATAACATAACGACTTGCTGTAAAGGAAGAGACGGTGAAGTTTTTACTGCCAAAGACCAAAGACTTTCTTAACTCCATGTTTACAGCTGGACCAATAAGCAACATCACGATAAATGGAAAACAGATTAGGCAGTCAAGGGTTCAATTTACTTGGATCTATCATCAACATCCATGGAAATGGCAGTTCAGAAATAAAACTCTTAGAAATGTTAAATCAAATGTTGAAGTGGTAATAGGTAAAGTCATCACTTTGAGAACTCAATTAGTTATACCTGTCCCCTGTCAGGGTACTTTCAACCTCCTCATGTGCATGAGAAAACTGGATAAGGAATAATGAATGCACTTTGATGATAGTGTTTGTGAAGAACACTGACTGTACCATGGATTGTGGGAAGGATGAACAAATCTGCCACGGAAGAAGTGCGTCAAGAAAGCTTCTTAGGAGCAAAAATGGAAAGCCTTTGTCTCCCTTATTTTAGGATGTATTGTCAAGAAGGGCCAAACTTTCAGGAAGTATCTCATGCTGTTTCGACAAGCTGCTCAATCCCTGAAAGCACTCTCTCAACGACACCAAGAAATCGGAAAGACAGTCATCTGGCCAACTGACTGCTGGAGATCCATATTTCTACCCATTCTAAAACCAAGTTGACACAATCGAATGGGGAAATTATCAAACATTATCATTGTGGTAATTAGGGTTTGTGTCAACTTGACTGAGGCAGGATCCTCAGTCGTTTAGCCGTAAGGACCACCACTAGACTAGCAAATGTAACAACTCATTTAGCTCCACCAGAAAACTTCCTGCCTGAAGTACTGAGCAATCACTTTGTGGGCAGGCAAACCCATGCTGCTCTCTGTTGTCCTCTTCAGTGTAAAGTTCTCTCTTTTGTAGCTAGGGGCTCCTCGGGGCAGGCACCCCAGGTCCAGAGATCCACTCCATACCCACCGTTTCTCTGTAAGAGTACGATCCCATTCCTTTGGAGGGTGGCCAGTTAGACCATAGTCACTGTGTTTGATATCTTAGAAACAGTCAACTTCTCTTCTCTGAACATAATATGTTCATCTTTGAAAAACTCCTTTCCATTTCTGCTGAACGTACAGCAATTATTCTGACAATACTTTCAGCTCCTTGACCATTTTCAGGAATTGCATAATTCACTCAGACTATCTCATGGGAATTTGGGGCATCACACAAGGCTGAAACCAATGCCACCCTCTGGTTGTTTGACACTTTTTCTCCTTATATTATATGTTTGTTTACTGGAGTAACAAGTCAAGGGAAAAAGATTGTATTCTTTCATCAAAAGTACAATGAGTTTTATGAAACAAATAAATAAATATTGCAAGCATGGTTCTATCTAATTTTTTGTCCCTAGGGACCGAATGGACATTACTGTGGGCACTCAGAATGCGCTGCTGCACAGCTGAACTTTACAAGAAGAGGACGGAATGTAAATGTGTGATCTCCACATCGGGTGGTTGCCCAGCTGCCCACCTCAGAGAAAACCCTGACGACAAGCGCCTTGTTAACAACTGGTTTGCTGAACTCAATGAAAAATTAGGTAACAGGTCTGCCAAACTGGCTGGACCCCACCACTGGAAGGACCGAAATTCTACCCTTTACATCCATGGTTGAAGAAGCTCTCTCATTCCCTGAATTGCAGGAAGTAGAAGCCCATGGTCTACAATTCCAATACCTTTGAACTTCTTCCCTGTTGGCATTTCCTCTTTTTTGTCTTGCTCAAAAATGAAACAAAACTTGGCTATTGAAAAATATTCTGAAGAAAACCTAATATCATCTCTCATCAAGTGCTGGCTTCCTCTGCACAACTTCACCTAACATTCTTCCAGGCCTACGCTTGAGCACTTCCAGTAAGTGGGAGCTCACCTTTATCTAAGGCAACACAAATATTCTGGTGGGGATTTTTTCCTTTTAATAAGTGGAGCAATCTTTCCATGCAATGATTACTTTGGAGGGTCTGGTTCTACACATTGGGATCCGATGAAGCAAGACTGGGTGGCACGAGCAGTAGCCAATCAGCTGCTAAACTGAAGATTGGACCACAAACTGACCAGTCATCACAGTAGGCCATAAGTCACTCAATTAGCATCGTCCTAGCTAATCATTTTATGGGAGTTACAAGACCACGACTGGAAAGAACTTACAAGAAAGACTCACTGCATTGCAGATGCTCAACTTCATAACGAATCAGGGAAATGCAAATGTAAAACACTACTAGATTTTTTCCCCTAAGTAGTAGGTAGACAAAGGAGTCCTGGTAGGGGAGAGATTAGGAGTTCAGCTGCAATCCACAAGCTCAGGGTTCTAAACTTCCAGCCACTCCACAGGAGAAAAACAGGACTTTTTACTCCCATAAACAGATACCGTTTCAGAAACTCACCAGGGCATGCTGCCTGTCCTGTGGGGTCACTGTGAGTCGGCATAGACTCAATGGTACTAAGTAGTGAATATTAGGTAGACAAAATACCAAATTTGGGCAAACTGTTCAGTAATAGTAATTCTTTTTAACTTCTGTTCCAACCACTTCAGGAAACAGTTTGCTTTTCTTATAAATGTGATGATGTATACATTTTAAAGCCCAGCTATTTCATTAGTATATATAGATTCCTGAAAAAATTGTTGTTCCGCAGGAAAATTCCTGTTGATAATATTTTTGCTCATAATAGAAAAAAACTGAAAACAACCAAATACCTATCAACAGTGTAATATAAGTTGTATATAAGCTGTGGGAAACTCTTATAATGTGATTCTATAAAGCATTACATTTTCAATGATTTAAAGCTATACACAGGAGCGTTAATGGATTATGCAATAACATAATTTTGTGTGCGAGTAGAGTCATGGGAAAATATATTATTTAACTAAGCCGTAAAACTAAACTATATATACTTGGGGGTATATCTAGAAACCTTGGGGAGCTCTGGTAATGCAGTGGTTACCTATGGGGCTGCAATCCACAAGGTCAGCAGTTAAAAACCACCAGCTGCTCTAAAGAAGAAAGACAGGGCTTTCTACTCCCTTAAAGAATCGCAGTCTTGGAAAGGACGGGGGCAGTTCTAGCCTGTCCTATAAAGTCACTGTGAGTCATCATTGACTCAGTGGCTGTGAGTTTGGTTTGGGTTTTATAGGAACTTTGGAGCCCTGATGGTTAGTGGCATATGCATTGGACGGTTAACCACAAGGTCAATGGTTTGAAACCTCCAGCTGTTCCATGGGAGAAAGATGAGGCTTTCTACTCCTGTAAAGAGTTACAGTCTCAGAAACTCACAAGGGCAGTTCTGCTCCGTCCTCTGGGTCACTATGACACAGAATTGGCTTGATGGTAGTGAATGAGGATAGGAATCCTTGTAGCAAAAAAGTTAAGCACTTGGCCTTTCACTGAAAGGCCTATGATTAGAAGCTACTCAGTGGTTTCCAAGAAGAAAAGACATGGCAGTCTGCTCCCATAAAGACTACAGCTTTAGAAACCCTATGCGGCATTTCTACTCTGTCATATGGAGCTGCTGTGAGTTGGAATCAGCTAGACAGCACACCACAACAAAGGTATAAAACCTCCAAATGGAACGCAAGGCGAAGGTTAATATATGGTTCAGGTTATCGGTTATTGCTAGGTGGAAAGAGGGAGCTGTGATCAGGGGAGGCCATTTAATAGGTCCTGGGGAATTATAATCCTGCATTTCTTGGTCTTGGTGGTATATACATAGGTGTTCATCTATTGCTCTTTAATATGCATGCTAGTTTTCAAAATTTCAAATTTACAGATTCTAAGAGACCAAAAACAGATACCCCCAATTCAATAGGTTAGGATGGCACTCAGAAATCAGAATGATCACATTCCATAGTGAGTCTTTATTATTATTACTTTTGTTTAGGATTCTTCAGTCTTAGAACTTGGTCTTTCAAAAAGAGCTACAATGTGATAAAAAGAGACAATTTATTTTTCAAAATTACACAGGTCTTCAGTTTTAGAATCATCACTTTACTAACCCCAAATCTGAGCATTTACAAAAGAAAATCAAAAGAAGTTCCATTTAGGAAAGTTACACAAGAATCTTGTGAGCAAGCCACACCATAAAACATCTCCGTACCATGTCAGTACCATATTGAGAAATCCAATCAACCATTATACCTTTATTGGTTGAGGTATTTCGTACCTGAAAGTCAACCCCATGCCCTCTTGATTTATCATTTCCTATAGAAATCTAAAACACTGTCATTTTCACAAAATATGAAATTATTGCCAACGACCTTTGCAGAAATAAAATTTGGTTATAGGATATAAAATATAAGAAAGGTGACATAGGTCAGCTGCCAGTCAATATTAACGTTAACTTTTTCTAAGATACATTAAGTTATAACAATAAACCCAAGGAACACTGATTATCTTGGGGATCTCCATATAGAGTGCTGCTCTGCCAAGCAATGCTTCTCCGGAATAATTTTATTTTACATATTTACATATTACGTTCTCGACTAGACACAACAAGGAACTGCTCCAGCCACCACATCTCAATGGCAGTGTTCAGGTCGAAAGTTTTCCTTTAACTTTTTGCTCACAGCAAGCGGCACCGACAGCCATTTTCTTCCAGATTCAAGGACTCTGAATTCTCAGCTAGTTGTTTTTCCCGTGGAACGAAGAGCAACATTAAGGATTGGAACTGATAAATACTGTCTCTGATTGGTTGTTTTCAACATTAGCTACACTTTTGACTTCTGTGCTTCTACCAGGCTGTATGACCCTTTCATGTTGGCTTTTCTTGCAAAGTAAATGATCATTCCAATGGCAGGTATCATTAAGGTGGATGCACAATAGAGTACAACAAGTTCAGGAGAAAAATAGTCAGTATTTTCTCTTCCTGGAAAATAAGGAAATGGATACAATTAATACCTAATGCAAAATGAAACCATTTAATAATAATAGCAACACACTCTATGATAACAGTACAATTAGTTCTCCCAGAGAAGTGAATCAAAGCAGCAATAAGGACAATTGGATCCAAAGTGCATATTTCTCTAAATTTTCCAAATAATCAGAAAGTAGTTGTTAAGGTCTTTACAGTTCTGAGGATGATGCTCATTGGTTTCCATGATCTTGGATTCAAGCGGCTTCAAGTTGAGTTGTAGAGTGGGTGAAAATTTGAACGATTACTTTGCAGGAATAGGAAATGGGGAAAAGTGTATCTACAAGAGAACTGTGACCCTAAAAACCATTAATTGAAAAGACTAACCAGTTCTCCAAGCAAATCTCTGTAACATTTAGACTGCATCCAGGACACATATTGCCCTAAGTGGATTGGACCCCACATGTTACAGAGAGCCATAGGGTTTACTTGACTGCAATAATTATGGATGCAGATATTGGCGCAGAGGATTCAAACTGCCAACCTTTGGGCTACTAATTAAGTGTGAATCTATCTCATCCCACAGAAACTGCCAGCCAACAGTCAAATATAAGATAAAGGCAAACAAATTTTAGCTATGGATTTTTCAGAGATATATAGAAAACTTTACATTTCATGTGTCTGAAATAGGGCATCTCAGTGTATATTAATCTTTTTCAGTATTGATACCATTTCTTGATAAACTGAAGTTCTTTATCATACACAACTCATTGTTTGTATCATACACAAACTCACTGCCATCGCGTCAATTTTGACTTACTATGACCCTAGAGGTCAGGGTAGAACTGCCCCATGGTTTTCCAAGACTGTAACTCTTTACAGGAGTAGAAATGCGGCTGAGCTCAGTTAGCAGCCCAGCGTGTGACCATTACACCACCAGGCCTCCTGATTACTTCATCTGAAATATCACTTTCTCAGAGATGTTTTCCTTGACATGCACTTCCCGTATTTTAAATTAGAAACCCAAACACATTCTCATAACCCACTACCATGATTTGTAATTACACATTTCTTTGTACGATTATCTATTACCTTTTATTTTCTCCTTTAGACTATACGGGTTTGTATGCCTATTTTCACTTTGGTCTGGCCCTGAGAAGTCAGTACCTAGCTCATTGTTTGGTATAGTTGATAAACGATGGAGATTAAAAATAATAATAATACATGTTCTTCTTTCTACACCATACTATTTACCATTAAGTTGTAAATTGAGGGCACAAGGGATAACACACAAAAACTTTATAATTAGTACCCTTTCGAGCCTACTAAAAAAATCTGAGAGCTATAATACTCTTAAAATCCTAAACCTATAAGAACATCCAAAGAAGAAAGCACGGCATTTATTGGAAATCTGCCTCTATATAAACTTACTTTACACCGCATTATATGATCTCATAGATATCACGTTTCTCTGAGAGTATGCCATCGAGGCCTGGTGGCACCATGGGAGGAGTTTGACAGCTAACAGAAAGCTGAGTGGTTAGAACACACCCAGCAGATTCACAGGAGAAAGGCTTGGTGATCTGTCCCTAGGTACAGCCTAGGACAGAGGGCATCACTCAGAGTAAGAATTGACTCACGGGTACCCAACAGCAACAAGAGTATATATGCTGCTTCCATACTGGTAGCTATGAGATATTTGACCTTTCTAATAATAGCTTTATCAGTATATAATTCACATATCATCAAACTCAATGGTTCAGTCATATTAAGAAGAGATGTGCAATCATCATTATAATCAATTTTAGATCATTTTCTTCTTTCTTGTGCTCATTGCTGTTAGTTCCCCATTTCTTCCCAACTTCCCCTGCCATGCCCCTAGATAGTTATTAATCCAATTACTATCTCTACAGATTTACGTGTT
>NW_022104341.1:16412911-16447678 GCF_000313985.2 Echinops telfairi
CAGGGACCCTACAAATGGAATTTGAGCTTTCATTGCCATCGATCACCTCCTGCAAACCAGTTGCCCAGAATTTACACTCTGATACAATTCCTTCTAGATTTTGATTTTATTATTTACCGTCCTTAGGTCACACATGTTGGTGTGCTTCTTCCACAGAGATTTAGTTAATGCCTCACATAAGTGGCTGTTAGTTTTAAGACAAGTCTTTGAGACCCCAGATTCTATTCTTTCTGACAGCCAGGAACCCATTTGATTTCTTCACCACATTTTGCTATAGCAACCATATCTTCCATGATTTCTTCATAAGAGCAAGTCTAGATTAGGGCCATGCCGTAAGAACTACAGACCCATAATGCCACACCACATGGTTTTCTGTATTTCGGTATAAAAACCCAGGATTGGTGAACCCATAAGGACAACAAGTAGAATAAGGGTTTCGCGGGGGCAGTGAAAGGGAGACTATGTCAAGGAGTCCAGGAAGAAAAAGAATGTTTGGAAACTGATTGTGGTGGCAATTGTACTATTATGCTAGATGTAGTTGAACTATGAAATTATATGATATATATATCCCAATTAATAATAATTTTTTTAAAAAGAATGAAAATAAAAGTTCTTAAAAATAGGGAAAAAAGAAATATAGAATTACTGGAGATCAAACAACTAGAATAGAATCACTACGGTCACATCATGTGAAGTCAATTTTTCAAACGATTGAAGTTACAAAGTATTTTACATAGTGATAACTGCTTCAGTTTTCGACTTTTCTTTGCCAAAGTAGAACTAATCAAAGTGTAAGGGTTATGTCTTATTTAGCTGTCAGCCGTGATCATAATTTTTATTGGACGTCAATATTGGTACCAGTAGTATTTCTGGGCTTACTGGTTATTTTAAATTTAGTAAGTATTATCTTTTCTCTTTCAGTTTTCCTTCAGGTACCTGCAGTAAAACAAATTCTTACTTAGTCCGTTGCTGGAGCAACCTTAAAATAACATTTTTGATTAGCTGTCTAAATAACAAAAATCCTAAAAATTCTCAACTATACTACTGAATGAACTCCAGCCACCACCTCCACACACACACACACACACACACACACACACACACACGGCACACACAGGTAAATATAAATAAATAAATAAATAAATAAATAAATAAATAAATAAATAACAATAATGACAGTTTTTTGTCTCCATTCATATCTAGTCATTCTAAACCACTCTTAGCTTGAGTGCCTGGATTTTTAGCTGAACACCAATATTCTTTGATTTTATGTAAGTAAAATGTGGAAGTGGTAGAGGTAACTTGATAATTTAATAGCTCATAGAAAAGACGTGTCTAAGTGTTAAAAAGTAGGGGGGAGAAGCCTTCAATTGTATCTTCAAAAGAAAATAATTAACTACAGACAGAAATGTTAGGGATCTCGTTTTCCGGAACGAGGCTCACTTACAGGTGGCCTAGAACCCTGGTGGCACAATGGTTACGTGCTCAGTTGGGGACCCAAAGCTCTGCAGTTCAAATCCACCAGGGCCTTCATGGGCACAAAGATCTAACTATCTGTTTCCATAACGGTTTCAGGGAAGGACTCTATGGGCCAGTTCTACTCTTGTCAGACAGGGTCACCGCGAACAGGAATCAAGTCAACAGCCTACAAAAACTGAGGCATCAGAGATTAAAGAAAATAGGAAAGAATGAATTGTATCTACTCAGAACAGATCTCAATCCACCCAGAATCAGCCCCAACTTCATTGGAAACGCCCTGCTGAACTGACACTTTGAGTGAAATTATTCAATGCAAACATTTCACCCTTTGAACACAGTATCATCATTGGTCAGATCAATTATTTTCAAGATAATCACAGCAGGGAAATGACTAAAAGTTGTACGCGTAATCATCTTATTTTCCCTTTAACATTTAGAGATGGATATGTTGATATTATTGTCGTGCAAAGCATACATCGCAGATAGAAAACATAGAGTACGGGTTGCAATCCCGAGAAACTTGGCCAGAGAAGTAAAGCAGTCACCTGTGTTCTGAGCTGGGTTCAGATTTGGTTTACACTGGCAGCGGTCACGAACGCTGACAGCAGTGCCAGATTCTTGATGGAGTTAGCAGTGAGGCCCAGCACTGCTCACTGCACTGACCAATTTGGTTTCCAGGACACAACTGGAGCTCATTCTCATGCAAATTAGAGACTAATTGGTAAGGGCGGCATATTCTACTTATTTCAACAGCTCCTAGCTGAATTCAGAAGAGTGTTTAGGAGATTAGGGAAACGTGAGGCCGGTCAATTCTATAGCAGTTGGTTGGTTGGTTCAGTGTCTAAAGCATTGCCATGAGTCAAATTCGATTTATAGTGACCCCATGTGTTTCTCAGTAGAACTGTGTTTCATAGAGTATTTTTTTGTTGTTTTTCAAAAGTGCATCACCAGGCCTTCCCCTAACCCCCACCCTCCACCCCTGAGAAGCATCGGGGTACGATTTGAACCTCCAGCGTTTTGGTTAGCAAAAATCCATTTTAAACATTTCCCTCACCCAACGACCCCTCCTACAGTTTAGGGATTCTTATACATTATTCATGATTAAGAGGCTATTGTGGGAGAGGTTGAGAGGAAATGAGAAGCTAATAACAAAATAAGAAGATTTTCTAAAATTGATGGTGGTACTAATTATACACTTCTTAATATGATGGAACTATGGCATCGTATGCTTGGATTATGATCCAATAAAACTTTTTATAAAGGAAAAATAAAAGAGTAAACACTCTACCTCAGATAATTTGTTATCCTAAGAAGAGAATCTAGAAAATTCTCTTTCCTCTGGAAGGTCTAGGTAGAATCCTTCTTTTCCCTGAATGTCCATTCACTGCTTGTGTTGTTACTTGCCTTTGAGTCGATGCTGACTCATCCTGACCCCAGGCATGAAGCTAAGAACTATGCTCTCGAGCAGAGGGAGGCAAACTGCAGCTCAAGAGCCATATGCAGATTTTTCTGTATGTATATGTGGCTCTGAGGTAAAATTGAAAAAAAATTTTAAGGATATTATTCAGATAATGTGGATTTCACTTGTCTGTAAAAATATATTTATGGCTCTTGAATACTTTCTCAATTGTTGTGCCAGACAGGATTGGCTCTTCCATCTCAAAAGTTTGCCACCTCCTGCTTTATAGGGTTATCAAGGGCCTGTCTTCGGAGGTGCCTCATGGAGGGGTTCAAAGCATCGTCCTTTGAGCTAGCAGTCAAGCACTAATTTCTGGTGCCACTTAGGGACTCCCCCTACTATTTCCGTGCCCCTATGTCCTCCCGGAAAGGTGAAAGAGACTGTTAAAGGCTTGCACTTATCAAATGCAAGACCTCAGAAACCAACGGTGCATGGTCAGCTTGGAGAGGAGAAAATGGCAATGCCTCATCCACCAATGATTTATGTCCACTTCCGGCTAAACGCTGTGTGATAGAACAGATGGGTTTGATTATGTTAAAAAGCATATAAAAGTAATCTCAATCAACATGGAATTCAGATTCACTTTGACGATTCATTCATTTAGTCCTAGGGAGTCTTTATAATACACCAAATCTCTGTTTAAAAAAAGACAAAGAAATACTAACCTTTAACATCAAGCTTTAAACTTCTTGACTGAGAGCCAACTTCGTTTTTCGATTCGCATTCATAAACCCCTGCATCCTCTAGCTGGGCTTCGCGTATGGTGTATGTGCCACCTATAGATTTCAGAGTCTTGTCTCCAGTCTCTGCTTTCTTCTTCAGGATTATCCACGTTTCCGTCACGTTTCTACATGTGCAGGAGATGGTGACAGTGTCACCTTCCTGGACACTCTCAGAAGGAAAGGCTGTAAGTTGTATGTCTTTTGGTGGAACTGTGAAGAGAATTTTAAAACCGCTGTTGATTAAGTGAAATATAAACCAATTCCATATTACCTTAATGACAGAAACTAAAACAGCCTAGGAGCTAATTATGTATACTGTTTGCATTAAATGCTTAGAAGGTTGAGTTAAATAGCCAAGCATTTGCTTGATTGTGGCAATTGAGTGGGTCTTTAAGAAAAGGAAAATATGTCTGATACTTCTCTCATATCCCTTAATTTAATTCTTCAGCCACTCTTAATTTTTTTAACAGGGTGTTTAATAGAAATACAGGATTAAAATGTGAAGACTAGGATCAAGTTTTCTATGACTCAGGGAGGTTTCGGGGTTGGGGGGAGAGTGGTAGCAGAAAGTTTTCCTTGAAGTCCAAAGCCCTTTCCCTCCAAACCCACTGCCATCGGGTCAAATCTGGCTCAGATCAACCCTCGAGTATAGAGGACTGCCCTTTCCGGTTTCAGAGACTTTAAATCTTAAAGGAGTAGACAGCCTCGTCTTTGTTCCACAGAGCAACTAGTGGGTTAGAACTACTGACCAGCCTTGTGGATAGCAACTCAATGTGTAACCCATTACCCCACCAGGGCTTCTTAAGTCCTTTACAGACTGAAATTTTGAGCTAGAGCCTCCAAGATCAAGAAATGAAGCTACGTAGAGATGACTTCCTTTCTGGCAGTAACAACCACAACTGTGTTTACAACTTGCCAAGTAGTTGGTGACATACGGTATCTTCATTAATACATGATCCCTCAAAGGGAAATGCCGCGTCACCATTTCCTAGTGAGATTCCTATCGTGATCATCTACCTTGCGACACGACTCAAGGTTTCTTTCCTCACCCAGGCCCACATCTCAAAGGGAATGATGTCAAGCGGGTAGGAAAGGAAATGGGAGAAAGAGGAAACTCTCTACTCCTGTAAAGAGTTCAAGTCTCCAGAACTCACAGAGGCAATTCTACCTTGCCCTATAGGGCCGCTCTGAGTCGGAATCAACTTGCTGGCAGTGAGTTTGGTTTGGTTTGATTTGGTTTGGTTTCTGGTGAAAGGCATCAGGGAAACCCCGATTGAGCATGGCCTCAACCTACCACCTAGGATGTAATTTTGTTTTCACTACTGAATTTCCATCCTGGAGAAAGGCTGTCTTGAACTGACAGCTTAATTCCATCTCGTGGCTCTTTGGCACCAGGCAGATGAACCAAAAAGTGTAGTAACTGCTACCCTTAATCTTAGAATTTACAAAAGGTTTAAATGCCCAACGAGCCTTCTAAGCAATTACTAGCAGAGCCCTTTGGAGATTTCTATTCACAGTCCACTTAAGCCAGATAGATTTCATCCTAAATCATTTTCAAATACATATGTCCTACTTCTATAGTGGATGTTTCAACAAGATAATCACCGCCTCATAAGTGGAAGTGGAATTCCTGGCATAGTTCCTCGAGCTAGCTTTCCATTTGAGATTGAACAGAATTTTAGGATAAGTGATTTTGGCATGGTTCATGGGAAAGGGCTATTTCAGGAACTTTGCCGGCAAGAGCTCTTCAAAGCCATAAATTCTTTTTTTTTTTTGGTTAAAAAATTATTTTCAAAGAGAATTTTGCTCATAGTCGGAAATATCAATAATAATTAGTGATAATGCTCTGCTCACCTTGAATAATTAATTTGATTTCTCTTCTGCTTATTCCAACCTGGTTAACCCCTTCACACACATAAATACCAGAATCTTCAATCTTTGCAGACATCAAGGTGAAAGTAGAATTTTCAGAAAGAAGTTGTAGAGCCCCATTACTTAGTTGCTTGCTCCAACGGATCTTCGGAGTAGGAAGGCCATTGCTGAAGCAGGTCAAATTCACAAAACTACCTTCCTCCAGGGTGGAAGAGGGGCTAACTAGGATGGTTGTATCCTTTGGGGCAACTGAAAAGGTAAAGCCACTGGTTAGCTTAATACCTTGTACCCTGAGTTTCTAAGTGTTAATAATGTTGCAACAATTGGTTAGGGAGTCCGTAGATTACAATAGTTTATAAACTTTGATCACATCACCGTAGGAGGATTCTGTCCCTAGCTTACCATTTATATTAGTAGAACAATGGTGAGTAGGATACGCACGTCATACGTATTTTCCAATGGAAGTTAAGTATTTTCCAATGGAAGTTAAGTGCTATAGAAACGCCCTTGCGACTAAAGAATGAATGTTCAACAATTGTGTGTGTTGCTATCATGCTAAATTAGTCATGACCACAATCCCCCTTCTCTTCAAAGGGTGTGATCTCTTTTTCTACCCTAGGAATATGGGTTCAAGGAGCCTCTGACCCGGTGGGTTCCGTGTTGGATTGGTAACCAAGAGATCGAGGATTTGAACCCATCAGCTGCTCTTCAAGAGGAAGGTGTAGCGCAGTCTATACAGACTTGCCGCTTCCGAACCCGTGGAGCCATTCTACTCTGTGCTTTGGAGCTGCTAGTTGGAATCAAAGGAACAACAAACAGTAGGGTTTGGTTTGTTCTTGAGGCAAATCTGAGTTGGCCTCTTGACTTGCTTTGACCATAAAACAGGGGAGAAGTAACACGGTAGGACGTCCAAGCTAACTAAACCTCACAAAAGAAGCAATTTTCCGTACCAGCCCCTGGACACAAACACAGCCGTGGGGAGCAAATGCGAGTGTGTTTTCTTGAGGATGAGACAACATGTGGAGAAAGGAGGCGGGAACATTTCAAGCTAAGGCCTAATCACATGAATGGGGGCCATTTGGGACCAACCAGCCTTGAGTCAACCCGCTGACTGACTGAAAATGCATGAGTCAGTTCAGCCGGTACCATACTGAGAGCAGATAAACTGTCCAGTTGACCCTTTCTCAAATTGCCTACTCATACTCCTAAGTAAATAACAGGCTGTTATTTCACGTTTGGAGAGTTGTAATCATCATGATTTTGATATTTCATTTCTGTGTGTTTCTTTTCCCAGAGGTTTTGACTACGGACTGCCAAGCATGATCAAGAAATCCATATACATGGTAGGCACACTGCACATGTGCTTACCGTTAACATGAAGTGTCTTCGAACTCAGCCTTTGTTTGGGTTCAAACTCCAGTTCAGTAATATTTAACTTAGCCTTACAAACAAGAACGTTTCTGATGTCTTTGGTGGTGGGGATGAAGGTCACTTCCAAACGCTTAGTCTCCAGGGATTGTCGATTCATGTCTCCCCAAAAGTCTTTATACTTCATAGTACTCTTCCCCTTAAGTAATTCAATCTCCAAGCGGTCAAAAGGGTACACATCAGGAACCGTGCAGCTTACGGTGACAGGGTTTCCCATCACTAGCGCATCAGTCAACTCAATTTCTGGATCTCTAGGGAATGCTGCAAACATCAAGCAAAAATGATGCTTATCTGCGGCCTTCAAGGAAAAGTGAATCTAATCTGAATTAACTCCCACAGTTGTCCTCAAAATGACAGCTGTACCTCACCAGAAAAATCAATAGATAAGCAATATAAAGGTGATTATCGATATATAAGTAATGACATTAAATGTAAATGCTTATTAGTGATATTATATATAAATGATGCTAGGAATAAAAGAAATACCTAGTTCACCAAGTGATAAAGTCAAACAAACAAACCAAAGCCCTTGACATTGAGCTGCTTCTAACTCATAGGCACCCCAGGAGCTCAAGGGTGGCGGGGGTACTTGACTGACATCTTTACAGACAATCACTAGAGCTTTCTTTTGGGTGGGCTCACATTTCCAACCTTAAGGTTAGGAGTGAAGTGCGAACTGTTGGGACCACTCAGAGATCTAAGTTATAAACATGCTTCTTGCTTTCCTCTTTTCAGTAAAGCAGCCTCGCTGAGAAGCGTGGTCTGATCTTTTCTAAAACATTGCCAGCTTCTACCATCGTACTTAGCTAACTACATATGTATTTGAAATGCTTATAAAATTAACAGAGTATAAGGGTGCTAGTTTCTTATTATTCATCATCTCAGTCTTCCAAGCAGCCTGATAAAATTGGTAGTAATTAATTTACTTTACAGCTAGGAAAACAGAGCCCCACAGAAGATAAAGGACTGTAATCATGCATCACCCCTGGTTAGCCACTGAGTTAGATCAGAACCCATATTTCTCTGATCTCAGAGCCCACACTCAGATTCGCAGAGCTTTGCAGCCTCTCTGGATCAGATAAGACACACAGGACAGTCCTCATTTTAAGCACTTTCATTCCAAATGGTGATATTTTCCCAGAAAGCTTTAAATATTTCTCCAACCGTACTTTTAACTTGAAACTAAAAAGATGTATAAAAGACTTAGTTCATAAATAATGACATTTATAGCTAGCCCATGTAAATCAATAGATATTAAACTAATCTGGTTATTAAGAGTAAGAATAATGCTAACATTTTTTTTGCACCAAGCAAACTGCTGTTAAAGTGATACTTTCTCAAATTTTCCCAGATTGCACTAAGACTTCACTGCTGGTTCTCGTTGCTGTGGGGAATGTGCCTACATCAGCAGATCCTAGGGGCTGAGTAATATGATAAGGCAACAAAATCTACCCTTCTTCTGAGAGCTTCAAATCCTTATACAGACATACTCTAACTCATTCTGAGTGAAATCCTGATGGCTAACACAAGTCTGGGCAGGGTTTCTGGTGGAAAAATCTGTACAATATGTTTTCTTGGATTTTGCTGAGTGAAATAAAGCAGAATAACACTCTCAAAGAAATAGCTTTGTGGTTATTTTCCTTGTTTTGCTCTTCGCCCATTGCAAATGGAAGAACTCCAGCGGTGTCAAATTCTTAGAGACTTGAGGCTGTAAATGACTTTTACGAAGGTGACAAGAAAACAGCAACATATAGATTATAAATTTCCATGTATATCACTAGCAATATGGAGTCTTTAGAGCTTTTCACCTGAGCTGTTACGTTACCACTCACAACTCCATCCTAATGCCCTGTCTTCACATTTGGCCTTCGTCTGCACCTAATTGCCTCATTTCTTGTCCTGCCTGCAGCTTTCCGAATGAAGGTATTAGGTTCAGGCCTTACCCCAACTCAGACGAGAGAGCAGGCAGTCACTGTCCCATCCACTTATCTGCATGGAGGCTATTCCTTGAGTGAGTGTTTGTAGGGGATCTCTTTAGTGCTCAGGAATTTCCTACACAAACACACACACATCTTCCTTACTACGTCCTCTCACCCAATATGCACAAAGAAGGACCATTGGGGTGATCAACTGAATGACGAGCATATTGACAAGACATAAACTTAGGGTTGTAAATGCTGGGCATATATGCAGTATATAGTTAGGATTTAGGCTGGTTATGTTACTTCAGGCCATTCTGGTTCTGAGATTTAGGAACCGAGTTGCTGTGGTTAACAGCTACCATTGTGTTGGCCCCGAAGTCATGATGACCCCATGCGCAATGGAATCAGGACCCTTGTGGTCCATAGAGTTTTTCTAAAGTGGATCACCAGGCTTCTCTTCTTAGTCCAGCTTAGCCAGGGAGCTCCTGTTCCAGAGAAGCCTGTTCAGCACCAGGGAAACCTGCACTATAGCAACATCTCCACTGACAGCTGAGTGATCTACACAGGAGGGGCACTGCCTGGAATTAAATGTGTATGCCCACATAGAAAATGAGAACTCTACCCTGGAGACCTCACCACCCATCAGCAACCATACCCAATGCAGAATCCCCTTTCTCAACACCAGGATCGCATTGGCTATCACATCCTCTTTTTTTTTTCTAGCTGAACTTAAAAAGACAAACAAAAATTAAAAAGAATTCTGAGAAACACTTACAGTAGAGCTCCACCTGGATTCCTTTCTCCAGTTTCTTGTGCCCGCAGGTGACTGTACATAGGTAAGAGTGTTCATTCTCAAAGCTAACAGGACTCAGCGTCAGCGTGGACTTTGTCCCCTCACTTCTCACCTTCCCACTGAGCGGGCTGTCAATCTGGGTTCTCCAGGAGAAAGTTGGGGATTTGCAGCCTGTGACACTACACGTCAACACCACTGAGTCCCCAATCTGAGCAGCAATCCGGGACCCAGGGGAGACATCTACTGTAAACAATTTCTCTAGGAGAGGCAAGGAGAGGAAGAAAAGAAAAAGAAAAAAAGATGAATTTCTTTTTAAACCATACTTTAATTATGATTACCCCTCCCCACCCATCTCCCTCAAGCTAATATCTCTGCCAAGAAGAAATCACCTCTTTCCACCTTGGAACCAAGAGAAAGGAGGCCACATCTTTGAAGAATGAGCCTCATTCACCTAATAAAAGGAATGTAGATAGAAGTTTGTCAAAAGAGAAGTCGGCATCTGTTCCTAGCAATGATCCAGCCTCTTCTCGCATGTAGTTTATCAAGGCCTTATCATGGTGAAAATAACGCAAATAATGTAAGTGGTTCCAGCTTGTCAGATCTTGCACATACCACTTTACATATACAATTTCATCGAACCATCATAATCATTTGCTTGAATATATAATGTTATCTCTTTCAGGAAATTAAAGCTCAGAAATGTTAAATAGCTTCACAGAGCTTGCAAGTTGCAAAATTAAGACTTAAAGCCAGGGGAGTGTGATTTAAGGTCCAACGTTCGCAGCTACTAAGACAACTAACCAAGTCATTCTCAGATGGAGGAAAACCGGGGTCTAAGAGAGATGGTGAGGAGCTCTAGCGGCTCTGTTGAATATATGTTGGTCTGTTAACTATGAGTTCAGAGGTTCAAAACCACTGGACAATCCGCAGAAGGATGACGTTTTCTGGCCCCATAAAGATTTACAGTCTTAGGGGCCCAATCTAGGGTTGCAATTAGAATGGTTTCAACGGCAGTGGGTTGGGTTCTCTTTGTTTAAGAGAGCCGCAAGAAATGTCACAAAAGATGTCTTCAGCCTATAGGAGGGGACTTCAAAAATGTCTGGCAAAGATTCATTGTCTTTAAATTTCATTTTTCCATGAAGGTTTGAAACCTCCTCATATGTAAAACCTATAATAGACTAGCACTTAGGGCTTCCATCTGAACACTTGCAAAGCTACCCTTTGAAAGGCACGTGAAATAAGCTGAAAACAAGGTAAAAAGCATTAAAATGATAGACAAACTATCTCCAATATTTGTTTAATGCAACAGGAAAAGGCTTTAAAATTAATTCAGGGGCTGAAGGGCAAACTCCCAAGGCTCACATATCCAGGAAAGCTGTTTGGCTACAGGCCGATCCCCGCTGGGTGCATGGCGTCTTTCGGATGACTGCTGCTTCAGGGGAGAGGCATTCCAAACCTGGCTCTGTTCCCCTGAAGAAACGGCAAGTGACTGGCCAGTGCCAGAAGGGACAAATGAGACTCCACAGGAAATAAATAAAATCTTCCTTATTGTAAATGTCAGGCTGGGGGTAGAGGAAGGAAGTCTCAATAAATAAATAAGCCCAACACACGGGATTTTGCAAGGTTTGTGTCTGTGCCAGGAGAAGTTTTTTGGTTTGTTTGATTGGCTTGATTAATTGTGACATTGTCGTATCATTCAAATATGACTCTCCTCAAATTACCTCAATAAATTGATATGCTATTATATTTTGAAAGAGCGGGGTCATTCAGAAACTATAAGCCGAGTTTCCTAATGCTTTATATGTTGGGGTGTGAAAGGAAGGGTCTTATGAACAGCCAGCTTCCTGCTTGTGGACAGTTGGCAGATCACTTGTTCCTGTAGCTGCTTATTTTACAAGGTAAACTCGTGGCTCCTACAAGAGTGCTACTTGTAGTGAACTGAAAAGGGCACTTTGACAGTTCGATTCTCCCAATTCTATCTCAGAAGTTAAGGAGGTTACAAACCACTATGATATAAAATGCAAAGCAACCCTCTCCACTCTCCCACTCTAGAATGTATTTCCTTTCACCACTGAAATGGCAGGCAGTTTATTAGGGAGTGAAGCTATTCAGAATTTTTTGATCAGCTTTACTTCCTTTTATTAGTCTAATATCTTTCCCAGTCTCTTGGAAATGATAAATAACATTTCAGCTGAGTTAATTGACTAATAATGACCTTGGATCTTATTTTTTTAAGCAATCCAAGTTTAGCACTATGTTTAAACATTTTTAAACTTAAAAGCTCCACTTAAAAAAGTGCGTTACCTATATTTACAGTCTTTTTAATCCAGCAAATATTCACTGAGTACCAATTATAGGCCAGGAACTGTATGAGAACTCAAACATTAACACATACACACACACACACACACACACACACACAAACACACAGATCCTGGCTTGAAGGATTTTACTGTTCAATGAAAAGTACACTTACAAGAGTTATAGACATTAAAGGTAAGTACTCTCACATAAAAAATTCTGCAGTATCAGTAATATCAAATACTAGTCTATGAGTACATACATAGGCAGACATGCAAGCTGAACAGGTATGAATAGGCAAACAGGACTACACTCACAACAATATATAGATTTGGCAGAGGAAATTTCTACATGTATATTTGTATGTGCTATAAATATATCCATGTATGTAAGAGAGCAAACAGCGGCTACAGAAGTAAGAAAGCTTTTTAGTCATAACCAAGTGACTTGTGGATATGGGTCCTGGAGCATGGGGCCTTGGGACCACAGTCTTGTAGGACAGCTAAATCAATAGGCAGAACATAGTTCACAAAGACAATGGTCTACACTTTGTGGTGGTGAGGAGCAACTGGGGGCTTAAAAGCTAGTGGGCAACCATTGAAAAAGCAACTAGTGCTCTCTTCTGCCTAGAATAAAGAAAAATGAAGGCGACGAGAACTCAAGGAAACAATTAGTTCAAAGGGTTCATGGACCACTTGACCCACAGCCTGCACTACCCTGGCACCTAGCTATTACTACTGACTCTGGTCAGGTTCACAGAAGGTCTTAGACAGAATCGGGAGTGGAGAATAAAATTCAAAATCATAGAAAAGATAGGACTTGCTGGTTTTACAAAGACTAATGAAACCCCTGAGACCGTGGCCTTCAAACCTGGAAGGTGCACACCCCCAGGGACCACCTTGCCATCAAACAACAGACAAGTCTCCTAAGTGAATCATAACCCTGAAAGGGAATGCACTCCTACTAATAATCCACCGCTCAAGACCAAAGGACAGCATTTAGTGAAAACCAAAGCTCAGGTGGCTGCAAGGAGCAGGAAAGAGGGATGAACAGAAAGAGGATGCAAGGGAGGAACGGAAAAGATCACTGCTCCATTGAGGGACTTGCAAATTATTAGGAGACAAAGGGTGTATGAATTACTACATGGACAATTCATTTGTTCTGTAAACTTTCACTCAAACCACACTAATAAATTCAACATAGGTTATTTGGGGCACTTAACTAAACTATATTCAAAGTGTCTATTTATGTACTGGCTTTCTCTCCAAAAATGTTATCCCATCCCATGCAGGGCATGTGAGTTTCAGCATGATTTCCAGCACCAAGCACAATTCTTTGGTTCTTAAACGGGGCTCTGAATTGTGTTCCAATGAACAGAAATACATAGATATTTATAAGAAGAGTTGAGTGAACACCAAGGGAGGAATTTCGCCTTAGAGCATCTGGAATTGAAAGGCTGATATGAGCTTTCGCTTGAAGCCTGGGTGCAACTCTGCCAGGTCAAGGGAGAACAGGCAACTCTCACTGAAAGAACAGTATGCAGTGAGGCGTAGGGTCACCACGCAACTGCAAAGATAGTTTCTGACTAAACTGTGAAGAGTTTCATGTGACCATTTGAAGAAATGTTCATTTTAATGTATATGCAATTAAAGTTCGATTGGAGTCATAAAATGAGCCCTTTTTTGTTAAGTATCAGAACTCTGGCAGTAGTGCATAGCACTGATTATTTGGGAGATAGAATGAGAGCAGGGAGCCCATTTGAAGATAATTTGCTGCAGGCGAACACCATGTGGCTTTGTTTTGAAACGGGCCACTAATGAAATATTTGACCCCACCCAGATTATGAACTATACCTGGCCTCAGGTTTTAGGCACTTAATATAACTCTGGTGCAGGTCAATGAAATAGTGAGGTGGCAAGAATAATTTTTTGGCAAATATCACGTCTACACTATGTATGAGTTGCTATTAATCACGGTGGGATATAAAGGATTGGGGGGAGGGGATAGGTTGATTCAGGGGGATCGTTCGGAGGTAGAACCGATTCGACCATTTGGGATTAAAGCATGAATTTGGGAGTCACCAACAAGCGGTGGTTCCAATCTGGGGGTTTTGTCGTGCCAAGACAAGAAGAGCAGGGATGGAAACTTGATAACATGCTAAGGGGCTAGTGGGAGAGCATGAACCGTGAGGGACTGACACCCAAACCTGAACCAGACTCACTGCCCTGGGGTTTCTGAGTTGGTAAATCCTTACAGGAGCAAAAAAGCCTCATCTTTCCCCCATGGAGCAGCTGGTGGGTTTGAACTGCTGATCTTTGGGTTAGCAGCCCAACACCTAACGCACAGTGCAACCAGGGGTCTTGAAGGAACGATGAGAGAGGGCAAAGAATCAGAAAAGTAGATTCAAGTGGAAGCAATTACCATAGTGAAGTCATTTCACATTGCTCTAATACCAATGGCAGCATCTTTTCTCTTCCTGGTACAGAGTCTACCTACCTTGAACAATTAATTCCACTTCTTTTCTATTTCTCCCAATTAGATTAACCCCTTCACACACATAAATTCCAGAGTCTTCCATCCTCATGGCAATTAAGGTGAGAGTTGAATTCCCAGAAAGGAGCTGTAAGTTCCCATTATCTAACTTCTTGCTCCAGGAAACCTCTGGAGCCGGCAGCCCCTCGCTGAAACACTTCATGGTCACAGCGTCACCTTCTTGCAGGCTTGTTGAAGGGCTCACAGATATGACTGTATTCCTGGGTGAGACTGGAAAGGTAAGTCACAGTGTTAGCCATTGCGAAATATTTGTTTGATCCAACCAAATACATTTTTTTTCATTGTTTACTATGTGCTTCCAACAATTGGGTGAATTTGTGCTGCCAAATTAATATAAAGAATTGTTGAGTCATTAAAAATAGCCAAGTCAACTTTGAAGTAACTTGATTTATATTTTTGGATGCTTGGTGTTTTCTGATAGTCAACAATTCAGAAATTAAGATGAGCCTTCGGAGTTAGGTAATTCGATCTCCCACTTAAAGTAAGAATCCCATCCATCCTTGCTCTAAAGTGCTCATCCAAGTCAGTTCAGTTCTGACAGGGAGTGGCAACCATCACCGGACAAAGCCTGGAATGGGATCTTTGGGCAGTCTCACAGAGCGAGGGAGCATTCAAATCCCTACCTCTTTCCCACCTGGACGTGCATGTGGGGGGGTGTGCACATGTACATGCACATACACAGGCACACGCATGGAACAAATGTTGACCTCCTCAAAGCTCTCTAGCAGTGCAGCTAATAGTTCAAAGTATTTTATGAGAGTTTAAAAAACATGATTCAAAATGTTTTCTCGCTTGATCCTTCTTACTACAATCCAAGCAGGCAGTATTCCCCTTTTGTAGAAATGAAGACTTGGAGAAATTAAGCAAATTTATAGCTAGTGGAGCCAGAACTTACACTGTCTCTCAACCCAAATCTTGTGCTCTTTCGTTGGATTATGCAGATGATAAATATTATGTTCACACTGAATAAAAATGAAGTCGAGACTGTACGTATTTTCTTGTGATTAGTTGCTAAATGTATTGCTATTCAGCAGACTCTAACTTTGCATAAAGACTAGGCTACATCTACTCACTGTGGACTTGCAGTTCCTTCCTGGTCTCTCGCTCTGTGAGCACAGAATCTGTTCCGTCAATGTGTAATTTAGCTCGACACACAAGGATTTTTCCAATATCCTCGATGATAGGAGTAAAGGTTACTTCTAAACTCTTGGTTTCCAGGGACTTTCTCTCTGAATCCTCCAGAAATTCCTGATTCTTCACGAGCTGGTTGTTCTTCAGTAAATCTATCTCCAGCCTGTCGGATGGGTAAACATCAGGGACCAGACATTTCACTCTGACCGGCTTTCCGACCTCCAGTGGTCCACTCAAATGGATCTCTGGATCTTTAGGAAAAGCTGCAAAGACCAAATTAGTAGATGTAAGTGGGCTTTTTGCTCAGGTTAAATAAGATTCCTTACGGTTTAATGCAAAGCAAACCACGTCTAATGCTTTGGTCAGCACAGTTTTCGTGCTGCAGACTCCATTGTTGTAAACAGCCTTCCGTGGATTTAGATGGGCTCAAAAAGCAAGTCTTGCAATCAGCCATTTTGGGGGAGGGCTCTATTCCCATGTGTACTGGTTCCCAAGGTTGCCCAACTAGTTAAGCACTTGACTACGAACCAAAAGGTTGGTTCTTGGAACCCATCAAAACAGTGCCTCAGAAGAAGGTCCGAGCGCTGCTACGGAAAGGGCACATCTCGGGCAAACCCTGTGGAGCACAGGAGTCAGAACTGACTAGACGGGCAAGTGGCCTAGTTTTGGTTTTGCTGTTTGTGCGTTGAGGGGTGTATCAAAGAAGAGACACAAAAGCCATGCTTTTCGAATACTTATATGGGCCAGCCACAGATTTTGTTTTACCTCCTCAATAGTCCCCAAAAGACTGAGATTACTTTTCAGAGATTGAAAACACGGGGATTCCGTAGATTTGGGGTCACACAGGCAGGGAGAGCTGGGATTGCTACAACTTGGGGAGGCTGTTGCAGGCTCATTTTCCTGTTTGAATCAGAGCAGATATATTTCTATTTCACAGATCAGGAATCTGGAGCTCAGAATGGCATCACAAAGAGTAGCTATTAAATAAGTTATCCTAAGCAAAGAAAGAACAACTTTAAATTATTGGCTTCTAAGAATTTTACCTCTGACAGAAACTCGCCATCCAGAAAGGAACTCTTGAGCAATCTTAAATTCTAGAAGGCAGCTTTGCAGTCTGAATGCCTGCCTGACTGTCCCAACCGCTGTTCCCTTTGGACCTTCTAGTTCTGTGGCAGTCGGCTGTGACCTCCCAGGAGGCATCTACCACAGCATCACAAACCACCGCGATGCTAACACAGAGCCTGGATTCAGGGCCTTATGTAGTAAAAAGACTAGAAGGGCCTCAACTCTAAAGAATAATAGAATCAAATGTGGCGGGGAAGCAGGGTTATTCAACACATAATGAGAAACAGAAATTCTTGAAGAAAAACCATAGGCAACATAATTAAATCCAGAAGGGTCTTTTCTTTTTCACAACTTCAACTGTTTTTTGGTTTGGTTATTTGTGGGCAGTGGCGGAGGATTGCCAGGGCTGCTGCTATTGAAAGAACACAGTATTCTTCCCTTTTTCAACTAGAAATTTCGGACCCTCATGTGCTGGAAGAACTGTGCCTGTAGCCCGCACAGCTTGACGTCAGGTAATATAAGAACTTGCTACTTCTCCTATATTTACATAAAGGGGCCTTTCAGGGGGCTCTTGGCAACTACAACGTGTGCATGCAGGACCAGGATAATTGAAAGCAGCCGCACAGGCAGTTGCTTGTGAAGCATGAGCAGTACATAGGACTTGCTGAAGAATCATGTATGATGAATGGGAAAAGTTGGTTGGGCTCCAGTACAGGAGAAAAGAATCAACAGAATGATAAGGTAATCAAATGAGGTTTCTATGAGAAAAGAATCAACATAATTATAAGGTAATCAAGTGAGGCTTTTTAAGAGGAAATGACCGTACATGGATATGACTTTTTGTTTGTTTGTTTTTAAAAAGAGTGGTCATCAGCATCTAAAGTAGGTGATTTCTTTCAGGTTAGCATTTACTCCACTTGCTAACTCGGTGTTGCTGAGTTGAGCCTGGATCAAGAAGCATTTGGGTAAGCTAAACTACTAAATTAGAATAAACTAAGGGGACTCATGTAGGAGATAAATCTAACTCATTCTATAAATAAATATTCGTGAGATGCATCATTAAAGCTAATTGCCACTGAAAGTAAATAAATGAATCCTAACTTTATCTAGACCGAAGTCAAATAAGTGAAATGTTTGCAGATGTCTTTCTCCATTCTAGGGGGAAAGCTGCATTATAGATCTTCTATTTAATATTTAAACTCATTTTAAACACCAAATTGCCTAAAAATAAATCAATGGAAAGCCCCTAAAGGATGAACTGCACAAATCGTGGCTACACACAACCAAAGGAAAATAGGGTACACTTTTTTCCAAAAAGAAAGAATTCTAAAGCTTTTAATTCACTGACAAGAAACCCAGAGCTTCTCAGAGGTTGTCTGGCGGCCATGAACACCATGTGTGTGGCAAAGTTCTCGTGCTTGACGTGGCTGCCTCTAGCTTCCTTGGTGCTGCATGGCCTCTGATCAAACATGTGATCGTGAGTATCCACTTTCACAAATACTAACAATCATCATCTTAAAGCAAAGTAGAGAGCAACGATTCTCTGAAACACTTACAGTAGATTTCCACCTCGATCCCCTTCTCCTCTTTCCCAGAACTGCACGAAGCTGTGCACAGGTACGAATGCTCGTTGTCGAAGGTAACGGGTGCCATGGTCAGGGTGGACTTGGTTCCCTCGTTCCTGACCTTCCCATTCAGCGGACTGTCTATCTGGGTCCTCCAAGAGAAAGACGGGCTGTCGCAGCCATCAGCGCTGCAAGTCAGTGAGACTGAGTCACCAATCTGAGCAAGAATTTTGTCCTCCGGAGAGATGTCGATTTTAAAAGCCTGAGCTGCCAAGGCAAAAGGAGAAAAAGCAAACTTACCACTGGTTGATTTGAGATTCTGCTCTCACTCTCTGCTCAGTTTCAGCATAATGTCCCAAATACAATGAGCCGGATCTCTTTGCTAAACCGATTCAGACTAATGGCAAAGCAGCCAGAAGTTCACTTTGCCAAAGGGAGTGTTGAAATCATTTGCACTTAGATTTCTCAGTTATGCGCTTGACATCTATTTATCAGATTTGTTTCTTATGTGCTACGTTTGAGCTGTGTTTATTAATCTCCCCAGTAGGCAATTTTCTAAGCAAGCTGTGCTAACTTTGTTTTACAGCAATTATGTGTGCGTGTGTGCGTGCGTGTGTGTGTGTGTGTGTGTGTGTGTGTGTGCAGCTCCTACCAACACCATACAGTGGTGTGTAGCAAAACAATAGCACATTGAAAACTTAGGTTAAATTCAGTTTCCCCCTGTTTAAAAACTCGAGTTAGTGCCTGGCTTCACTCCTGAAGCCAAAGTCAGGGCTAAAACGGAATGTTAGTCACCGAAGCGGATCAAGAAGAGACACTTACAAGCTGCAAACAGCGTCCAAAGCATACTTGAAGCGCCCAAGATCAGGACCATCTCCGCATGCATTTTAAGCTGCTCCCTGTGTGAAGAGAAAATAATGCTTCCAGGATCCCACTTTCTGTCCCACCTGAACCGCCTGGGCAGAGTGTGCAGCTCCTGAAGCCAGTGAGGCTCAGCGAGGAGTGAAATACAAAGTCTGCTCTTTATAAAGGGCCTTGCTGCAGGGGCGGAGGGAAATCCCTTCAAGGGGAAACCCGAGGCAGAGCCAGGGAAAAAAATGTTCATTGACACCCAGCCAAGTCCCGGCATTAACCCTCTCAGAACTGAAACAACTTTCTCTGCCCTGGGAAAAGAAAACCCGTACAAGGCTATCAAATTCCAACTTTTATTATTTATTTACTTTTTTTTCCTAGGAGTTGACTTTCAGTCCCAAAATGTAGTTATCTATTCTAGAAAGACATGAAGGGCGTACTGATGGCACAACTTGGCTGTATGACCCATAGAAAGCTTTTCAGAAAAAGGAGACAAAATGGTCAGTTAAACTCAAGATTTTGAAATGGTTAATAAGTTTGTCACCTGGTTGATTTTTTTGGTTCCTCAGGAAGACCTGTTTGCAATTCTGAAATAGAGGTGAATTTTTTTTCTTATAAGAAAAAGAAAGCAAAGTCCTTCCTTTGGTGAGTCATTTTCAAAAAGGCTGGCAGTGTGACTTCTTAGTTTTATACAGCTTATTCATAAATATAATTCTTTTGACAATAGACATCCGTGTTTTGAAATGATATTCTTGACTGGAGAATAAAGGAATATAACTGAATTTCCCTGCCAAAACAAGGGGATCCGTTTTCCTCTCTGTTTCAGACAAGTGCCAGGCCCCTGGTTCCAGCGCTGGAGAATTGGATGTCTTTTGCAGATTCAAATGCAAATGGGAAGAATTCAACTGCAGTGGTAAATCTCTTCAGCTCTCAGGACAAACTCCGTTAAAGCATGTTAAAAGCATAATTGTGCAATATGGGTGGGAATGAAGGCCAATTTTATGTTATCTCCATTCCACCCTTACCCATTTCTCTCTTACTCCCAACCCCAAGAAATGGCTTTTTAAACAGCGCAAGAGGCACTGTTAGCTGATAGCCCAACGCCTTGCAAAATGCTTGCCTATCAAAAAGAAACCGGATCAGCCACTTCCTTGTATTATACTTGCTTATGTCTTTCTCTGCCTCCAGATCATCAGTTCCTTTCCAGGCAGGGACACATTCTTGTTCATTGTGGTATCCAACTGTCACTTTCTGTTATCGACCGCACCATTTAACACGTGCAAATAATCAATATTATAAATGTAAGTTTTAGAAAGGAAACCTCCAAAATATTAGCAACAGTGTATAAATGTTGCATGAGAAAATGCTAAGTTCTACAAAAAAGTACCAAAGCTTATCTATTTATTAAATGATAGCGATTATTCTCCAAAAGGAGCCCTGGTGGGATAGTCCTTACAGGTTGGGCTGTGCCTCTCAAAGTCAGCAGTTCAATCCCACCAGCCACTCTGTGGGAGGAAGACGGGGCTTCTCCTCCCATAAAGAGCGGCAGTCTCAGAAGCACAGGGGCGGTTCTGCCCTTTCCAGTGGGGTCGCCGGGAGTCAGCATCGGCCGGAGGAAGCTTGGTTTGGGGTTCATTGCTTTCCAGGCACTGTTTCAAGGACAGAGAAAAACCTCCTCTTAAGACCCCACAGTCTCATGAATATGGGAATAGCACTCACTATGCAACAAAGGTCTCGTGCTTCTTGATACCTCCCCCCCCACCCCAAAAGGAGCCCTGGCGGCATAGTCGTTACACATTTGACTACAAGGTCGAAACCACCAAAGCTCCCCGGGAGGAAGGCTGAGCTTTCTACTCCCATGAACAGTTCCAGTGCCAGAGACTCGCAGGGGCTGCTGAGAGTCAGCAGTAACGCGATGACAGGGAGGGTGATTTCTCGGCAGTACAACAAAAGCTCCCCTGAACTCAGGTTGGAAATTCACAACTCTCCTTACTTGGCTAGAGAGGCCCCTGGATCTCCCTTGGGACGTTGCTGTGTCTCATTCTGTCCTTGGCGAAAAAGAAAAAGAAGTGGGACAAACTCTTCTAGGACTGTGGTAAGTGCGACTTCACCTACCAGACACCCACCGGGGAATCAGAAAAGTGGTTCAGTGGAGAATTAGTTAACTGGTCAAAAACCAACTGCGGGTTCTGGATAATGCTGGCATCATGGTAGAGGATTCTCAGCACCATTTCTGTTGAATGCTTGCCTTCAGAACAGCTGGGACAGAGCTTATGGAATTGTTTGGGTTGTGCTTTTGTTTTATCCTTCAGTTATGAGGCTTATGAGGGGCCTTCAAGAAGTTTGTGGAATTTTTTCATTATCTTTTCATTTAATGTTCCCAAGAGCTTTTTGAAACCTCCTGGTATTACCGGACATGAGGAACTATAATCGAGTTTCAGGAACTCTCAGGATCCAGCTCTTCAGGCAGGATGACCGTCATTCTTCTGTGCCCACAGGCACACCTCTCTCTGGCCCTGCCCCTCAGGGACTCTTTGGCTTCTGCTCTACCGTGAACAAATGTTATAAAGTTCTTTCAGCTCTGCTGATAGTGCCCCTACGGTCGCCATTCCACCAGCGAGGGTCCTGCCTGAAGGCACTGATCGTTCTTGCTTCCTGGCCTGAGAAGCTTACCACTTTGTTTCATGCCACTCTCTGGTGTCGGCTGCTCCTGCTACTCTGCCATTTCTTCTCCCCCTCTCATCATCTCTGATGTCACATCTCTCTGTAGCCTGGATCTAGGAGATTCAGGATCGGGAACTTAGGCTACACCCGACTCCTGACTCTTTTTTTCCTTTCTTTTGTGGCCCCCTATGTGCTCCACCAAATTCATGGATATATTTACAGTATACAGCGAACCCTCGTTTATCGCGGTTAATCGGTTCTAGACCCTACCGTGATAAATGAAATTCCGTGAAGTAGGATTCCTTATTTGTAAATCAAATATTTTCATAGTTAGAGCATAGAGGACATGAAAAAACACCCTTTAGTCACCATTACACTCGTATTACCCAATTTATTAAACGAAAAAGGGAAAATACAGTAAAACATTTTGGACGTTACAATTATCATTTATTATTTATTATATTATTTATGGCACCAAGCGTGTACAGTATGAGCCAATCAGTGGCAGTAATGACAGAACATGCGCTGTTACGCAAAAACCGCGATAGAGTGAAGCCGCGGAAGTCGAAGCGCGAAGTGGCGAGGGTTCACTGTATTTACAGATTATTACATGGACATGTATAAACTGACTCTGCCAACCCTCCATACACTGTTGTTGTGAGATGCCATCGGGTCAGTTCTGACTCACAGCAACCTGGTACACAACAGAGTGAACACTGCCCAGTCTGACACCCTCCCCCCACCCCATCCCTGGCTCTAATACTTGAGCCCATTGCTGGAACTACTGCATGAATCCATTTTGTCACGGCCCTGCTTCTCTTTCACTGCCCTTCGACTGTCCCAAGCACGGTGTCCTTCTGGAGGGGCTCTCTGGACAACATGTTCAAAGCGCATGACATGAAGTCTTCCCTAAGGAGCATTCTGGCTTTACTGATTCGAAGACACATTTGTTCGTTCTCCTGGAATTCCATGGCACTTTCGACATTCTTCTCCAGGCCATAATTCAAATCTATCAGTTCTTCTCCAGTCTTCCTTATTCAGTGTCCAACTTTAACATGCACCTGAGGCAGTTGAAAATACCATGACGTGGGTGGGGCGCACCTTAGTTCTCAAAGTAATATCCTTGCTTTTCAACGTTCTAAAGACATCTCGAGCAGCAGATTTCCCCATTGCAATGTGTCCTTTGATCTCCCGATTGATGATTCTAGGAGCATTAATTATGGACTCAAGCAAGACAGATCCTTGACCACTTCAGTCTTCTCCCCCTTATCCTGTTGCCTATTGGTCTAGTTGTGAGGATTTGTAATCCATGCCTAAGGCTGCAATCCATGATCTTCATAAGCAAGTGCTTCAAATCCTCCTCATCTTCAGCAAGCAAGGTTGTGTCATCTATAGATCTCAGGTTACTAATAAGCCTTCCTCCAATCTTGATACTGCATTCTTCTTCAGATAATCCTGTTTCTTGGATTATTTGCTCAGCATACAGATT
Organism: Echinops telfairi; assembly: GCF_000313985.2. Taxonomy (NCBI): domain Eukaryota; kingdom Metazoa; phylum Chordata; class Mammalia; order Afrosoricida; family Tenrecidae; genus Echinops; species Echinops telfairi. The sequence continues at coordinate 16,436,207 of NW_022104341.1, forward strand.
GAATAAATACGGTGAGAGGATACAACCCTGATGCACACCTTTTCTAATTTTAAGCCTTACAGTATTCCTTTATTCTGTGTTCATCACCCCCTATGTTCAAGTTCTGCATGGGCACAATGAGGGTTACAGAATTCCCATTCTTCTCAAGGCTATCCGTAGTATGCTATGCTCCACTCAGTCAAATGCCTTGGCATAGTCAATAAAGCACAAATAAACACCTTTCAGGTATTCTCTGCTTTCAGCCAAGATCCTTCAGAAATCAATGATGAAATCCCATATTCTATGTCTTCTAAATCCAGCCTGAACCTCTGACAGCTTCCCGTCAATGTATTGTTGCAATTGTCATTAGATGACCCTCAGCAACATTTTCTTTGCATGCAATATTAGCGATATTGTTCTATAATCTTTTAGCTCTATGTTGGATCCCCTTTTTATAATGGGTACAAATATGGATCTCTTCCAGTAAGTTAGCCCAATTACTTGTATTCCAAATTGGAACATTTCAGTTGGTATTCCATCAATTCCTGTAGCCTTGTCTTTGGCCAATGCTTTCAATAAGCATTGAACTTCTTCCTTCAGCACCATTGGTTCTCGCTCATATGCTCCTTCATGAAATGGTAGCGTGTGGACCAGTTCTTTTTGTTTCAGTGACTGTGCATTATTTTAATCTTTTAGTGCTTCCTGCATCATTCAATAATTTACCCAGAGACTCTTTCAAGATTGCAACCCCAGCCTTGAGTTCTTTCAGCGGGAGATTTGCTGAGTGTGTTCTTCCCTTTGGTTTTCTAACTCAAGGTCTTTTCACATTTAATTGCAATATTTTACTTTGTCTTTTTGAACTACCCTTTGAAGTTTTCTGTTCAGCTCTTTTATTTCATAATTTCTTTAATGTGCCTGTTACTCGACAATTAAGAGCAAGTTTCAGTCTCCTCTGACGTTCCTACTCATCTTTTCTTTCCTTCCTGTCTTTTTAATGACCTTGTGCTTTCTTCATGTATGATCTTCTTAATGTGCTCCCACCGCTCATCAGGTCTTCTGTCATTTGCATTAATGCATCAACTCTGTTCTTGAAATGTTCATGAAATTCGGTTAGGCTAGATTCAAGGTTGTAATTTGGCTCTTGTGGGCTTTGTTTTAATTTTCTACAGCCTTAATCTGAAGTTACACATGAGCAATTGATGGTCTGTTCCATAGTCAACCCCTGGCCTGGTTTTAGCTCTTAGTATTGAGTTTCTTCATTATCTCTTCCTACAGATGTAGCCAGTATTTGATTCCATGTATTCTATCTGGAGAAGTCCACATGTCCTTTTGCGTTGTTGAAAAACAGGTGGTTGCCATGAAGAAGTCCACCATGAGATCTCCGGCATCAGTAGATGGATTCACTTTTAGATGAGAAGTCCTGTTTCATCGGTGTATGTGTCTGTTGTTATACCAGTACTGGTATGTGTCATGGTTTTGAGATTGGAAGTATGAGGCCTTTCCCCTCCTCACCCCCCTTTTCTTTGCTTATCCCGGGTCTTTTTCCTTTCCATATAAAGTTGGTAATAATTTTTCTATCTCTTTAAAAAAATCATGTTAGAATCCAAGTCAGAATTGCATTCTATCTGTAGATCCCTGGGGGGTGGGGGGAGGGAGTAATAATGGCATTTGTACTGGTGTAACAACATAGACACAAAGACCAATGAGACTTGATTGTGAATCCAAACCTAAATTCATCTACCAATAAGCAGCTGATCTTCAACAAAGGACTGAAATTAGTTAAATGAGAGGAGACAGTCTCACATTTTCACAATGTTAAGTCTTCTCATCCAAAGGATGATGGAGTTTTAAGATGTTTCTCTGAGACACAAAAATAAGTGACCAAAAGGTCTCAAAATAGCATCATTAAGATGAACTTACGGTTAACAGTTCCAACTCTGAATTTGGATATTATTCAAGGTTGTTATATTGGAGAAATGCCTAATTAATTTGGAGTTAGCAAAATGTGTTTTGAATTCCCTTGAATCTTTCAATCAGATTGGGCTGACTCTACCCTCTTCTGTGCCCTCACTACAGCTACTGCATGACTGTTGCAAAACACCTGTAATATTTACCTGTTAACTTTTCACTTGCAAGCGCAGGAGGTTTCCTTTTTCCTTTTGTCCTTCTGAGAATATAGGCTAGCTAATGCACCATTAAAATATGCCAAAGAGGTGAAACCTTAAGGTTAACAGGTTGGGATTAAATTGTCTAGATGAAGTGTTACACCATTTTGCCTGCAAACTAATTCAGTTGAACATTCTTATCAGTGCCATAGAGGACATGATTATCTAATTTATTATAATGCAAGACTGGGAGAGATAGCCAATTTTAGAGATGACCAAACCAAGATACAGGAATATTTCAAAAGGATATAGTCCAGCAAATGAAGGGAAAGTTAAAGGGAATTCATTCAAAGGAGCATTTAAATACTAACCATCAAATGTTTGAGTACGGGATGCAGAAGATTCTGCAGTACTACACAAGAAGATGCTCTCAGAGTTTCAGTTGACCATAAGTGAGCTTGCACTGACATCCATGAGCAATCAAAGAGCTCTTATAAGCTCACTTTGCACTCATAGTAATTCAACCTTCTAATTACCTGATAAGGAGCCCTAGTGGCATAGTGGATTATGCATTGGGCTGCTAATTACAAGATCAGCAGTTCAAAATATTGGAAGAAGAATGAGGCTTTCTACTCCCTTAAAGATATACAGTCCTGGAAACTCACAGCAGCAGATCTTCTCTGGCCTATAGAGTCGCTATAGGTTAGACTTGGACTCTGTAGCAATGAGTTTGTGTTTGCTTTTTTAATCACCCGATGTCATGGTCTTTGATCAGTAGGCAGTCAACAAACCATACTGAGAGCAGGATGTCTGATTCCAGTTGCCATTCCCTAAAGGAACGGAGCCTTGGTGGTATCGTGTTTAAGTGTTGGGCTGAGATCTGCATGGTCAAAGCCATCAGCAGTTCTGTTGGGAGAAAAACTGGGCTTTCTACTCGTGTAAACAATTACAGTCCCAGAAGCCCACAGGGAGTTGCTATGAGTCAAACTCGATGGCAGTGAGTTTCCTTTAAGGAAAGACTGAGCAAAAAAAAAAGAAAGGAAAGGAAAGAAAGGATGCCCAGAGGAAAGTGATAAGAACAGTAGATGACTCCAAAATCCCTGACCTAGTAAGGACTTATGAAGGAGCAGGATATGTTCTATCTGGAGAAGGAACGCCTATGAGGCAAAGTGGTAACTGAATGACTTACCAGTCTAAGAGTCTAAGAGTAACACACCCAGGTATATGGACACCGGATTATTAGTTCTCTAAAGACAACACTGTGCCTGTCCTCTTCGCCATTCGGTCTTCATCATTTACCACAGTGGCCAGTGGATAATAATAAATACTTGTTGGATGGATAAATTAAAAGAATTTGAAAGAGACCCTGACTCAGAGACCAACAGAACAGAATTGAAGTCCAACCTAGGAATTGTGAAAATTTGCCCAACTATCCATAGCCTCTCTGAACCTGTTCACAAAAGTATAAAATGGGATAGCAGTGCCATTTCAAGTGATTCACCAGATCTTTACGAATATCAACCCCAAAATGATCATGAATGAGAAATCTCTAAGTAGTAAAAATGCTACAAAAACACATGTCATAATATTGTTGCTGTTGGGTGCTCTTGAGTGGATTCCAACTCAAGGCCACCCCTGTGACAGAATCGAACTACCCCATAGGGGTTTCGTTGTTGTGATCTCTGCAGAAGTAGTCTACAGGATTTCCTCTCACAAGCCTGCTGGGTGGGTGTGTTCCAGCTGCCAGTCTTTATAGTTTGAAACCCATTGTTTAGCTGTGCCACCAGGACTCTGTGATAAATAAAAGAACCACATGAAGTTCATTTTAAAGAAGAATTTTCTAGCTATTTAATCTGTTCCTATGTGGAATCATTTGTGTATTTGACAGCTCCTAAGCCCTGAACGTGTCCAAGCAAAAGTTGGATGATAACTTGGAGAAGTGTGGTAGAAGTCAAGGTTTGTTTTATATGAGATTCAAACTGGATGACCCCTAAAGGGCCAACCGTGCCCCTCCCCTCCCCAGCTAGGGTTCTGTTATTATGGACGGTGATATGATTCCTTTCTAGCCTAACAACAATTCTCTCACTGACAATATAAAAGTTCTGAGAATTTCCTGACGTAGTGTAGTTGGGCATCAGCACACGTCAGATATACTTGCAGTTTCAAATCTTCCAGGACTACCCGGAGTCAAACTCAGTCAGCAACCTTTTGACTACGATGACCTGCCACATCAGAGGGAAGTGACATTTGTAGCAGCAAAAGTGGTTCCTTATCGCAGTGATTCTTAGTGATGCAAGAAGAGAAAAACAATGCTGTGTGGAAAACGTATCAGGACAAAGTGGGGAAAGTGAGAAACCTTTTCAGTATATTCTGCAGTTCAACTCCTCTACTGTGTTGAGAATCACTGTTCTAGATGGGCCCAAAGTATCTGCCTCTATGGCACAGTTTGGTTTTATGTTCCCAAGCAGGAGCCCAAGGGGATATGTAGTTCAGGGCTGGGGCAACTACTTGAAGAAAACATCAAAGACAGAGATAAAATCTGTTTTCCTGTTCCATTCTCCTCAGCGTATGTCTTTCACTTTCACAATCCCAAAATGGCTGCTCTGCCTCAGGGCACGGCACTTTCATTGCAAGCAAGAAAGAGGGATGCTTTTATGAGATATGGATGAAGGACCAATAATACTGTTAAAAAAGAAAGAGAGGGAAAGATGAAGAGAAAGAGATCAGACCCAGTGCATTCCTTGTGAAACCCTCGGTGAGACTTCTTATTGGAAAGAGGGATCTCAAATATTTTAGCTGAATATACTATTGCCCCAAATAGACCAAGATTCTGTTAAACACAAAAAGCAAAGAATGGGCTTCCTGTAGGCCAGTAACAGTGTCTGTCATCATTTCCTAAACATTATGTTTATGGAGAAACTTCTATCTGGAAGACATCATTTAACCCTCAGAATATGTGGATGAAAGCATACATGAAGTTTCTATATCAGAGTGAAGAACAATAAACTCTCAGTAAACCCTTTCACACAATTAAACTTGTGACCCAGAAGAGTCACAAAATTAATGATCTTTTATTAATAACACTTTGTATTTATTTAACTTCATAGTGTTGACTGGACATTCAGTTACTTGAGCAAGCTCACATAGATAATAAGAAGTAGCAATTGGATCTTAAACCAGCTCATTTTTACTCCCAGGTCACTACTTGTGGCCTTACATCAACTTACCTCAATATTTGTTGAAAGGATGCGTTTTTAGTTCAAGCATTGATGTTGACACTGAGACACAGAGGCTCATGTGGTCTGATTCCAATCAGCTACTATAAATATGACAGGTGACCCAAGCAACAACTTTCATCTTGCTCAAGTTGATGACTATCAGCTTCTCAGTAGCACCTCTAGGGCCATTTTGGAATTTGACATAGTGAGGAGACTTGTGTTGAGCATTTGGAATCTGCTGCAAGACTTGTCTAAGAAGGAAAGGAGTGAGCAGACAGGTTCACCCTTCAGAGCTAGATTAAAATGATATGTCTAAAAAAATGTCATTTCTCTCCTTGTTGAAGCTCAGAAGTAATCCATGAGCACCCAAACACAGCACCTACACATGATCTTGTAGCTGCCAAAAGTCAGCCCCTCTGAAGTTTCCTGGGAAGCCAGCTTCCTAAGATGGTCTGCCATGCTGCCCAGCCGCTGGTGAATCCAACTCATTTCTCATTGCTCATCTAACATGAGCAAAACCCAAGAAATAAGGAGGCTATTCAGGTCTCCTCCTGTTTAAAAAACAAAAAAAGCTTGTTAAACATCTGTTTATATTTGTAAGGAAAGGATTAGTGAGGACATTTTCTTGGCTTGCAATAGATAGCATCAAATAAATAAGACAAAAGGAGAAATTATTATCCAAGAAAATCACTCGAAACCAAAATGCATTCTATCTGTTAATAAAGCACTCATGTAATTTGGGATCGATTTCATAATGTACAATAATCCAAGTTTTAAATAGAAAACGAAATTTTAAAAGGCACACACATCTTTTCCGTGCCATTTAGCTGCATCCTATCCCAAAGTACTACCCTCTGGAAATCTCTTTTTAAATATTTATGATAGGCTACATTAAAATCCCAAGTTTCATATACAGCATATAAGATTTTTAATTTTGGAACCTAGGGGAATTTTGAGAGATGTAGCTCACCATTGCACTGTGAAACTGCTTACAATCATAGCCTGCGATTGGCGGGGTCCCAGGCAGGAAGAGAAACCATTGAGCGTAAAGAAACTTGGGTTCTCTCCCATGTGTGAATAAATTATAATCTACGGCCAGTGACTTCATTTCTAGGGTCCAAGTTTCCTCAACTGTAAAGCGGAAATGAGCAGGTTAGATAGTTTATTAATTCCTTCTCTTTCATCATTAAGATTTTTAGATCAATAATGAGCATCCACAGACAAATTTGCCAAATATCTGCTATTCTGGGCATTATGACTAAAACTATACCGGCACAGGTCTACATTCCTTTTCAGGAACTCTAAGGAAATTCTGTTTCATGTCTTTAAGTCATTGCATTTGCTTTAGTTTGCTTGATTGATGATGCTTTGGGTTAGGCTCTCTGCCGCTGACCGCAGGTTCTGGTTTTTGCAGGTACTCTGTGTGTCCTAACATTTCAATTTGTCAAGGAGATTCTAAGTCTCTAGTCATGCACACGACTATTCTCATCTTCTTGGACCACAGCCCAAGTTGTTCACAAATATAAATTTTTAAAAATCAAGAATGTGCTAGATGCTGGGGATATCACGGTAACAAGATAACATCCCTGCTTTCATTGCATTTAAATTCTAATAGAAATGAAGAAACACACAGAGCAGATGGTCAGGCAGAGGGGAAGGTAAATTAGAAAGGACAGGGAGCCAAGAAAACATGAGGTCGAAGCACAAAGTGCTTGAACAAGAGTGTTCAGAGGTTGCTCCTGCTTTCACACCTATCTGTAGTCTATCCTTCTTAAGTTAGTAGCCAGTGATACAGAATGTAATAGGAAAGAAATCTCTTAAGAACTCACATATGTAAGCACTCCCTGGTTTTTCACTAGCCAGGTGTAGTTACAGCTCAAGTTTCTGTGAGTTGTAAAATGGGATTAACCAAAGTTGGGATGTTGTCAGGTGAGGATAATGGAGCTGAGGGGTGGGGGTGGTGAGGAAGAAGGGGAAGGGGTGCATGTAAGTTGAAAATGTTTACAAAGGCTTGCTTATGGAACTGGGACATTGTATTTATGGATATTTAAGGATAGCAAGACAGAGCAAAGGAACTTAGTAGACAGGGTAGTAAAGCAAATAAATTAGAAATGAAATAAGGGGGTAGTGGTCAGAAAGCGAGCCTCCTGAGATAAAAATTCCAGAGTTAAAGATAACATTGATGAAGAAATTATCTAAGGAATGGCCTTGACTAGAGATGATTAAAACTGGATGGGGCAATTACAATTGGAAGCAGAGGTAAAGAAATTCTGAAGCCATATGTGTGATGATACAAGTAATGGGGGGGCGGGGATCAGGAGTAATAATGATGAAGAGAATACACTAGGTGCTAAAATCACTAATGAACCAAGTGGGATTATCAAAAGGTGATAGACTTTGGGTAGCAGTGGGGAAGAGAACTCTTTGGGAAGTGGCACTATGGCATGCGGGGTTGTCATCTGAGAGGACACCAGTGTCATCAACCAAGCTGAGATCCCATCAGAATAAAAAGATGAAGCAGAGGCTTAGTGAAGGGGTGGAGAACATCCAGGATTTTGTTGATAGCTGCTCTTTCATTCTAAAGAGCCAAGTGGAGGGCTTGAAAGGCTCAGAATCAGCTCAGAGGAGAGAATGGACAGACATCGATGACGAACCTGAATGAGGGGACTTGTCAAGAAGGATGTCAGGAAAGAAGAGATGGTCTTTCTGGGCATGGTCTGAGATGGACCCAATTATTGCCATCTTTCTAGTGGCATCTGTGGATGCCACTTGCATTGGCAAAAGAGGCAAATCAGAGCAGTCTTTCCAGGAGCCTCTGGGCGCTTTGGCGGCACAGTGGTGTGAAGGAGGGTGCTATTATCAAGAAGAGTCGAAACTCAGTAGCCTCCCTTAAATCCTGTAACTGAATCTTTACTACTCTTGAACCTCTTTCAAGAGATAGCAGGAAAGCCTTATAAGAGTATCAACAAATATTAATTATATATGTTCTATGCTCTGACAAACTAAAACATCCCAATGAATCTTGTCATCTCTTCCAATTTGAACATTGGTCAAAGATTAGCTGAATTATAGAAAGCGATCATTTTAAAATGAATATGAATATGAAGTGCTTTATAGATTTTAAAATGTTTTAGGATATTTTATTCAGTGTGGATCTCTTAACAATCTCGGGAAGTGTGCAGGGTGAGTATTCTTATTCTTCACTAGAAGAAGGAGGAAACTGAGGGTCAGAGAGGTTAACTGATTTTCTCAAAGGCAAACAGCTAAGTTACTAGGAGAACTAAGACCCAAAGCCAAACGTCCTGACTTCCCATACAGTGCTCTTTCCACCCTAGCACTCTGCCCACTTCCAGAGCAGTCTCAATTCAGCCCCACCCAGACTTTTTTGGTCTCCTTTCTTCATTAGCTGTCGAAGAAAGCCTTGTAGATAACCTTTTCCCCTGTGAGCTCTCAAAAATAAGTTATCTATTTCCAAATCAAACTCAGTGTCATGGCTCATTTAAGGAAGCATACTACAGAAGGTAATGTGAAGTAAATCACCTGAATTAAAATTTTCCCTGCTTTCCAGCTCCATTTATTTTTGTTGGCCCAGAAGACCACATTGGAATTTCCAAGACTTTCATATAAATAATTACACAAGCTTGCTTGTGATTTCCACATTATAGCTAAAATGAAATTTAAGGAGAATATCCTGTTTTTGACATCGTTTTGCCAGGATAAATAGGGTAAATGCTAAATGATTAAAATATTAAAAAAGAAACACGTAACACAAATATTTCATCATACTTCAAGAGATTATAAATATTTTCTAAAAATTCCCTAGGCAGCCTTTTAAGAATCCCAAGGAGTGATAATAAGTAAATAACTGGGGAGAGCTGCAGACTGAAAATGAAGGTGGGTATCTGGAGATTGAAGCATTTCTCTATTTGAGAGACTGACTTGCCGCCACGGAGCCAATTCTATCGCAGAGCCCACCTTGAGGACAGAGTAGAAGTACCCTGGTGGGTTTCTGAGACTGACCCCTCAGTGAGAGGGCACTTGATTCTCCTCTCCTTCCCAGGGCAGCAACTTTTGCCTCCAATGACAATGACTCTCTCAAACCAGCAGGCACGACCCAGCCTGATATTCTCCATATTTCTCGGATTTCTGTAGCAGAGACGATAGAGCCGGACACATTTTGTCTTCTCCTCAGAGCTGCGTTTCAAGGAATTACTACAGCAACCTTTCTTTTCCGTCTTTCAAGCTGGACAAAATGTCAAAGACTTGTGCAGTCCCATTCATCTCTAAAGCAGTAAATCCAGGAAGACCACTTCAAAGGTCCAGGAGATAAAAGTCCTGAGGTCATACACGGGATTTTAATGTTGGAACAGGTCTGAAAAACCCCGCCCTCATGGTTCGGAGCCAGAGTGGTGATCAGGTATGAGCACTAGCAACAAGAATTTAGCTTGAGTAACAGTGTGCCAAACACACTGCTATCAGGTTGATTCCTACTCACATCAACCCTATGGAGGGTTTCTGAGACGGCAAATCTTTATGGGGACAGAGAGCCTCAGCTTTCTCCCTAAGAGCAGCTGTTAGGTTTGAACTGCCAACCTCGCAATTAGCTGTCCAGCCCTTACCCAAGAACACTATCAGCACTGCTTAATTTACAATGAGCTACCACCTGGAAAGTATTTACTTTAAAAATAAATTAGATTCAAAATATAGTCTTGGTGATAGAAATAAAGCTGAAGATGATGTGACTGAATTTTGCCAGGGCAATGACTAATTTTAATATAGGAGTTTGAGCTGAAAAATGAATGAATAAATAAAAATTAGATTAGATTCCAGGTAATTCCCACAGCAAGGGTGTCATGCTTGGCAATTTCCATGCTGAGCGCTTTCTTAACTCTATATCAAGAGGTGGCATTGTGGCCAGCTTGCAGGTCATTGTTCATAACCCTCAGTCTATCTTATCTAGGACACCAAAAGAGAAGCACCACCCTGTTCATTGTGACGTTGCTATGGTTGTTAGCTGCTCTTCAGCCAGGTCCTGACTCCTGGTGACTCCCTGCACAATAGTAGGAAAAGCTGCTCAGTCCTCTGCCACCTCCATGATCCATCGAACTATGTGTACTCCATGGGGATTTCATTAGCCCATTTTAAAAAGTAGATTGCCAGCTCTTTCATTGTAGTCGGTCATAATGTGGAAGCACCACTGAAACCCGTTCAGCACCATAGCAACACACAATCCACCACTGACAGACAGGAGGGATGGCTGTGCATGAGCTGCATTGGCTGAGAACTGAACTTGCATCTCTCACCTGGAAGGCAATCGTTCTACCACTGAATCATCAATGCCATCCATGCTAATGATGACAGTTGTAGTTAGAAGGGGAGGGGAGGGGGAGGACCTACAAGGATATTTTTTTATAACCCTGATATTGTTTATAGGTTTCACCCCAAGCCTGCTCTGTAAACTTGAAGCCCACCTAGCTTATACTGTTATGGAGAAAAGGGGCTTCTGATTAAGCTCAACTCCACTGTCAATGGCTATCAATCGTCACGGAAGCCAATTGACATCCTTCTGTGGATGCTGGCGAGTGTGACCCCACCCCCTATCTTTCGATTAGCAGTTGCGCTCTTTCAGCAAGGGACACGAGTGGGTGACCCCACAAGGAAAATAAGCACAGGCTTACTTCTGCTTACTTACTGATTGGTAGTGAACAATTTCATGTGGGTTTCACCCATACCTGGTGAAAAACATGTGAAGCTGCTCACAATACAGATTAGTAAGGAAGCAGTAGTAAACCCATGCTTACCTTACTTCTGGGGTACTGTTACCATGATGCCACCAGGGCTGTGTAAAGTACATTTGGCTGGAAAAGTATTGAGTTAATAAGTTTTAGACCATAGGTCTGGCACCTGGTTGTGCTCTCTGCTGAAAACTAGAGCTGCGTTACAGAGTGTGGATCTGGAGGCATGGACAAGGATTTGGCGGCAGGATGCTCTGGGCTTTCACTGGCCTGGGCAAATGGCACGATCTTGTCCAGTTCAAAAATATTAGGCTATTAAACCTCCCCAAACCAAACTCAATGCCACTGAGTCAATTCCAACGTATAGCAGCCCTGCTGTTGCTGTGAGGCGCCATTGAGTGGGTTCTGCCCCACAGCGACGCTGGGCGCAGCAGA
>NW_022104341.1:16448686-16454858 GCF_000313985.2 Echinops telfairi
GTTGGGCCAGGGAATAGGTTTCAGATTCCTGTCCTGGCTCGCCTCTGCCACCATACAGAACAGCAGCCTCAACCGTTGGTGACATCAGAATTACATAGGTAGATTGCTGGACACGGTCTTCCGAGCTGCTGTCTCAGTACATCTGGGATGGGGGATGGGAAACGTCTAATGAGTTCCAAGGTGATTCTGATGATGTTAGTCTGAGAACCACTGTTTTAAAACATCATTTGCTCGGCCTGGAGGTAATCATCTCAATCTACCCATTTCAACCTCATTTCCAAGATATAGTATGTGATAAGCTTTGAGTTGACACCGGAAACCTTCTGTTTCGGATTCCAATAATGATTACCACACAGAGGAGGAAACTCACAATGGAGAATAAGGCAACTTCACACACAGTCATTCAATGTTATGGCTCAATAACTAGGAATGGACTAAAAAAGGGGCCCCTATCTGAGGAAGCCTGAGGCAGTAGCCTGGCCTGGCAAATAGAAACGTAGGGTGCATGGGGGTGAATGAGAGTCAGTTTAAAGGCAGAGATCCAGTAATGTGATAGATAACAGTTGGTGATTTGAGAAAAACCAAAAACCAGAGTCACTGCCCTAGAGTGGCTGCTACTTATGGCAACCCTAAAGGAAGGCTGGAACCACCCCTGTGAGCTTCCCATACTGTAACTCTTTACGGGAGTAGAAAGCCGGGTCTTTCTCCCACGAAGCAGCTGGTGGTTTTGAACTGCAGACATCTCAGATACAGCCCAACATGTAACCCAATCCTTGCTTCTAAGGAGCGTTCTGGCCATCCATTTTCTGAGACATAACATTTGTTTGTTCTTTGGCAGTCCACGGTACTTTCAATATTCTTCATCAGCACCGTAATTCAAAAGCATCGATTCTTCTGTCTTCCTTACTCAACGTTCACATGCCTATGAGGCAATTGGAAATACCAGGGCATCGGCCAGGTATTTATCTAGTTGCCAAAGTGCTTTCCTTGCTTTTGAACACTGTAAAGAGGTCTTGTGCAGCCGATTTACCCAAGGCGATGTGCTGTTTGAGTTTTTGACTGCTACCTTCGTGAACATTGATAGTGAATCCAAGCAAGACGAAATTCTTGATAACTTCAACCTTTTCTTCATTATCATGATGCTACCTAGTGGTCCTGTTGTGAGGAATTTTTCAGCTACTTATTGTTCTGTAAAGTAGGACTATTTCCTAGAGGTAAGGTCAGAATCAATACAGTAATAGTTTTGCAATTCCATTGAGTGCCACAAAGAAAGTATGTCTTGTTATTTCAAGAATTACTCTTTGAAATATTTTGTTATTTTCCTTTTCTGCAACAACAAAATGTTACATAATGTCATCGTGCCCAGCATGGGTAGACAGTTGCAATTCTTTGCAAAGCATCGTGAATAAAGAAAACTATATAAAATGTGGTTTGCTTGTTTTCATTCTTACTATGTAAGGAATTATTTTTATGTGATTTTCTTTAATACAGTCACTCATTTGTTTTTCATGCTGACATTCAAAGAAACTATTTAAAATTATTTAAATTTGAACATGCAATCCTAATGGCAGGTATTCTAGGGTCAAAAGAGATTATTGAAAATCTTAGAAGGGAACTGAAGTTCAACCTTCAGCTCTACTGCTGTTCACTTTGACTCCAAATGGTCTATGGGTGTTGCTTCACTGGGTCTTGTGTGTGTGGGGGGGTTCTACTAGTTGGGGGTCCGTTTGATGGCAACATGCTGGAAATATGCTGCCCTACTGTTTGCAGAACGAAGGTCATGACAATCAGAGGAATGGAAGAGATTTTAAAGATATTTCTTTTAAAAATTCTGATAAACTATATATAACATAAAAGTTGTCATTTTGAGAATATAATCCTGTGGCATCGCTTATAGTCACAGTGTTGTGCACCATTTTCACTATTTCCTAAAGTTTTCATCACCTCAAACACAAACTCTGTTCCTGTTCAGTAATAACCCATCCACTGCCCACCTCCCCCCATTCGTGCCTCCCTCTAGCCCCTAGTAATCCCCAGCCTCTTTCTAACTACATATTTGCCTTTTCTAAATATTTCTCTTTTTTTATCATTTTATTGGGGGCTCGTACAACTCTTACCACAATCCATACATCCATCCATTGTGTCAAGCACATTTGTACATTTGTTGCCATCAGCATTCTCATAACACTCATGTAAATGAGATCATACAACAATTTCTCACTAGGTATAATGTTTTCAAGGTTTAGCCATGTTATAGCTGATATCAGAATTTCATTTATTGTTATGGCTGAATAATATTCCATTGTAGGGCTATAACACATTCGGTTTGTCCATGCATCTGTTAATGGACATTTGAGTTGTTTCTACCTTCTGACTATTGTGAATCTAAGAATTTTCTTTCTAATATTCTAATGTTCTCTATCACTTAACCGAGTTTCTTAAAATTTGCTTTACTGACTCTGTAAAACTTATTTGCTTAAATGACTAGTAATAGTGTCATGATCTATAGAAAGTAACTGTTCAAATAATCATGGAGGAAATTGTCCACAAAGACACAGGGAATAAAAGGATGGGAAACCATTGGAAAGAAGGTAAAAGCACATGCTCCCTTGTAAGGGGATTCTTTGAATTAGCATCGAAGTTCAACACCCTTGTAAAAGACAAAAATATCTGTGTGAGAATGTTTGGAATGACAGTATCAGGCTCGCTCGGGGACTGAGAAGTTCATATCGATAAGAGGGGTACTGCATTGTAGCCACTGGGACACCAGTGACAGTGTCTGAAGAATGTGGGGTCTTTTGTGTGAAATAACAACTCAAAACATAGCAGTACATCTACTTAAGGTTATAAGAAGTGCAAAACACAATGCCCTAACATTCAGATTACTTATCATTAATATTTACAAGGCATTCTCAAGAAATCCATGGCACGGTGGCATTGCCCCCATATTCTCTTCCCAGCAGATTTAACCCAATCTCCCATTACTCTTTTTTTTTTGGTCAGCCCTTTCCTATGTCTCACTTACAAGGGGCCCAGCTCAAAGCTAAAATGTCCCTTGCCTTGGAGTTGAGAGTCAGTGGAAGGTCACTTCTGAGAGGTTTGTGAGCAAATTGCAGGAATATGATTGTCTCTGATTTCAACACAAAGGCACCATTCCTACTACACACCCCTCCTCTCTCTTTCTCACATGCACATACATACACAAGAGCTCACTCAGGTCGCTAGATTTGCTATTAGCTGGTAGAGAATTTATACTTCCTACATCATTAGTCTAGCTCTGTGAGTCACTAATTGCACCATATTCACAAAGGGAAAAAAATGATTAGTGGGTTCATAGGAAATACTATGGAACCAATCTAATCCAAATTTTTTATAATTCCAGGATAGGACAAGTTTATGGAGGAAAGATAGTTTGGTACAAAGAGTAGAGCAAAATGCTTCGATAAAGATTGATAACATTGGCAGTACTATGGGCAGCATAACTCTGACCTATCAGGCCCCTGTGAGTCAGAATTGATTTCATGCCAATGGTTTTTTGGGTCTGGGAACTAAAGGTAATCTGGATGCCCATCATGGGAGAGTGGGAAAAATATATACAGTGGGTACTATGTAGTGGTTAGAAGAAAGGGGATAGATATACACACAGCAACATACATGGATGTAGAACATATTGTTCTGAATAAAAGAAAATTAATAAATATATTAAGATATATAGCATCATGGCATTTATGAGAATTAACGAACACAAAGGAAGACACATTTTTGCTAGACTACATGCCAACAAGAAGATACATTTTACTGCATTAAAATGTGAGGAAATGGAGGATAACATAGAATCAGTTCAAAAAAGGGTCTCTTTTTAGCCAGTGATGATAAAGGGCTCTGAACTGAGAAAATGATTGAATCAATTCTCTGCATTTGATGTCCAGAAAGGGAGAAAATTCTGTATATATATTATTTGTTAAGAAGATCATTATTAACTATCACAAACTCTTTCTGTTTTAAGTCCTTGTTGAAGATTATTTTTTTCGTCCTCTCCTATTGCATTTTTTCCATTACAGAAATTGATATGAAAAGCTCATTTTAAAGTAGCCTTTGCCTCAATTATACCATTAGTAATATTATCTTTTATTCCAGATAGAAACTAATGTTAAAAATAAAGGGCTTCCCCCTTCCTGGTGAATTTTAAAGCAAATGAGCAAACCATTGTGGGGCAGGAGAGCAATCTACTGGCACCAGGTCATGGACTCAAATAGCAGTAACAGTAAATCGAAAAATTGAACAGGATCCATATGATTAAGGAAAACATATCACTCATGCGGCTGATTCTCTTATCTTTAGAGTCTCTTAAAACTCAAATCAGAAGTGTTCAGGTCAAGAAGTTTCTCCTACCTATCTTCCACAACACACCAGTGAATTATTAAGTGAGCCCGGGTGCTTTAATCTATTTCACCTTTGAGAGTTTGTCAGGGGGGCAATAAAAGGAAGAATGAGGTAATGGGAAGAATTGAATTACCAGGATTTGGAGGTCACAAATTAAAAGCTCACTAGATCCAATGTCCTGAGAGATGCCCAGGACACTCTCCCCCATCGGGCCCCTCACACGGTCTAGTCACCTCGTTGACCTGCACCAAGGAAGGGGAGGAGTGACAGGGAGAGGCTCTCCTTTATGTGTTAACAAAAGGGCAGGTGTTTGTAGGTGTACTGCGGAGGAGGCTTCTGACGTTTCTCATTCCGTGGATTATGTTTAACTTGTCACCTTGTCATCTTCCTTTTGTGTTTCTTATATTCCCCCTTTAACATTTTCACCTTGTTTTGCTGACTCCTTTGTGCCATGCGCTGTTAAGGGTCACCAAACTTTCATGGCCATTGTCAAGACACTGAATTTAGCAGGAACATCAAGTTGCTTCATTTTTCGCCTTCTGGCCTTGAACTCCGTGAAGTCTAAAATGTGGTAGACACTTTTCTGATTCTTTGCTCAGTGTTGATCATTCAGCTCCCAGATCTTATAAGGCAAGGAAGGAGTATAGCACCAGGTCTCCCCTCACAAGGTTTAAAATGTTCCAACTTCCAAAGACATTACCAAGAAAAGCATTCACAGGTGAGAGCATTTCGTTCTCTCTTTCCTTTCCTGAATTTAGGAGCAGTTCTGTAGTAATTGACTGGAAGATATGTTCAGTATCTTCCAAAAAGATCCTGATATTGAGTTGTCCGTTACTCAAGAAATATGCTTGAGACATGATTATTTCTCGTATCCTGCCTGAAGCTGGATTTAATTTTGGTCATTTGTAAGAGCATGAATTCTGTGTTAATAGCAATGCTCTGGAACACAGAACTGCCTTGGTGGGTTTCTGAGACTGTAAATCTTTACAGGAGCGGAAAGACTCACCTTTCTCCTACAGAGCAGCTTATCGTTTCTGAGTGGGAAACAACTCGATGGCACTGAGTTTGGGTTTGAATTTGAAATTCTGTTATGATGTTTAAATGAGCTATATTGTGTGCCTGAATCCCTATAATAGAATATTGCAGGGCACTGGAAAACTCATCTCAGACATCGAGAAATGTGAGGCCAAGTCAGGAACTGCCAGCTGTTGTAACCAGTGATGAACCAGGGGTAGAAATTAAAGGCACAGGACATTGTTGATCTCTTTGGGTTTCTAAGGAAATACTCCTGTAACAGCTTGCTGAGCCAAAGGAAAGAATTAGCTCGCTGAATGACATTCCAAATTATTAAGTGCAGCTGTTGGTCATGGTGGAGCCTTTCCTCATCAACTTTAAGATGAAGTGCCACAACCAGCTTTTCTGAGTGCATTTCTACGCTGGTGTACGGGTCAAGAGTGGGAAACCATATGACTCAAAAATAGCATTGCTTACCTCTTTTTCCTCAAAGAGATTCATCAGAAAAAGAAGGCAAACTATGACGCATAGTTCTCCAGAAAAGCTAAAGGAAATAACAAAGTCAGTGATGTTTCAAAAGCATGTTCTTTTCTTTTAAAAAAATCATTTTATAGGGGCTCATACAACTCTGATCACAATCCCTACATACATCAATTGTGTAAAACACATATGTACATTCATTGCCCTCATCATTCTCAAAACATTTGCTCTCCACTTAAGCCCCTGGCATCAGCTCCCCATTTCCCCCCTCCCTTGTCCCTCCCCGCTCCCTCAC
>NW_022104341.1:16456901-16457962 GCF_000313985.2 Echinops telfairi
GATAGATAGATAGATAGATAGATAGATAGATAGATAGATGATAGATAGATAGGAAAATGAATTAATGGAGGGGTGAATATATATAAATAGAGATGATTTAGTCAAATCTAGACTGATAGAAAGATTCATCATATGACAATCGAGGAAAAAACTTTAGAAAGACCAATGCCCTAGATAAATGAGTGATAAGGTTTGTTAGGGGACAGGATCAACTGCTTGAGATTAGGAGAAAATGGCAAAAGACTATGGACAAGTACTGGTTTTACTCCTGGGCCAACTTCCCAAACCCATCCTTAGCCCTTAGAGTCTCGAATTTAGTGCTTTCCTCAACATTATAGCGGAAAAGGTGCTGACAAGTAAACTGTTGACACATCAAATTTCCTCAACCAGGATTTTAAAAAAAGAAAAGAAAACCTATATCATATGATTCAGGTCTACTAAACAAAATAGGTAAATTAAATAAAATAAGCACTTGTAATCATTTTCATAAAGACGAGGGAGGTATTAATAACATAAAATAGGAACAAGCCATTGTATCCTGTATTGTAGCTGTCAGGTGCTGTCAGGTTGGCTCTGGCTGGTAACAGCCTGTACACAACAGAATGCAATACTGCCTCCTTCATGCCATCCTCCTAACTCTTCTTTTGCATACGGCTATTGTTCTAGTCACTGTATCAGTCCATCTCATTCAGCAGCATTAAAAAAAGATAAAAGCAATGCACAGGGTAATTGTACAAAAAGAACTAGTTGATATTGAACCATTTTAAGAGGTAGTATATGAGCAAGAGCCAGTGGTGCTGAAGAAAGTAGTTGGAACTGCATTGAGGGCATTTGCCAAAAACACAGCTTCAGGAATTGATGGAATGCCCATTGAAATGTTTCAGCAAGCTGATGAAGCACTGGAAGCACTCACTCGTCTATGCCAGGAAATTTGAATGACAGCTACTTGGTAAACTGACTTGAAGAGATCCATTTTTGTGCCCATTCCAAAGAAAGGTGACCCAACAGAATGCTCAAACTGTAGAACAGTATTATTAATATCACATGCAAGTGAAATTTTG
>NW_022104341.1:16460082-16461653 GCF_000313985.2 Echinops telfairi
GCCAAACTGACATGTTAACTTTAATTCTCATTGTTAACTTGCTTTGCACCTTGCTGTTCATTGCTATCTGCACAACAGACTTACCCAACACGATGCATCCTTTGATCTCTTGACTGCTGCTTCCATGCACCTTGACTGTGGATCCAAGCAAGATGAAATCCTTGACAGCTTCAACCTTTTCTCTATTTATCATGATGTTACCTATTGGTTCAGTTGGGACGATTTTGGTCTTCTTTTCATTGAGTTGTAATCCACAAGGAAGGCTGCAATCCTTGATCTTCATCAGCAAGTGCTTCAAGTCCTCCTCACTTTAAGCAAGCCAAGAGGTATCATTTGCATATCACCGACACTGAATTCTTCTTCACATAATCCAGTTTCTCTGATACCAGATTGATAAACCTCAAATAAGAAAATGTACAGAAAAGTGTTTGGCAAGGTGCTACATCCTATTAACCTTATTATTGTCGCCATTGTTATTGTCATTATAGCAGCAATTTGCTCACTGTTTCATTGTACCTTCCTAAAAATTAAAGCACTTCTATGTGAAAATACTATCACGTTTTGAGTGTTCTCTGTGTAAAATACTGAATAAATATGTTTTTCCATTATTTTCCACTCACAAAGAGTATGGTACTGGTTTCTCCATCGAAGTGCCATCCAGTCCGTTCCTACCCATAGTGGCCATATGCACCTTATGCACAGCAGAACGCAACACTGCTCAGTCCGGCACCATGCTCACAATTGTTCCTGTGTGCGGATGGCCCTCACACATGCGCAGCCACGGTGTCACTCCATCTCGCTGAGGTCCTTCCTTCTCTTCCCTGCCCCTCTGCTTTCTGTTTTACGAGGGGATGCCCAAAAGAAGCCAGATTTTTTTTCAAAGCTATGTATTTAATTTTTTTTACAAAACAATTGTATCACCTTCAAAGTACTCTCCATGACACTTAACATATTTGTGAAATCTGCGATTCCGTTCTTGGAGACATTTTTCACCCTCACCTGTTTAGATGGTTTGCAGCACCCCCCTCGTTTTTTGGCTTCCCGTCCTCTACATCTTCAAGTCACTTCATTTTCATGTCCCTCCGTTCACAGAAACAAAAAGAAGTCACACGGAGCAAAGTCAGGTGAATAAGGTCCCTGGGGCAAAAGAGGCATTCTGTTCTTTTGCCAAAACTGGCACTCTGAGATGGCTGCATGAGCAGGTGCATTGTAGTGGTGGCAGAAACAGTCCCCCGTCTGCCACAAAGCAGGACTTTTTTGTCGCACACTGTTACACAATCTTTTCAGAACTTCTAAATAGAAAACTTGATTAACAGTCTGACCTGGTGAAACAAACTCCAAATGCACTATGAGTCAACATTTTCATCCATTCAGGTAGTTGACAGGCGTCCATCAATCAACATTTCACCTCTTTTGGAAATGAGAAAATCACTCGTACACTTGAGTTTTTCCCATAGCGTTGTCCCTGTAAGCTGTGTTCAACATCACAACAGTTTATGTGTCATTTTTCCCATAGCAGGAAACAAAATGTCACAGCCACGCAGTTTTTTTTAATTGGCTATCACAAAAAA
>NW_022104341.1:16462960-16464316 GCF_000313985.2 Echinops telfairi
GAAACCCAGTCACTCAATAAAACAATTATTAAGGTGCTTTGGGTGGGAGAAACGGAGGGTCCTTCCTAGTCGATGACCTCTCAGAACTGAAGCAGGCCAGGTTATTTTCATGACTGCAGGACAAAGGAGTGGGCAGTCCCGTTCGCTTGCCAGCGGAGAGCGCACCGTTAGACCATTTATTGGCTGGAGATTCTGAGGAAGGAAATCTTGTGGCTAAACCTTGTCGTGAGAAAACAGGGGGGAAAGTCCCATCAAAGGCTGGTAAGCTGGTTTACTAGCCACCAAAAGGACATTAACATTTTCTGCCCAAAGCACGCAGCTACACTGTATTGGGGCCAAAAGTAAGGAAACCAGAGGAAAAGGAAGGCAAACACAAATAATGAAAATATAACTAAGTTCTATTTACACAAACAACCTGGTAGCAAGGTCTTTGACCTTTCACCAGACGGTGAGATGAGAGTAACAACGATTTTATTGTTGTCCTGATTTTATTGCCTTCGTAGATACCGTATGCTTAACAAATGGGAGCTTTGTTTTAGCCCTGCCTTGAGCGTGTCTAACCATTTTCCAAACAGCATGTGTTCACGCCATATCTCTGGGTCACATTTTGGTAATTCTCTCAATTTTCAAACTTTTTCATAGTCCTACTGAATTCATAATAGAATACAGTATAATGTAAATGTAACTTTGATATGCAATGGGAAACCAGAAAACATGTCATATGACTTGTTTTATTTTGACACTGAGTGCAGTGGTCTGGAAGGAAACCCACACCGTCTCCAAGGCATCTGTAACTCACTAGGGATAGCTTCACAAGTACCTGTGTTTTGTCAAAAACCTAAATTGTGTGAAGAGACCCCCAAACTTGGCACAACAGAATGTATTTATTGTAAATAGATAAAATTGGAACAGGTCAAGTTCATTGAGCAAGTCAGGAACGTGCTCGGTAGAGGAGATAGCCAAATGGAGTTTATAGATCATTGTTAACTAATTTATCAGGAGCTAAAATCAAAGCATATGCAAGGATGAGCAGTGTTTCAGGGTTCAGAGGTTACAAATAACGGAAGCACCAAGGGCACACACTACATCCTAAGATGCCATCTGTAGTCAAAGCCTAGCGCTTCTAGCTCTCAAAGCTGGAGGAACATAGATCGAATAGTTGTTCAAAGGAGCACAAAGCCTATGGCAAAATGTTATTCACAAACTGTTTAACAAGTGCTCGTTTGATCTGAAAGCGACTCCAGAGAGCCTATTTCTACCAGGTTCAAAAGGATGCCGAGAGATGGGTGGCTTAGGTGGGTTACTCCAATTCCATGAACTCAGAAATCTAGATTCCAAGGGAAGCAAAGTGATTTT
>NW_022104341.1:16466917-16468655 GCF_000313985.2 Echinops telfairi
GGGGCTTAAGTGGAGAGCAAGTGTTTTGAGAATGATGAGGGCATTGAATGTACAGATGTGTTTTGCCCAGTTGATGTATGTATGGATTGTGATGAGTTGTATGAGCCCCTAATAAAACGATTAAAAAAAATAGCAACAAAAGAAAAAAAAATTAGTCTTTGAGATCCAAAGGACATCTCCACAGGAATGCAGAACCATTTGGTCTTGATATCTCAGTATCTGAGTAATGTCACCTTATTTCCTCCAAAGAGAGAGAAAAAAAGACAAATAAATTCTCAAGGAGGACTGTAAAACTTTCCTTTCAGTACTGGGAAAGAGGTCTAAGTTAATGCGTGGGCTACCCCGTGTGTGACTGATAGCAAGAGAGTGTGACCACAAGGTCTAAGCTAGCAATAGACCCCAAAGTGAATAAAGTCTATACAGAGGCTTTATCCATAGTTGCCTTCTTTTGATTATAAATCCTCAATGGGATTATAGTTTGATAATAAACTTTCAGTAGAGTTAAACTAGTAAATCTCAAAATTGTCTTATTCATTGCACTAACCTAAATCACACAAGCTGATTTGTTCATTAACAATGGCAATGGCCTTAGGTGGTGAGGTACTTCGAGTGTGCTGGTAAAAACATTTTTAAAACACATTAAAAAAAAAAGAACTATTTTGGTTATAGAAATTAGACCAATCACCTTTGAGTTAGGTGGGTTCTTGGGCTATATTTTGAAAGGCCATTTCCTGAACAAGAAAAATTTTGCTTGATTCTTCCTCCATCTGTACTCCAATTGCAATATAAATATCCTGTAAGAAGTTTAATTCCTTTTTTCTTACAAAGGGATGATTAATTGCACCCAAATGAGAAAGGGGATTCAGGAAGAGGAAAAAGATAAATAGGCATTCCTATGCCCAAAGGAGAAAGGCAAACCCTAGTGGTTAGCCCTCCGGACAGGCTTATTCCCTGTCCTCCACACCCCACAGTCTCAGCTCCCAGTAGGGAGTAATTGCCAATGATCTGTATGTGCATAAGGCACGAAGCTCTGCGCAGCTGCCAAATGCTTTGAGTGTAAAGGGACTCCATCGTGTCCTTTAATCTGAGGTTTATGATGGTAAGTGTTCTCACACTATCATGGGACCTTGATTAAATTCTGGTTAAAACCAAAGATTTTCCGTCTTTCAATAACCACTGCCCTGATTGAAGAAGGCGAGAATCCACAGAAAGGAACAGATATTGGGGTACGGGGTGCTTGCCAGGGCAGTTGTCATCAAAAGGTAACATCCACTTGAAAGATTGGTGGACGTTTTTCTAGAGATCTGGAAGAAGAGAAGCATGAGCAAGTTTCTGAGGTGTGAAACCGCCAGGTATATCAGATTCACATCTTTCACATCATCCTTATTCTGACACGTGCTCATGATTTGGGTTGATTGACAAGAAGAGTTTGCTATATTTAAGTGGATTTTCCTCTTCTTTTCAGCAACTGGGAAGGCAGATGCATTGTAAGAAAACCAACCCTAGGTGACGATCAGCCTTTGAAGAGATTTAAAGAAAGATGCATTGATCAGCATTGTGCTTCAGGATGATTGTTGTTGTTGTTGTTGTTGTTGTTAGGTGCCATTGAGTGTGTTCTGACTCAGAGCAACCCTATGTGCAACAAAGCAAAACACTGCCTGGTCCTAAGCTACCCTCACAATCTCTCTTATGTTTGAGCCCATTGTTGCAGCCACTGTGTCAATCCATCTTGTAGAGG
>NW_022104341.1:16469605-16471587 GCF_000313985.2 Echinops telfairi
CTAGGGGGTGGTCTCTGGGTCTCCATAGGAACCATTATCAGTAGGGTGCAAACCCCTCCTACAGGAGCCTGTCCATTGTCCCCAGAGGCAGGGAGCAGGCCCACCCCTGTGGAGGGATGAGACAGCAGTCTGGCAACTGATTGCCCTCAGTGGGAATGCCTGCTCATCTGACCTCCCACCACACTTGACAACCTTAATCTTTTCTCCGTTTATCATGATGTTACCTATTGGTCTAGTAGAGAGGCTTTTGCTCTTTACATTGAGTGTGATCCATACTGAAGGTTATAATCCTTGATCTTCATCAGCAAATGCTTGAAGTCTTCCTCACTTTCAGTAAGCAAGGTTGTAGCATCTGCATACGGCAGGTTGTTAATGTCTTCCTCCAATCCTTATGCTACATTCTTCTTCCTATATATAGTCCAGCTTCTCTGATTATTTGCTCAACCTGCATATTGATTATGCACACATTTTCTGGTTTTAAACCATGCAGTATTCCCTGACTCTGTTCCCCCATCCACCTTTTGATCCATGTACAGGTTCCACTTGAGCACAAGGAAGTGGTCTCAAATTCCCATCCTTCTCAAGGCTATCCATGGTTTGTTATTATCCACACAATTGAATGGCTTGGCAAAGTCCATAAAACATGTAAACTCATTTCTGGTATTCTCTACTTTTAGCCAAGATCCACCTGATATCAGCAATGACATCCCTTATTCCACATACGCTCCTGAATCTGGCAGCTCCCTGTCAATGTACTGTTGAAACCTTTGTTAGATGCAAAAAAATTGAAAAATTCAGAAAAAGTTTGCTTACATGTGATATCAATGGGCTTTCTATTCCCATAAAGAGAGTCCCAAAAACCCACAGGGACGTCTCTACCCTGTCCTACAGAGTTGTTGTGAGTCAGCATCGACATGATGGAGATAAGTTTGAGAGTGCGTACACTTCAGATCAGAAATGATGCGCATCATTCCCCCCACATTCTGTTGGCAACACCTAGTCCTCCACCCACTACATATAAAGGGCCCTGGGAAATGTAATTCCTGGCTGGTTATTGCGTTCCAGCCACTGTACACCATGGAACCAGACCGCAAGTTTGGGAGTCACCAACCAGCTCTGCTTCAGAAGTCAAGGAAGGAGGATGCTCAAATGTTTGAATAAATGATAAAACCTGAGAAGTAAAGTGAAACCTGCCAGAGAAGGAAAATGCAAATATTTTCCACTGAAATAAATGATAGAAAAGTGGTCAGATTGCACTCTGTCAATGGTAAAAGCTTGCGAGACACAGAAGAAGCAATGAAGCAGTCTCATTGAGCTCTGGCTTCACAGCTATCACCATGTAAAAAACACTTTTGTAAAGACCCTAACTTGGTGTAATATCTAATATCTACCCCCATCAATCCATCTAAGATACGATAAGATTGTACATAAAGAGGTAATACCCAACTTTTAACATTCTCTCATATTTTTACAACAGTTTATTGGCATAAACGTCACATCATATAATTCATGGTTCAATCACATCATGAAGTTATACAATCATCACCACAGTCACTTTTAAGACATTCTCGTCTACCTTTGTGTACTCATCATTATTAGTTCCCCACTTCCTCCCAATCTCCTTTGCAATACTTCTAAGGAACCATTAATCCAGTTACTATTTCTATAGACATCTGTTCTGGATTTCATATCTTAAAAAACAAACCAAAAAAGCTAACAAGAACAACAAAGTAATACATAAAAGAAAATCAGAAAATATTAAAAGCTAGATGGATCAAAAGGAAATCAAATGATAGGGCTAAATTTTAACCTAAATACATCTGCAACAATCCACTTTACAATGCAGTCTGCATGTTAGCAAAGCTAGTCACCTCCCTGGGGATTTAATCCACGTGTATTTCCCCTTTACTTTTTTTGAAACAGCTTTAAATGGGTCAAAGGGATATCAAATGATAAAATATTACATTTTGACCTAATATGGT
>NW_022104341.1:16472394-16479297 GCF_000313985.2 Echinops telfairi
AAAAAACCTTTAAGCTCCCAGACACTATTCTTTCTGATAGCCAGATACCAATTAATTTCTTCACCTCACTTTGCTATAACACCCATTTCTTCAGTGATCTTTTTATAAGATAGAATATCAAGCAGAACCATGTCATAAGAACTAATTGTTCTTAGACTGGGGCTAGAATTAAGTGTAAGTCCAAAATCCATTCATGCATCTATGGTTTATATATATTCCTGATTCACCTTAGAGACATCAGTATCATTTTATGTTAGAGAGTATTATCAATCATCTATCCCCCTGGGGCATCACTTCCACTGCCATCAATTCAATGATGATGTATAGTAATTCTATAGGGCAGGGTAGAACTTCCCCCTCTGAGTCTCAAGGCCTGCAAATCTTCATAGGAGATAGTCACAGAATAATTTGTTCCCAAGTGGACCTTCCAGTTTTTTAAGGATTGTACTGTGTTTCCCTCAAATGTGTGTTGTAAATAGCCTATATATAAATGGGTGTAATCTCACCTGGGGACAGAATTTTCTTTGTCATGTTAATGAGGCCATATCAGTGTAGGGGCACAGATTGCCCAGTGGGCAAGGGAAGCACAGGTTTACTTGTACTTACATTCGTCTGCAGTAAACAGTTTCATGTAAGTTTTACCACATATTTGAAACCCAGTGAAATTGTTCTCTACAGATTAGGTAGTAAGAATACACGACCCTATACTTACCATGCTTATTGGATAATCAGCATAAGGTATGTCTCAAACCAATGCTCTTTGAGATATAAAAGGTGTCAAATGCAAGCAAGCTAAAAATGAGTAAGGTTAATATCATGGGAGGCCACCAAGAAATCAAAGAAGAGAAGCTGAGAAACAACAGTTTTAACCCCGGGCAGATAGCCACCATCCTAAATTCAGGTGGTCCAATGGTTATGCATCAGACTACTAACTGCAAGGCTAGCAGTTCAAAACCACCAGTTGCCCCACTGGAGAAAGACAAGACTCTCCACTCCCATAAAGAAAGCCCTCAAGGGTAGCTGTACCCTGTCCTACATGGCCACTATGAGTTGGCATGAGCTAGATGGCAGAGAGTTTGGCTTGGGATTGTGAGAAAATAAATTTCTATTTGCTAAAGTCGCTCAAGGTCTTTCTGTTATAGCAGCACTAAGATATTAAGGAAAAAATCTAATGAAGACCGAATCTCACAGATTTTTTAATCTAGCTGTACAAGGTAACTGGGTCTTTTTAAGACTTTGATTTTTTGTCTTCAAATCTGAATAAATATCCCAAGTTTGGCGGGAAATTGGAGCAAAGTGTCGGCGAGAGAACAGCATAACAGTAAATTTTATGTTATGTGCATATGTGGGGCTTCAATAACACATGTGGACAAATTCTACGGTCTTTCACATCTGTTTTCCTCAAATTTTTGAACCCTCTCAAACACAGATGTCTGTGTGTGTGGATAAAAGGGGATTTCAAAAATGCATTTAAAAATAGAATAGAAAGATAATGGAGTTTTTTTCACAAACTTTTTGAAACTCCATCATGTGTGTATGTGTGCTTGTGTACCTCAAAAGCAACCATGACAATTGACAATAATCTTCTCTAAGTAGCGTAATTACAAGAGATAATTGAATTCTTCTGTACCCTTGTCTTCTTTTTCAAAAAGGCACTTGGTAAGTATATAGTCAGTATCTAATTTACTACTCTAGAAATAAACGAAGCTGTGGGTTTTGTTAGCCTTAAGAAACAAAGGTTCTAAAGTGTATGCCATAGAGGATCTCTGAAATACATCTTCCTTCCCAAGATTTTTACATTTTTAATTCAAGTGCATTTGACGCCTTCTAACCTAAGCCAACTTAATATTTCTGTAGGCATAACTGTCCGTTGTAATCTGACATTTCTCAGAGGAACTGCAGTCGAATCTCTTGCCAAGGAACGTGCTACATAAACAATTTCTCAGTGATTTTAACCTTCTTAACAAATATTTCTGTGACACAGGGCACAGGGGAAGTGGTAGGATGTCCCCATGAAATATGCAACAATGGCAAGAAACTCGTTTGTGAAACACCAGGCGTTCGGACAAACACAATATTATTCGGTTGTTGTGGGTTTGTTTTTTTTGTTTTTTTGCCTTTTTGCCTTTCACTCTCCTGACCCTTTTGGTTTGACTTCCTTAGTTGCCTGTTCTTCCTCAATGGTCTCTGCGGCATCCTTAGGACAGTTACTGGGCAAAAGGGCACAGGAGCCCATCGTTCCTTGTACATTGGCACAAAGTAAACACTTGGTATATTATTTTAAAAAAACGAACCAAGAGTGAAGACATTATCATAACAACTATACAGTATAATAATGTAATCGCAATGTAAAAAATCTTCACTTGTTCACTAAAATCCTGACTGCAGAGAGGTTTCAACAGTGCCAAATTTCTAAACTCCTTGGGAAGAGCTGAACCACAATAATCCATTTTCATGGTCATTATAGAAAGGAAAATCCTTATAAACATAAAATGACACTTTTTTAGACTAACATTATTGGTCCATATAATTTGAGTACAAAGCTTTCTGAGATTTTTCTCAGATTTAATCACATTTTTTCTTCAGCAGATTCTTATACATAAAAGGTAGCTTATAATCCCCAAAGTAACTTATTGTCCAGAGTGTCTGAACCAGGCTTTATAACTTCTCTTATGTCATGGGCAGAGTGAAGCACTTTAACAAGCACATGCTTAAAAATCCATGCTGAATGATTTGTGTTTTATCAAATAGATAGATGTAATTGTTCAACAAAAGAAAAATGAAGAGACTGGACACCAGCCTACTATCCCTAGCACACACCCCCTACCCTCTCCGGTCTTTATTTTATTCAGCTACTTTGCATCCTTTTTTAATTATTATTATTGGGGGCTCTTACAGCTCTTATCACAATCCTTACATATATCCATTGTGTCAAGCACATCTGTACATATGTTGCCATTATCTTTTTCAAAACATTTTCTCTATACTTGAGCCCTGGGTATCAGCTCCTCATTTTTTCCCTCCCTTCCCCATGCACCCTTGATAATTTATACATTTTTTCCAGGTTTTACACCAACCACTGTCTCCCTTCACCCACTTTTCTGTTGTCCGTCCCCCTGGGAGGGGGCTATACATCGATCATTGTGATCAGTTCCCCCTGATTCCCTGCCCCCCCCTACCCTCCTAGTATTGCTACTCCCATTATTGGTCCTGAGGGGTTTGTCTGTCCTGAATTCCCTGTTTTGTGAGCTCTTATCTGTACCGTGTACATGTTCTGGTCTAGCCAGATTTGTCAGGTAGAATTGGGTTATGATAGTGTTCGTGTGTGGGTGGGGGGAGCATTAAAGAACTAGAGGAAAGTTGTGTGTTTCATTGATGCTACTGCACTCTGACTGGCTTGTCTCCTCCTTGTGGCCCTTCTGACAGGGTCTGTCCAATTGACTACAGATGGGCTTTGGGTCTCCACTCTGCCTTCCCCTCATTCACATCAATATGATTTGTTTTGTTTTGTCTTTTTTGGGTTCTTTGATGCCTGATACCCGATCCCTTCGACACCTCATGATCACACAGACTAGTGTGCTTCTTCTATGGGCGTTTTGTTGCTCCTTAGCTAGATGGCCACTTGTTTATCTTCAAGCCTTTAAGACACCAGACACTGTATCTTTTGATAGCCGGACACCATCAGCTTTCTTCACCCCATTTTTTTATGTACTCATTTTGTCTTCATTGATCATATCAGGGCAGGTGAGTATCACAGAGTGCCAGCTTAGTAGAACAAAGTGTTCTTGCATTAAGCAAGTACTTGAGTGGAGGCCCAATGCCCATCTGCTGTCGCAATACTTTATAAATAAATATAGGAACAAAAATCTATTCCCCTATCATTATATATAAACGTATCTACATATATACATTGCTGTAATTAGAGCTCTATAAATGCCCATTTGCCTCCTCCCAGTTCTTCCCTCTATTTCCTTTTACTTTCCTCTTGTCCCACTGTGGTGTTTGGCCTTCATTTAGGTTCGAGAATTCCTCTTGGCTACATTGCCCTTGATCAAGGCCCACCAAGCATCCTATGCCCTCCTCACCACTGATTTCAGATCATAGTTTTTCTCATGTCACTGAGTTTGTTAGCACTCCCCTTCCTTTCTCCCACTTCCCCACCCCCTGTCCCCCAGGGACCCTCAGTCCCACTGTTCTCTCCCCCAGATTGTTCATCCACTTATCTTGTCCAGATAAACATGAAGAGACAATAATACACGCAGAAACAAAGCAAAGCAAAGCAAAAAACAAAACAACTAAAATACAAATTCATTTTTTAAAATAATATATAAAACCAATAGCAAAAAAGAAAAGCCCTCAAACAGTTCCAGGTCTGTCTGTTGTTCTTCTGGTATTTTTTTCATATCACTTTGTAGTACATGTGTTGTTTCTTGATTTACCAAATTAGCATTGGTAGAGAAACGAATGCCCTTATATAGTAACTCCTCACACATTCCACTTCTCAATAAATTCAGCCCATAATTTTTTGTAAAACAAAAATCAATGGGTATATCACAGCGATGATGTAAATATTTTTTCCATTGGAATAAAACATATGGAAGAATTTTATTTTTCTTTAGCAATAAACTTCTGCTTGTATTCTTCTTTTTTATTTTTCATGGTCAGAGTTTTCTATGCGATGTAATTTTCCCTTATTTCTCTAAGATACTTGGCTACATTATTTTCAGTGAGCTCTTTTATTCATATCCCCTCCAACGCTCCTCTCTGGATTTCTGTATCCTCCTGCACACTCTCATTCTAGTTTTCCTGCCTTTGACTATTGTGTCAGTCTGGGTACTTTAGAGAAACAAATCCACATAAACTCGTGTATAAGAGAAAGAGTTTTATATAAAGGTTAAGTGTACATCAAGAAAACATCTCAACCCAGTGCTGCCCAAGCCCACAAGTCCAACATTAACCCATATGTCCAACATCAATTCACAAAGTCCTCTACCATCTCGCAAAACACACACAACAATGCTGTCTTCAGGAGGAAAACTGAATCAGTGATTGTGTAAACATCTCAGCGCTGACAGGGGTCTGCACATGGCTGCTCCAGCACCCAGGGCTGCATCAGGGTAGGTCTATGCGGCTTCTCTATGCGGCAAGGAAATGAGCCTTGCCAGCTGAAGCAGGGAACTGGCTAAGGCAGCTGCACCTGGTCTGACCATCAAAGCAAGAGACCCAAGAACTCGAAAGGTGAGGCTCACTGAGCCAATTATTCCTCCACCCTTCAATTAACCCCACATGTGTTTCTTGATCAGGTTGGCACAATAAACTTTAACTATCTCAAATATGATTCCTTACTTATTGTTTCCTATGCTTTGTCTTTTTATTTCTTGTTTTATTCCCCAGTAGCTTTCTAAGACAGGATACATGGACGTTATGTTTGTTTGCTTGAGATTTTGATATATCTGAAAATTGATGGCTTTCCCAAATTTGACACTTGATTATGAATAAGCCATTGAAAGGAGGCATCAGAATTGATATATAGAATTTATATAAAGAAACACAATCTATTTCCAAGTTCAAAAATCAGAATAAAAACTGTAAAAAATTATAATCTCAATTATTAAATGTAACTATTTAAAAACTGGATAATACAATAAAAATAAAAAACTAGCAGTTGTTGTCTGTGAGTATTTAAATCAAAAGGTTTGACTTTCCACATGTGTATAATAATTAAGATAATCAGAGGAGAATTAAGTTTTCAAAGATATACAGTGGTCTTATGTAATTTGTCTGTGTCCTCTTAATATCAAATGTGAATGAATACACTTGGCCCATTTGAAGCTAGCATCTAAAACAAGAGCTGTGAACACATAAGCTTGTCTCTCAGGAGGCCACTGTCAAGGAGCATTCACTAGGGAAACTCCAAACCAGGCGTCCAGTGCCAAATCTGAGAGGGCTAGTTGCCTCCAAGCCAACTTAAATACAGAGTATGAATTGGTGGAACATTGGGGAGCTCAAATGATGAACAACAGATTGCACAAACCAGTTCTAAAACAAAACAAACACCCAGGAAGATCTGGGTATCCAGGTAGAAAAAGCTAGACTGTCTTGCCACTTAGGCTGGTTGAAATATACTCAGGTCTTTTTTTTAAAAAAGGACACACACAGACACAAGACCCAGCACATTGAAGAGAGATATTGAAATACATGAGGGGCGAGAGAGATTGCGTGAAAATGGAATGTGTCCATGAACTTGTTGATGGCCCCTCATAGATGAAAAACTCACTGCCTTTGAGTCAATGCTGACTCAGAGCCACCCGGCTTGTGGGTTTCCTAGACTCTAACTGTTTCAGTTTCATAGATGAAATATAATACATAAAATATAAATTTAAGAAACCATTTTAACTGATTGCTTTCTGCTTGAGGTAAAAAACCTAAGTCAGTGCGTATTGTCCTGACTCGTTTTCAAGAAAATTTGGACACCTCACTCTCACTCACTCATTCACTGTCTCAGTCACTTACGCACTCACTCACTCACTGTCTCACTCACTCACTGTCTCACTCACTCACTCTCTCACTCACTCACTCACTCACTCACTCACTCACTCTCTCACTCACTCACTGTCTCACTCACTGTCTCACTCACTCACTCTCTCACTCACTCACTGTCTCACTCACTGTCTCACTCACTCACTCTCTCACTCACTGTCTCACTCACTCACTGTCTCACTCACTCATTGTCTCACTCACCCACTCTCTCACTCACTCTCTCACTCACTCACTGTCTCACTCACTGTCTCACTCACTCACTCTCTTACTCACTCACTGTCTCACTCACTGTCTCATTCACTCACTCACTCACTGTCTCACTGACTTACTCTCTCACTCACTCACTGTCTCACTCACTCACTC
>NW_022104341.1:16480517-16483341 GCF_000313985.2 Echinops telfairi
CTCACTCACTCACTCACTCACTCACTCACTCACTGTCTCACCTATGAGAGATTCGGTCTTCTATTTTGTTTGTTATTTTAATAATTTTATTAGCACTTCATCCATATCATACAATATAACAGTTCAATCAGATCAAGAAGGGTTGTACAATGATGAACACAATCAATTTTAAAACATTTCCTTCTTCCTTGTACTCATTGTGATTAGTGTGCTTATGTGTTTTAATTCTGGCAAAAATATATACAACACATCCTCCAATCCAACAACTTCTACCTGTCTCATCCAGTGCTATTGATATACTTTTCCTGTTCTTTCTATTTTGTCCCTCTACCTTCAAAAAATTGGGCAAAAATAAAATTCCAAGATTGTAAGTGAGGCTGAGGGATGGGGCAAATAAGAGCCAACTGCTTCTGAGCTCCTGCTCCCCACTGAGGCGGTGTTGAATTGGACACTGCAGGCCCATGAAGACGAAATTTTGCAATGCTCCTGTTACACAACTGTTAATTAACAGCATCTTGTCTCTGTTGGGTTTTTTAATAGATAAATGTTTATGTGATGTGGAATGTATCCGACTATTATTTGCAAGAGATAATAAAGCGCTGACTAATAGCATCTTTAGTGAGGACATTGAAAATTTCCGCATCCAGGAAGACAAGGCTTACCAGGAAGGCTTAGCTGGGCAGTTTAACCAACAAGGGGCTGGTGTTTAAAAAAAACAAGAGTAAAGTATACCTGCTCCTTCACAGCAGAGCTAGGTTCCAATGACCGCATCAGGACACCAAATGTGGCGCAATGGGAGGCTTCAGGGACCCACAGCTGTGGCTCCTCAGACCCCAGGGCTCATGCACCCCCTCTCCTGCAGCCCACTAGTCTCCTTGCTTTGTAAGCAGATGGACTTGTGCCATCTCAAACCACAGGGAAAGTTCATGGGGTCAAGATTTGCAGTCAGTAGGGGACCCATCCTACACCCCCACCTACGCATCCCACAGAAATGCCTAGCCACCCAGGACAACACCCACAGATCTTGGGCTCTGCAGCAAAGGTACCACTTCATTCTGGCCTGGCTGGGATTCGATGAGGCTGCAGAGTGAGTGTGCAGGATTAAAATGCGCGCGGGCAGTCAGCCTTCCCACCCACCCCCAGCCCCACCTCACGCCCCTGCATCAAGGAGGGCTGGGGTGGGAGGAAGCAGGGACTGGGGGCTCCCAAGGGAGGCACTCCCTCATGCAAAACAGTTCTTACCCAGATTTAGGGTGATTTCAGTAGATTTTTTACTACTGTCATGAATGAGAAATTTCAGATAACAAAGGTGATTGGAAAGGAGAAGTCAATGCACACAAGTTTGCCTAAAGGCTTACAACTGCTGACCAAGTGTAGTAAGACTTGAAATCGTTTGTTATTCATTAAGCTACCCAAATAGATAAAAGCCCCCACACATAATCGTGATGGGGAACTTTCATGAGAATAGGTTCTGTGGCAAGCAATTTCCCATTTCTCTTTTCAGAATATTTTTTGATCATTTTATTTCATTTTTTAAGTTTAAATTATTTTTTAATTACTAAAATAAGCATTTATTTAGAAAGTACATACAAGTGTGAAAGGATCAAGCACAAAATTCTCATTAACAACTTGGCATATGTTATGATAATATGTTTAAATCCTTTCCATAACGAAAATACTGTATGTTAATGTAGAGTCTTCATTATTATTTTCTTATAATCCATCCCTAGAAAAAGAGAGTGTGAACATTAATTTACCTACCAGCATATGATGAGAGTGATCATTCATCAGCAATGGATATTTTTCCTTAATTCTTTGTGAATGAAAGGTAAAAACATCATTTCCTTTTTGTTTAAATTTGCATTTATTTGAATCCTAGTGAAGTTGTTCATGACCACTGGCTAATTATATCT
This sequence comes from Echinops telfairi, assembly GCF_000313985.2. Lineage (NCBI taxonomy): Eukaryota > Metazoa > Chordata > Mammalia > Afrosoricida > Tenrecidae > Echinops > Echinops telfairi. The sequence continues at coordinate 16,482,431 of NW_022104341.1, forward strand.
TTTCTTTGGGTTGCTGATTCATATCCTCTGCCCATTTACCTCTCAAGGTCTTGGTGTTTTTATTATCATTTTGTATGAACTCGACTATATTAAAAAACCATCTAGCATGCTTCTCTCAGAACCCACACATTATTTTAGCTACAACTTTTAAGAAACCAAAAAAAAAAAGGCATATTCATGAGATGTTGATTATTAGCTTGATTTCAGAAATGTTAAAATGTAGATAAGAAAAACTTTAAATGTTGAGTTAGTGCTGTATCAATACAGTATGAATGCTTTGTATCTTGAAAAGTGATCTGATGAGTGGTACTACGAGAGTATTGCTACTGTGCATTGCATTTGTATATTGTTTCAAAATCATAAAAGGTGTCTTTTAATTTACTCTCATATTTATAGATGTATTTTTGGCACATATTAATACATAAGTAGAAATACTCCTCCCAAACCTATATATATTTGAGCGTATAGTCTCATTCTCCTTCCCCTGTCTAACTTCCATGTCTATCTATTTTTCCTATTGTTGTTATTGTAGGATTGTGTATTTTGTGTTAGTCCAGGTAGACTAGAGAAACAAATCCAAAGAAACCCATACATGTATAAGGGAGAGTTTTATATAAAGGGTAATTGTACATTAAGAAAGCATCCCAACCCAGTCCAGTCCAAGTCCAATATTAACCCATATGTCTGATACCAATCGATAAAGTCCTCTTCAGACTCCCTAAACACATGCAATGATGCTGAATGCAGGACGATCACAGGCCAGTGGGTAGAAAGTCTTTGGATCCAGTGACTGTAGGCATCACAGCACTGGCAGGGGTCTCCATGTGGCTTCTCTACTTCCCAAGGCACGGGGTCTATCAGCGTAGTGCCATGGGTCTTGTCCTCAGGGATGTCTCCAGGAAGTGAGCAGA
>NW_022104341.1:16484016-16486869 GCF_000313985.2 Echinops telfairi
CACAAGTATACCTAGTAGCAGAATTTCTCAATCATATAGCATTTCTGTTTCCAACTTTTTTTTCTTTTCTTTTTCTTTTGAATCATTTTATTGGGGGCTCGTGCAACTCCTATTGTTTCCAATTTTTTTTGGGAAGGTCCATACTCATTCCATAATGGCTGTGCCTCTTTACAATCTCACCAGCTGCATTTGAAGTTTCCAGTGTCTCTACAACATTTGTTGTTTTCTGGTTTGGGGGGATGTTTTTTTTAACTTTGCTATTAGTGATTCTGTACTCATTTTAACATTCATTGTTGATCTTTTATTATCAAGTTTTCTATAACATTTAAAGTATAACCCCCTGTCTGATATGCTGTTAGCAACAATAGATTCAATTCAGTTCTTCTGAATGGTGCAGTAGTTCAGCCCCTGGCTGCTAACTGAAAGTAAGAGGTTGGAACCCAGGAGCCAGTCCCTGAGAGAAAGATGCCGCCATCTGTTTCCATGAAGATTTCAGCCTTAGAAACCTGTGGGGTAGTTCTACTCTCACCACGAGAGGAATTGGCTCGGTGGTATGAGTTAGGAGTCCGAGTGGATTCAACTGCAACAAGCTTGGCTAGAGTTTGGTTTAAAATACAGTTTCTGGCCCATAATCTTTTTGATTTTTTTCTTTCTTTTTCTAAAAAATCATTTTATTGGGGGCTCATGCAACTCTTATCACAATCCATACATACATCAATTGTGTAAAGCACATTTGTACGTTCATTGCCCTCATCATTCTCAAAACATTCTTTCTCCACATAAGCCCCTGGCATCAGCTCCTCATTTTCCTCCTCCCTCCCCACTCCCCCGCCGTCATGAACCCTTGATAATTTATAAATTATTATTTTGTCGTATTTTACACTGTCAGACGTCTCCCTTTCTGATTTCCTTCCCCCAGGGAGGAGGTTATATGTAGATCCCTGTAATCGGTTCCCCCTTTCCACCCCACCCTCCCTCCACCCTCCTGGTATCGCCACTCTCACCCCTGGTCCTGAAGGGATCATCCATCCTGGATTCCCTGTGTTTCCAGTTCCTATCTGTACCAATGTATATTTGTAAGGTAAAATTGGGATCATGATAGTAGGGGGATGGGGGGGGGGGTAGGAAGCATTAAGGAACTAGAGGAAAATTGTATGTTTCATCTTCGCTACCCTGCAACTGGTTCATCTCCTCCCAGCAACCCTTCTGTAAGGGGATGTCCAGTTCTGGCCCACAGTCTTAGAAAACAGCATAATATTGTTGGGCACCAATAATAGAAACATAATTTACTGTTCAATGTTCATATGATACCTAGCCCTAAATGAGGGTTATACATAGAGATGGGTTATACACAGAAGTTTATAGGGCAGATTGCTGTGGGCTCAGAGGACAGATGTGGAAGGGAAGAATGATGGGGACTTGGCATGAGAGGAAAGGAAAGAACTGAGATATCAATTGCCATGAAACTTACAATGTTGAAAATACAAAGTTAGTTTGCTGCTTGGGTAGGAGGGAAGCAAACGGGGAAAGGTGGTCCTGCAGGGGTGGTGGTTCCAAAGATGTCGCCATGGCCAGTGGGAGAACACAGCCTTGGCTAGAAGTCCCTGTGGTTTGGGTTGGTCTATGAAGGCTCTTGGGATAGACTTATGGGAGTACTCTGATGGAATGGTTTATGTACTACAAAGGCAAACCAGAAAATGTTTTTTCTTTTGAGACGTTTTTAATATCCAGTGTTCTTTGTGTTAAGAGTAACCAGTCATGCAACATTTTGTTCCAGTAGTAGGAGGGGGGCCTTCAAAAAGTTCATGGAAAATGAAACTAAAAGATAATGCCACCCCTTGTCTTCAGGGTGCCCATTGATTGAATGATACCACCTAGTAATACCATATATTCACTATTTTAATGCCCTCATTGTTTTATTATGATAAGTATTAATCTGGTAGACATGGCTCTTCAGTCATAAATGAATGTTATTGAAAGTTTTGTCATATCACCAACTCTCATTGTTTGTGAAAATAGTGTCCAGTCACTCAAGATCTCTATCTGTACAAGGCAGCAGTCTATATTTCAACAGTCTGTATTTCACAGTTCATAGCTGGCCTGTGCTTGTACACTTTCCCTTTCTCAACATTGTTTTAAATTCTATATCATTGGATAAATGAATGACCCTGACAATAGAATTACCTTATGCCCCAGGGGGATGATTAATAATGTTCTAAAACATAAAATTATAATGATGTCTCTGAGGTCAACCAGAGAGACATACAAACCACAGATAGATGAATGTTTGTGGGGCTTGGACTTAGGTCTAGCCCTAATTTAAGAATAACTAGTTATTATGACATGGCCCTGCTTGATGCTTATTCTCATGAAGAGATCCCTGAGATATGGGAGCTACAGCAAAGTGTGGTGAAGACTCTAGAGCAGTGGTTCTCAACCTTCCTAAAGCCGCGACCCTTTAATGCAGTTCCTCATGTTGTGGTGACTCCCCACCACCACCCCGACCATAAAATGATTTCCGTTGCTACTTCATAAGTGTCATTTTGCTACTGTTATGAGTCAGGCAACCCCTGTCAAAGTGTCGTTTGACCCCCAAAGGGGTCACGATCCACAGGTTGAGAACCACTGCTCTAGAGAGTCACTTTCATCTACATTACTAAATAGTGTCCCAACATGTTTGCAGACACATCAGACAAAAGAAATGCCCTTACTACTGGAGAGATATTCGAATAAAGAAGAAAAACAAGACTAAAATAAAATAAAACCAAAGAACTATAAAAGAAAAGCGGGTAAAAGACGTTAACAGACTATTCGCAGAAAAAGAAATACAAATGATCAGTTGGGTTTTGTTTT
>NW_022104341.1:16488761-16521774 GCF_000313985.2 Echinops telfairi
GAGTGAGTGAGTGAGTGAGTGAGTGAGTGAGAGAGAGTGAGTCAGTGAATGAGAGTGAGTCAATGAATGAGAGTGAGTGAGTGAGACAGTGAGTGAGTGAGAGTGAGTCAGTGAGTGAGAGTACAAATGATCAATTGTAATAGCAAATGACAATAATGGCAAATGTGACCTATCACATTGCAAAGATCACAAAAAAATAGCATTATGAATAATTCTAATGGAATGCTATAGAGAAGATCTGTATGTTTTACTATGGAAGGATCTTCCTAGTATACTGTGAATAAGAAAAATAATTAAGGTGTAGAATCATGTGTGTTGTAGAATACTATGTTGTTTAAAAGATGGGCTGGCTGTGTGTATGTGTTTTCAAATAGACAATGTTTGGGAGGAATCTAAAATAAGTTATTATCATGTTTAACTTTGCAGTGTAGGAGTACAGCTTAAGGGGATATCCATCACCCCAATTAAAATACTCGACAGTACTTCACTGTGCAACACTTGTTCTATTTGAGAAAATGTTTTACCACTTATACGCATCACTTTTACAGTAAAAAAGAAAAGGTAGCCTAATGAAAGCAATTTGCTCTGGCCCTGTCACAACCATGGATTTATTGGCCAACCTCTATTTCCTGAAGCAGGCAAAAGTCTAAGATAATAATTGCTTTGCTCTTGAACTCTGTCAGCTGTGTTACTACAGCCTTATTCCAATACCCTAAGCCAACCCTTAACTTAAAAAACAACATCAAAGATAAGACTGTCTTCTCTGTTAGGGAGAATTTAATATGCTCCCAATCCCTAACCCATTACCACCCCCTGAATCCATGTTTTCATGAAGGGGCTTGATTTATCCTACAGCTTATTTGATCCCTGTATTACGATATACTCCATTTCGCAACGGAGTCCAAAGCTAAGAAAACAGTGCTCCCCTCCCTGCAGCCCCCCTTCAGATTGGTGTGTCTTGAGTAGCCAATCAAAAAACTCAAACTCATTCCCATCAGGTCAGTTCGGACTCACAGGGTCACTACGAGGTTAGTCGAACAGCTGCTGTCAAATGTTACCTTGGTTCAAAGAGGCCTGATAAATCTTAGGCCAGAGGTTTGTGGGGCTTGGAAAGTACATAGATCCCAAGGCTCTCGTTGGGCCTCAGAATTGAGGGTACCTGCCCACTGCCTCCATTCATCCATTTGTTCAGTGATCTGTCATTGCGCCTGGCCTGCTTCTCAGGCTCTACGACCAGGACTGTCAGGAGTTTAGAAGGACTGGACTGAAGTTCTCATGATTTGCTCTGCTTCCCCAGCCAGATTCTCCTTTCTTAGCTTGTCTACTTATGCTTACTCATCCTTCGGCATTCAGCTCGCAATTCTATTGATTTACTGTTGCCTCTTCCAAGAAGCCTTTTCCACCTGGTCCATGTATACTTACTGATCCTTCCCAAAAACTCACTGTGAGTCAGTAAATTCTGACTCATAGCACATGCTATAGAACAGCATAGAACCATCCTCTGTGGGTTCCGGAAGCAGGAGACGCTGATGGAAGCAGAAAGCCCATCTTTTTCCGTGGAGTAGCTACTGGGCTCAAACTGCTGGCCTTGTCCCTTACCCCATCAGGACCCTTCTCAAGTCCCAGGAGCTGTCCAGGAAACCTGCCTGACGCCTCAGATGCCAGCTACTTACCATGCTTAGCAGGTTGCCTGGCAACAGCTGAGGTGCTAGCCTCTTTGTAAGACTCAATATTTAATTTTCCAGTTCCTAGCACAGTGCCTGGCTTGTACAAGGAGGCTTCAAAGAGTTCACAGATAAATTTCATCATCTTTCTATTTCATTTTTCCCTGAACTTTTGGAAGCCCTTTGATAAATGCATAAAGACGTGTAACAGTCGTTTCTCTGAACTTCACTCCTTCGAAGATCACTCCCTTGGCCATCAGTTGCTCCACAGTGTCTTCTCCATATTCTATCAAAATACCCAACTTTAATGAGAGTCCCCAAGACTCCAAGGAACAAAAACAGATGTCGATCCCTGGCTCAAGCCGCTTCTGACTCCTAGTGAGCCTACAGGGCAGGGTAGAACTGCCCCTGTGGGCTCCCGAGACTGTACCTCTCAAGGGAAGAAGAAAACCTCGTCTTCCTCCCTTGGAGTGGCTGGTGGTTTCAATCCCACCACGCCACCGGGGCTCCAGGCCTAAGCAGTTAAAGTGACGGGACTGCCTCTTGAAATCCACACTGATTTCAAAACCATTGCGTGCACTTTTCCATTTTAAATAAAGTGTCCAAAGAAATTCGAATTTACCAATAGTATGATTATCAGTGGCTTACTGTGAAGCTGGAACGTCATCGGAGGACTTTGTGTGACTGCAGAACCCTTACAGAAAGAGCAGGCAGCACACGCTAGGCAAAGCATCATAAAGCAATCAAGAAGCACCAGGGCAAGAGTCAGGAACCCTGGCTTCCACTCCCTTTGAGGCCTTACAGTCTTCATCTGCAACCCAAAAGAGGTTGGTTCAGTGATTTCTAGGGTCCCTCTTGGCGTGAAGCAGCTATGAGTTTATTATGCCAGAAAGAAATATTTTGAGTAAACTGAAATAGAAAGTTAATTCCCTTATCCAGTCTCATCTAGTCTCATGAATCAAAGGAGAATCCTTTCTGTAAATAGCCTTTAAGGCGTGGGGAATATTGTCATATTCCTATTTGTGCTATTAGTCTTTTCTGTAAATTGTGAAGCTTACAGGTTCCAAGCTTGTATAAAAAAAAAAAGTCCCTACCGGAAATCAACTTCAAGAGAAAATTCCAAAGTCCATTGTTTTTAGTGGATGTCTTCTTGGCAAAGGTATCATCATTCTGGCTGCCACTGACAGTTTTGAATTTGATCCAACGATAGAGAAGAGTCCCTGCTTTGTTTCTAATTCTCTTGCCGATGTCTTCCATGATGGGTGGGAAGCCAGGCTTTCTGGAGCCGGCCTTGGCACCTGAACTTCTGGAATGTGGCAGTCAGTCCTGCTTGCCTGGACCTGCCTGAGCACCCTCTCTTCTCGTGCAGGACTGTTGTCCTTCTTCCTTGTTTTCTACAAATCATTTAATGGGGGCCGCTTAAAGCTCTCACCACAATCCATACATCAATTGTATTTGTACCTTTGTACATATGTTGCCATGATCATTTTCAAATTTTCTTTCTACTTGAGCCCTTGATAGCAATTCCTCTTTTTTCCCTCCCCAATCATCCTACCCTCATGAACCCTTGACAAATTATAAGTTATTACTATTTTCATATTTTAAACCATCTGCTATCTCCCTTCACCCATGTTTCTGCTGTTTTTCCCCCTCTATGGGGGGTGGGGGTGGGGGGGGTTGTAAGTTGATCATTACAATCAGTTCCCCCTTTCTCTTCTGCCCCCATGTTCCCCCTACCCACATGGTGTCACTACTCCCATTATTGTTCCTGAGGGGTTGATCTGACCTGGATTCCATGTATTAAGAGCTTTTATCTGTACCAGTGTACATGCTCCGGTCTAGCTGGATTTATAAGGTAGAACTGGGGCCATGATAGTAGGGGAAGGGGGGAGCATTAAAGAGCTAGAGTAATGTATGTTTTGTCTGTGCGATATTGCACCCTGGCTGGTTCATCTCTTCCTTGTGACCCTTCTGTGAAGGGATAAAGGACTTCTTTCTATCTGGTGTTAACTGCCATGAGTCAGCCCCCAATTCATGATGAGATGACCTCATGCACAACTAGCTCAAACTATTGATCCATTGATTTTTTTATTACTAGTCATAGGCTGTTATTATTTTTTATTCATCTTCTTTATTATATCTTATTTATTTTTTATGGCAATATACATACCAGACATAAATACATTTATAATTTCTACATGAAGAATTCAATAATATTAGCTATATATATTTCACACTATGTCACCATTCTATCTCTAACCATATGGCTTCATCACCAATAATTTTCACTCTTTGCCCCTTAATGTTCTCAGTTGTGCTTTAGATGAACTGTTGTCAGTTTTTACTCATATAGAAAGCTCTTTAGGTGATCCCTATGCTCCAGGCACTCATGTAGACAACTCCTTACGTGATCTCCATGCTCCAGGCAAACCTTCTCAATGAATAGGACTACACTATTGTGGAGTTTCACTCCATGACTTCATGGGATAGTGCTGCTTACGGTTGAAAGATTAGTTCTGCACATTAGATTTGGGGGTCCCTCTAGGGTCACTGGATCCAGTACCTCTGGTTTCCATATGGTTTTAAAGTTTGGTTCCACACTTTCCTCTTTTTGATTAGGATCCATAGGTTTTTTTCATGGGATAATTTTTCAGAAATAAAACACCAGACTTTTTTTTTCTATGCCTTCTTATTGGCCTTGTTTAATATGCAGTTTAAATTTCTGTTTAATACCAGTGATTCTGTTCAGGGAAATCAGGTACTACTGATTGATAAATATTCTCTCAATTCAGGATTACATAAAATTCCAGAAAGGAAGAGAAAAGAAATGGTAGCTAACATGGACAGATAATAATAATAATGACTAATAATTACTATATGCTTCATAAATGCAAAATATTATTTCATTTATCCCTCATAAAATGTTGTGAGGTATGCATTATACGTCTCAGTTCATCAATGAAAAATTGAATTTTAGAGAATCTAATATCTAGTCTAAGATTATCAAGTCTGCTTATTTGGTAATCACATCAGAATATATGATTTTATAATTTACGCATATGCCACCATGTATCTTAACCTCCAATAGATGTATATGCATGTTATTACAATGAGAGGTGTTGGTATGTAAGATGTTTCTCTTGCTCTCTCATCTCTCACTGCCACTGGTTCGATGCCAATTCATAGATCCATAAGGGGGTTAGTGGATTTAAAAATGATAATTTGAATAGCAGATAACATGCCTCCTGAATCAATCACAATAGAAGTTTTTGATAAGAAGAATCTAGAACTTTTTACTGAATAAGCAGTAGATAAGCTTAAGAATCACTACTTGTCAGTGTTGTACTATGGTGGCTTACATGAAGTTATGCCACTGGTCTTTTAAATACTAACAGGGCCACTCCTAGTGGGTTTCAGTGGAGCTTTCAGACTAAGAGAGAGTAGCAAGAAAGGCACATCAATCTGCTTCAAATATTACTCATTGAAAAGCCTATGGATCAGACAATGAATGTACAAATGTGCTTTACACAATTGATGTATGTATGGATTGTGATAAGAGTTGTATGAGCCCCTAATAAAATGATTAAGAAAAAGAAAGAAAGACAATCCTATGTATCACAACAGAATATTGTCCTACTTAGTATCGAAAGATGAACCTCCCAATGGACATTTATAGAGGAAAAAATACAGACATGTACATACTGTATGTAAATATATTTATACATAACGATAGGGATCTAGGTATATGTACATATATTTATATGTTAAGTATTAAGGTAGCAGACAGACATTGGACCTCTACTCAAGTACTCCCTCAATGCAAGAACACTTTCTTCTAAGAACCCGGCATTCTGTGATACTCACCTTCCCCACATGATCACTGAAGACAAAATGGGTGCATCAGCAAATATGGTGAAGAAAGCTGATGGTGCCTGGCTAGTAAAAGATATAGTATCTGGGGTCTTAAAGGTTTAAACTTAAACATCAGCCATCTAGCTGGGAAGCAACAAAGTCCATGTGGAAAAAGCACACCAGCCTGTGTGATCATAAGGTGTCAACAGGACCAGGTTTCAGGCATCAGAAGACTCCAAACAATCATATCCATGCAAATGAGGTGGGAGAAGAGTGGAGACCCAACGCCCATCTGTAGACAACTGAACATCCACTCACCGAAGGGTCACAAGGAAGGGACAAGCCAGCCATGGTGCAGTATAGCACCGACAACACATACAGCATCCTCTAGTTCTTTAATGCTTACACACACACACACACACACACACACACACACACACACACACTACCATGACCTCAGTTCTACCTTACACATCCTGGTAGACCAGAGCATGTACATTGGCACAGATAAGAGCTCTCAACACATGGAATTCAGGACAGATAAACCCCTCAGGTACACTAATGAAAAGTGCAATCCCATGAGGGTAGGAGGAAGGTGGGGGGAAGAAGGGGGAACTGATCTCAGTGATTGACATGTAACACCCCCTCCAGGGGACGAACAACAGAAAAATGGGTGAAGGGGAGACAACGGATGTTATAATATGTAAATAATAATAATTCATAATTTATCAAGGGTTCATGAGGGTGAGAGGGCTGGGGAGGGAGGGAGAAAAAAATGAGGAGCTGATACTAAGGGCTCAAATAGAAAGAAATGTTTTGAAAAGGATGGTGGCAACATATGTGCGAATGTGCTTGACACAATGGATGTATGGATTATTATAAGAGCTATAAAATCCCCCAATAAAATGATTTATTAAAAATTTTAAAACAATAATAAAAAAAAGTGAACCTCCTAAATTTGAAAATGCTCAAATATGACTCCTCAAGTATGTTTGACCTTAATTATATAAATGAAATACCCTGGACCTTAATTTGATGATAAAGCTTCATTCAAAATCAGAAATAATAGCAGCAAACAGTCATTAGTAATCAGAACGTGAAATTTACCGTTCAGAATAGTGCAACATTTTGTTTGGTATTATTCTTGTTGTTCTATATAAAGTGTCTTTGAATCAGAAATGACTATCACAATTAACAATAATAAGAATACTAAGGATTAAGAGACATCCACAAGATAAGAAACGCATGGGCAATTAACGAGTTCTATTCAGAATCAACTCAGTGGCAATGAGTTTGATTTTCGGAGGTTTTATTAATCAGGGTCAACAACATCAGCTTCTGTAACAAACACTCCCACACTTTAGTGACTTGGTACAACATATATTTTTTACAGTCCAAAGTGGCTGATGTACATGCTGTACATAGTCAGGACTGGAGCGGGGTGAGTCAGGCACTCACTTCCAGTGTAAAATTAAAAACCCAACCCAACAACATCCATTTCCATCGAGATGATTTAGAGTATGGCAAACTTATTTCCCCCCATGGAGTTATTGGTGAGTTCAAACTGTCACCCTTGGGGCTAGAAGTCATACACTTAACTACTGCACCGCCAGGGATCATTTTGAAAAATGTAAGGATTGCCTTAGTTATCTAGGAGGCTTAGTGGTGCATTAATTACACGTTGGGCTGCTAGTCTCAAGGTCAACAGTTCGAAACCACCAGCTGCTCTGGGGAGAAAGATGGGACTTTCTACCTCCATAAAGAATTAAATTCTTAGAAACCCACAGGGGCATTTCTACCCTGGGCAGTTCCCCCCTGTGCTATAGGGCTGCTCTGAGTCAGCATCAACTCAATGGCAGTGACTTTTATGTGGGCTTTTCAATTATCTAGAGTTGTTATAAGAGAACTACCATACGTGGATGACTTTAACAAACAGAACTTTATTTTCTCACAGTTAGAAGGCTAACAGTCTGAGTTCAGGGTGCCAGCTCTCAGGAAGGCTTTTTCTCTCTATGGGTTCTGGAGGAAGTCTTTGTCCCTGTAACCTTCCAATCTCGGGATATCTTCATGTGACTTGGCCTCTCCCTCTCCCCTTCCTTGCTTCTCTCTCTAAATCCCATAGTGAACTAGGTAAAGGTTTACAGACCAGATCATCAGATTGACCTTCAACAATCCATGCACATTTTGTTTCATCTCATCCTTAGCAATCCTCTCAATGGAACATCACTTTTCTCTCACATCCTCCCTCTAATTCCCATTCCCATTCCTTCTTTCCTAACTCTCTGAACTTCGACCTTAGGTAAATGCTGCCCTTTTGATCTTGAACTGTTGATTAGCGTAAGGTGGGCTTGTTCTCCTTGAAGATGGATGTATTGTTAACCTGAAAGTTGAGTCACCGGGTGAATTTGGTTCCTGACCCTGAAGGGTGACTACAGGCCATAGTCTGGAGCATTCCATCAGTCTAGATGATAAGTAGGCCTGCTCCTTTTTATCATTTTGAGTTGGCTTCTATATACCCACCCCGACCCCCAATTCCACTCAGAATCTTCCCATAAGATCCTTTTCAGAGCAATTGGTAATGGTTCCCTGGGGACCATCTAGGTCTTAGGATCTCAGGGTTGTGGAGGCTGATATTTCCACTGGACTCATTGGTTCCACATTTCTTTCTATTTTCATCACTCTTCTTTTCTCCAAAGGGGAAGAATATTTTAAAATAATGCAATATTTTAAGAAATTAATTTAAAGTGCCATGAGAAACAAAAATACCTAAATTTTAAATAAAGGACTGTGAATAGGATGAAGTGAGTGAGACTCAGTTATACCAAAGAAAGATAAAAATAGAATGACCTTTACTCAGAAAATGTAGCTTCACAAGTTATGAGCAAAGCATACATTGTTGCTCTGTCCCACAATGCCTAGAACCCTGGGTCCCTCATCCAGGAGGGGACCAGGTTACATTTTGCTAACATCCCAGGCAAGACATGAACCACAGTGTAGAATGTAGAGGCTGGATGGAGCTAGCTGCATTTTGGCAGGCATAAAACCACCAAGAATCTAATTATTCCTCTAGTGGACCTCAATGGGTTGCTGCCCTGGAAATACATCCAGAGAGTCTTTTTGTTTAAAGCACCTACTGAGGTAGTTAATGTTTCTATGAATATTAGCCAGGCTGCCTCTGTTGAACATATCTGATGCCCTTTATAAATGATAGTGCTGAAACCCAACCATTATCTTACATTTCAAATAATTATACCTAAATATAACATTTCAAATAAATTATACCTAAATATAAACTCTTACATTAGAAGTAGGTTACATTAACCTGCACTAATTTAAAACCCATCCACCACAATCTAAGTGCCATGGGGTCAGGGGCCTTGTCACTCTGATTGTACTATCCTTCACACACTAAACGGTGCCGGGCACACAAAGGGGGTGTAATAATTACTGGAATGAATTTAGAAGTAAGCAGGTTTGATGAGTTCTTCCTAGACTATTTTTCTACTATTTTTTTTTAAAGTCTTCCTCAGAGATTGGCACATCAACACATTTCATAAATGGTATCTGTAATCATTGTTACAGTGGGGCATTGCACACCAATGACTATGCAGGAAGGAACGATAGCTGCAGTACCACTTTCAGACCTTTGATAAAAGAACTACTCATGTCCAATAGGGGAAGCTCAAATTCAATTATGCCATCAAGACACGTTTTTCATATCTACCTCCTTATCAGTAACCCCTCAAATTTCACAACCAACGTTTCTAGGAATTTATATGATTCTTGATGGACATTGGACTAGAAAATAGTTCCGCAGCAGTGGCCCTGTGGAATATTGTATAGTTGTTGAACACTCAACATAGTTCATTATATAGATAATAGGTTCTTGGGTGGAGTAAATAGTTTGTGCTCTAATGCTAGTCAAAGAGAAGCCTTGATAATGCCGGCAGTTAAGTACTTGCCTGCTAACCCAAAGTTAGCAGTTCGAACCTGCCCATTAGCTCAATTGACGAAAGACCTGGTGATCCGCTTCCGTCAAGACTACAACGAGCAAAGTCCACGGGACATTTCTACTCTGTTGCACATGGGTCCACATGACAAACACTAACCAAGGAGTTGGCAACTCAAATCCACACAGCAATGCTGCAGTAGAAAGATCCTGTGCTTTACTTCTGAAAATGACAGCTGTTATAAACCCGACAAGTAGCAGTTCTCCTGTGGAACAAATGGGGTCAGAACTGACTTGATGGAAACAAAGTGTGCATGACATGCTCTCTCTCTCTCTTTCACACACACACACACACACACACACACACACACAATGGTAAGTCAAAAAGTACTGATGCCAAAGTTGCATATCATATATGCATGGGTTTATTCCAAACAAAGTATGTCTACACATGTCTGTGATCACTGGATGGCTGCAGACGAGGTCTGTCAACAATGCATTTGTCCTAGTCGCAATAGGGTGCTTCACAAAAGAGATCCAATCAAAACAGTGGATTCTGAGGGGAGCTGCTGAGCCAATTAAATTCCAGACAGAGGTCAGCTCAGAAGGCTGTTTAATCAAGGATTCATGAGGGTGGAAGGGGTAGGGGAGGGGGGGAGGGAGCCGTGTCAACTGGTTTCTGGGACTCCAAAGAGGTATTCTTAATACATTTTCTCAAAAGACACAGGTCAATCAGGAGGCTTATTTTGAAGAAATTTTAAGAAAATGAAAAACAATTTGTGAAATAAGATTAAGAAAGTTGTCGTTTAAAAAAAATCATGATAACGCACTAGCTCATTCTTCAAGGGTAGAAAAGTCTAGCCTATGAGAATTTTGTTGAGAATCCTTACCTACTTCACCCAACACTCTGATCTTGCCCCTTCAGACTATGTTTTTGATCCCAAAACTCAAAGAATGTTAGAAAGGGACACACTCTGAGTCCCTTGAGGATGCTCATGGCAGTTTTGATTGACATGGTGCAAATGGAAAAGAACAGTATTCTTGGGAGAGTAGTTAGAGAGATGGAGGACATGTCCCCCAACCCCCCCCCCAAAAAAACACAATAGCTTCACATTTTTATATTTGATATTTTGTTTAATAGAAGTTTCTAAGAAGGTTGGTGAAGACGCTGATTGGGTTATGATTCAGCTATGAATGATTGGGAACAGAGGTAACTGTGTTCGCCATCCTGCTGTGTATAAAATGAGCCATCTCAGAAGCACGCGGGGTGAATTTCACTACCAACAAAGAAGACCCAGGAGTGAAAGCCAGTCCTTTGGACTCTGAGATTCCTGTACCTTGAACTTCCTTGATTCAGCTATGACATCATAGGAGTAACAGCAGAACCAGGAGTCAGAGCACAAAATAGAGGATGAGGACTTCCCAACCCTCGAGCTAGTAGAGCTTTTGGACAGGAGGCTGCCTAGTGCAGTGGGGTGCTTCTGAACACCTAACTGGGAGGAGCTGGGTTTGCTGATCAAGGTAACTGGAGCTGAATGCCTTTAGGCTGGATTTATCTTGGAGTGGTTTGCCCTTTGGACTTATTGGCAGCTCTGAGAGAGCTTTGTAACACTATTTGAGCATGGCAGAGGTTAGGCCAAGGGACCAAGAGCCAGAGCGAGACTTCCCTGGAGCACAGGAGAGAAGAAGTGGTCCTGACCCAAAAACTGCATCTTGAGCAGTTCTCACATGAATTGTTACTTGTTAACTTCTGTGATCAACCTCGTAATCATGAGGATTGTCTGAGTTCTGTATGGCCATTTCAATGAATTATCAAGCCCAGCTGAAAAGTAGAGAGTGCTGTGGGAGACAGCAAAAAAAGTAGAGAGTGCTGTGGGAGAGATATAATCTGTATATATCTTGTATAACAGAGCACACGGAGGGCAACGTTATGAGTACTTCTTAGATATAAATAAACAGTATAAGGGGATGTGCTACTGAGTCTGGGGACTCAGGATCATAGTCTAGTCATCATGGTTGAAACAGCACAATACAGCCCAGAAAGACAGTGTTGTACATCATACTTTGGTGACTAGCAACTGGGATCTTAAAAGTTCATGAAGCGTCCCCTAAGGTGCAGCTTTAGATTTCTCCCTGTGGGGAGCAAAGGAAACTCAGACTCACTGCCATTAAATTGATGCTGACTCACAGTGACCTTATAGGACAGGGTAGAGCTGCCCCTGTGGGTTTGTCTTTACAGGAGCAGAAAGCTTTGTCTTTCCCCCGAGGAGCAACTGGTGGTTTTGAGCTGCTCACCTTGTGGGCCACAGCCCAACACATAACCACTGTGCCAACAGGGCTCCAAAGCAATGGAGAGTGAAGAAAATCAAAGTTGTATGCAAACAATTAGTCCAAAGTACTAATAGACCATATGAGACCAGAAGACCTAGATGATGCCTCGTAGGCTCAATCACAGGAAAGACTGTGAGGATATCACAGGACTGAAGAGTGCTTTAATCTATTGTACTTAGGGTCCCTATGCATCAGAATGAACTTGTAGGTGCCTAACAACAACAACAAACATACGGTATAGTGTTCAAATATTAAGTTCACGGCTCAGTCACTTTTTGCATAGGTGTGCACCCACGTAACCACACAAGCAAGCTATGGAATATCCCTAATCTCCCAGGTGGATTCCTAGTGCACTACCAGTTAATATCCTCAAAAAATACCCTGCTATTTTCCAATTGCCATACATTAGTTTTATCTGTCCTTAGATTTTACATAAATGAAATTAGAATTGTATTCTTTTGTACCTACCTTCTCTTGTTCAATGTTATGCCCATGAGACTCATCTTGTTGTTGCTTGTAAAAGCGCCTTTTTCAATTTTACTATTGTACAAAATTCTGTTGTGTGATTATTGCACTGCTTATCCTTTTAATTGTTGATATACATTCAAATTTATTTCAATATTTTTATTTTGAATAAGGCTACTATACATATTACTATAATTGTATGTGTTGGGCATATTTCTCTTAAATAACTAAGTACCTAGGAGTGTAATAGCTGTATTACAGATGAAGCTGTTTGGGATCTTCGGATAATTGGGAAAAAGTAGTGGTGTGGGCCTAAGAAAAGTACCTTCTGCTGATGTCTATTGTTAGAGGGTATTTATAGCTACAATTAGCCAAGTTCAACAGACACACTTCTAGATAAAAGTCTCTAGGAGTGAATGGATGACATCAGAAGGCACTGAACTACATCATTATTACATTGTATATGATTCCGTGAGAATTTATTATGTGAATTACTTCAGTCACTTGGGAAATACCAACATTCCAAATATGTTGGTTAGGCATTAAAAGTTCTGAGAAAGGTGGTAGTTAACCCTGAGTGGGTGGTAAAAGCAGTTAGTTGTTCAACTACGATCTTAAAGATCGGAAGTTTGATTCCACCCATAAGTGCCTTTGAAGAAAGGTGTGGAGATCAACTTGAGCCATTGCCGCCTTTGAAAACGACGCTTAGTGCAATTTTACTCTGAAACGCATGCCATAAGTCAGAATTGACTGGGTGGTGATTGGCTATTTGCTTGGTTGGTTTTGTTTCTACAAGAACTTTGGTACAGCTATCAACCGCTATCATTGGTATCCATTCTAACTCATGGTGATCCCATGTAGTACAGAGAACCGCTCCATAGTCTTTCCACGACTGCAATCTTTATGGGAACAGATAGCCAGGCCTTTCGCCAGCAACACTGTTGGATGTATTCAAACCACCAACCTTGAGATTAGTAGCCAACTGCAAACAATGTGCACCACCTAGGGACCTAGAGCTATCTACTGACTTCAAACCATTACTGAATCATTGATACCTTTTCCCAGGGTAGGACATGATGTTTTCATTTAGCTTTATCATTTTTATTGACCCAATGGAGATTGAGACTTCTACTTGGAAGTTGTCAGTGAGAGAGGAAAAAAAAAAAAGGAAAGATTTTCACTTATTATTGTATCCACAATGTCCACCTTCAAATAAAATGTTTCTGCCTTTTGCTCAGGGTTTTTCCTAGGTTTGAGCTAAAGTCTTTGTGCTGGGAATCAATCTGGTGCCAAGTACAAGTTAATAAGTAAATGCTGCTTATCCTCTGGGGAAGTGCAGTCTGATCAACTTCCTCCACCTTGAAGAACTATTTCTTCTTGCCCTTGAATGCTCTTGTGCCCTCACACCCCTCCCCACACCCAGCACCACCATACACCAATGATTGGCAGTTGCCTTTGCTGTCCTAGGCGCCTTTGACAAATGACTTTATTTTCCACAAAAGTCCTTTGACAATGCCGATCTCTAGCCACAGTCTCATATCTCATTGGCATTCGATCAATTACGCAATGGTTATCTTGGGATTTTGTCTAGACTTTTTTTTAGAAAACATCCTGGGAATAATTCCAAGCTTTTTGATTAACTAGGACATTCTGGAAATTAAGTGTGCCTTTGTCATTCCTCAGTGGAATTACGGTATCCGCGACTGGCCTTCTCGATCAGGGTGTTTCTGCTAAGACAGGATATAACAGCTTGGATTCAGGGTAGCTTCTGAGTTCATTTCACTTTTATATACAACAATGAACCTTTGCTCCGGTTTCTTAATTAATGCAGGAATCCACTTTAGATCTTTTCTACAAAATTCTACCAAGTCCTTATTAGAGAGATGAGTTGGGGCCCTTACTTTTTTTTTTCCTTCTCATAGCCTGTGGTAGTTACATGATCTGGTGTGAATTGGGACTTGAGAGGATTAAGAGTGAAGGGGCGGAGTCTAGTCTATCAATCGGGTCACAGCCAATAAGGTCTTTGTGAGGGCATGGCCTTATCCTGAGAATTCTGGGAAATCCTGTTTTTACTAGTTGGAGGCAGGGAAGACTCTCTCTGCTCACTTCCTGCGAGACATCTCTGAGGAGAAGCCACATGGACCTACCCTGATGCAGCCCTGGGACCTGGAGGAGCCACATGGAGACCCCTGCCAGCGCTGAGATGCTTCCACCGCCACTGGCTTTGCACCCACTGGCCTGTGATCTGCCTGCATTCAGTGTCATTGCACGCATTTCGTGAGTCTGAAGAGGACTTCATAGATAGATATCAGACATATGGGCCAATACCAGACTTGTGGATTTGATCTGGACGGGGCTGGGATGTTTTCTCAATGTTCAACTGCTCTTGTATATAAACCTCTTTCTTATACACATATGTGTGTGTCCATGAGTTTGTTTCTCTAGTCTACCCAGGCTAACACATGGCCTTAACCCCTATTGGTCCAATTTAGCTTTGTTTCAAAGGAATTGCATGATGTAGGCAACCATTAGACTGGGACCGTGTTTCTAGGTGGGAATCTAGACGCACAATTCAGAAAACTAGGATGACCCTAATGGTGTTAACATTTACTAGCCACAGGAGACAGCCGCAGCTAACTGAGAGCAAACATGCAGTCACCAAGGCAGATAAGTTCTATCTTGCAGAGATGAAAGCAGAGTTTGCTTCTCGCTAACTGGCCTTTGTCATATCCTGCCAATAGATGGGAGAAGGAACTGTTATTGTTAGGCGCCGTCGTGTTGGTGTTAACTCAGAGCGATTCTGTGGACAGCAGAAGGAAGCCCCGATCTGTGGCAGCCGCACGATGGCTGCTGTGCTCCAGCCCGGGGTTGCAGTCACTGTGCAATCCTTCCTGCTTCTGCTCGAGGGTCTTCTCTTTCGCTGCCCCTCTGCTTTATGAGCCACGATGTCGTTTCCCAGGGCCTGCCTCTCCTGGTCACCTATCAAAAGTCCATAAGATGAACAGGAATGCTATCATTCCTTATCATAACAGGAGCGGGAAATTCCCGAGCCTGTGATTGCTATGACTTTTACAGATTCTCCTCCCATCTAAGGGAACTTTCTTTAGGACTGGCTGGAAGGGATTGAGCAGCTGAGTTTAAAGAGCCTTGTTGTTTTGAATACATTGTGGATGTAAATTTTTTTTAACTAAAGACTTTTATTGAGGGCTCTTATGTATCTTATCACAATCCATACATCTATCCATTGTGTCAAGCACATTTGTGCATATGTTGCCATCATCATTTTCAAAGCATTTTCTTTCTGCTTGAGCCCTTGGTATCAGCTCCTCATCCCTCCACCCCACCCCCCCCCCCCCCCCCCGCCCCCACCTCCCGTCCTCACTCATGAACCCTTGATAAGTTATAGTTTTTTATTATTTTAAAATTTAATCATTTTATTGGTTTTTAGGCTGTAATATTATGAGCCACACACACACATTGGGGGCTCATACAACTCTTATCACCATCCATCCATCCATTGTGTCAAGCACATTTGTACATTTCTTGCCAGCGAATGTAATTATTGATTGGATTTTATTTCCTCAATTCCTGCTTCCTGTACTCCTAAGTATTTAGAGCCGCTTGTTAATCATTCCACTTATCTGCGTCTATATTGCTCTTTTACTGTACTACCCAGCTTGGAGCTTCTTTGGGGTTTATGAATAGGCTCTTAGCTGGTGTGTCTCTGGCTTGTGCTACCTCCCCTTCTCCCTTTCCCAGACACTCCTGCCAGAGCTCTTAGTTCTGCCAGATTTGGGGCACTCAAACTCATCTGCCGATTCCTCCTGCATATTTCCTGCTGGGCTTCACACAGTCAGCACTCTGTCAGCTCTGGACTGGCTCCGCTTCAAGCTGGCAACACGTCAGTTGCTTCCCCATTTCTCTCCAAAGGTAATTCATGAAGGCATGATTGGCGAGGGGCTATTTCTCTGTCGACCTCACCTCCGGACAGTGAAATTGACCAAAAGTTATGACCAAACTCGTTTTGGAAATCATTACATTCCCCAGCCTATGGAGGCAGGCTTCAAAATATAATTGGAAAACATATGAATGTTACAGCCTAAAATCCAACAAAGCATTCCAGAAGACCCAAAAAGAGTGATCTGCTGATCATGAAGGATTTCTTAACAGCCTTCAATTAAGGAGATTATGTCCCCAAATTATTTCCAGATGTTGTTGAAGTTTTGTATAGTACAAAGCCGTTAGAACTCTATGATTTTATAACTATAGAATGTGCATATGTTCAGCTAATTGTTATATATTTAGTTTGGATTCATTTCCTGGTATAAAATTAATAATTGAATTTTTTAAATGTAGTCTTTTATAAAAGGATGGGGATTCCTGTATGAGAGGAGGTGGCAGTTACATAATCTACTGTCAACTTGAGGAAGGGGTGGAGTCTAGCCTGTCAATCAGGTCATAGCCAATGAAGCCTCTGCGTGAGCATCGCCTTCTCCTGAGGCTTCTGGGAACTCCTATCTTCCTCCCTGGAGGCAGGACACTCCCTAGGAGACATTCCTGTTGACAAGCCACATGGAGCTATGCTGATGGAGCCAGAGCCCTGGAACTGCAGGAGTCATGTGGAGACCCACATTAGCACTGAGATGCTTTCATCGCCACTGGACCCACAGGATTTTCCACCCACTGGCCTGTGATCTTCCTGCATTCAATGTCATTACATGTGTTACATGAGTCTGAAGAGGAAGTTATAGACTGGTATCCGACATATGGGCTAATATAGGACTCACGGACTTGATCTGGACTGGGCTGGGATGTTTTCTCAATATGTAATTGCTCTTTTATATAAATCTCTTTCTTATACACATATAAGTGTCTATGAATTTGTTTCTCTAGTCACCTCAGACAAACACAGGAGAATTATTACAAGCTGGTTAGATACAAATTAAACATAGCTCATCTTCCAAATAGCAATTTCTTTCTTCCTTTTGTGTGCATTCCACACACCCATCGAGTGAGGGTGGCTGTTCTCCCACCAGCTGGGATATATTGTATGTTGACTTCTGTAATCATCAAGCAATTAGAAAATGATGGGATTGACATCGTTCTACTTTAGGCCTAGCCTTTGTGAGGACTGGAAGTTTCTACTTCACTTAAGAAGTCCAGGTTTCTTTGCTGAAAAGAAAGGCCACACATGAACTACCAAACATGCACTGACGCCGTCACCTTGGGATTCTGTCCAGCTGAGGCCTCCCTTGGACTCAGCCCTTGCTTCCGGTGAATGTAATTGCAAAAAAGGGCCCAGGTGATGATCATCCAGATGAACTCAGCCAATTAACAGAACCAGAGGAGATAATAATAAATTGTTGCTTTAAGCCATTAAGTATTGTGTAATTGGTTATACAGCAGCAGATAATGAAACTAAATAGATTCCAAGACTCGGGACAAGGCAAAAATCCAGAACAAATAATTCCTATCAGCAAATCTTATTTCTGAATCTCCCTCACCATAACCAGTTTAGCTGGTCTTTTACCAGTTGTTCTATCCTTAACTTTAGTAATGTGTGTGAATTGTTATTTTTAACCTGGGATATATGTGTACGTGTGGGCAAACCTAAAAGCTTGTTTAAAAATTTACCAGATAAATATAATTCACAAAAGTCACATCAAAACATCAGTTTTCTACAATTAATGATGGGGAATCCCAATGGAGATCACCAAAATTTACATAGCAAGGACCTATTGGGCAACAGGATACATCATCTGATACATGCCCTCGTTCATTTTGCCAAAAGAGAATGCTAACAGAGCTTATTCTATAGCCCACAAAAATATCCAAGAAGATCATTTGTTGCTGGCTTCTTATACAAAATATCCTGTAAGAAAATTTGCTCTCTGAGATCCAGGATAAATTTTCCTCTGTCATAACTAAAAGACCATTCTATTCCCCAGAAAGTATAAATATAAATCTTCCCAGAGCCATAGCTTGACTTCTGAGTATTGGATCAGTTTTCCTGCTTAAACTCTGGGACCCAATATTCTTATTTTAGTGACTGAGCCTTTAATTTTCTTTTGTGTCCAATTACAGAGAAGTGTGATGTGGTTAAAATAATAGCTAAAAATGTATTGTACCTTTAGAACATGTAGTGGTTTATCTTTATGCATATAGCTTATCTCCCAGCATGCCCAGTGCTCTGCATCACAGTAAATGCCACCAGCATTCAAGTTGCTTAATTCATCATCCAGTGATACCTCAGTGCTTCCACTTGTTTCACATTTGTATTAACCCCATTATCTAGTCCTGTCACACCTGTCTCTACAGCAACTGAATTATCTACTTTAAAATGGTACAATTAAATGCAATGTTATGTGAATCATATTTCAATATAGCTGCTATTTTTAACATTCTAGAATTTTTCCACCTCTCCTTATCCTTGTTCAAACCATCATTTTACTGCATCTAAATTTCTGCAAAAGCTTCCTAACTGGTCCCTGTGTTTCCACATAGCCTCAAGAATGATTAGTCTCGGCATTTTATATTCTCTTCACTTGAAACACGCTTTCTCCAGATCACTCAGATCTTGGCTCAAAGTTTTCCCTTGAAGAGACCTATATGAAGTGAAAGCACCCCCTTTTAAAAAGCCCTCCCCATTATACTGACTATCCATGTGCTTTTTTGTCTATTTTATTCAAGTATTTTTGTGTCTAGCAGTCCTAGTTGTATGGACTCCCACTCTTGTTTGTTCAAAGTGAGTTGGTCTCCAGGAGTGCAGGGGCTTTGTCTGCATCCAGCACTTAGCATTGCCTCTAGCATGGAGCAGGTGCTCAATACATATGGGTAAATACTGAATGAATGTGAAGGACGACAGGAAAACAGGTGGGGAAGAAGAAAATAAGAAAGGAGTATTATTAACCATTCTCTACTGCAAAACTCACCAACTCTTTCACCCAACAAAACTCCTGTGATGAGGGAGAATGTAGCTCAATGTACGTTCTGGTTGGATCTTATTTCCTCTCCGAATTGGTTGCAAAGACACTGGTCCCTTTGAAGCTAGGCCGGCATAGCTTGTGAGAAGGAAGGGTCTTCCCTGAAAAACAGGAAGAAGAAGCAGAAGAAGACCGAGAGAACACCTAAGGCAGCAAATAAGTTACTTAAGCAAATAGTTCTGGGAGATTAAAATTTTCCCTAAAAGCATCAGTCCTGAAGCTCAAAAATGCCTTCTCCAGTAATGGGTGCAACATGTGAACTCTGGGCAAGTCCTGGTGATATCCACAGGTTTTAAAAAAATGCGTCTCCGCGAATAATATCTCTTTTGCCATGAGATCAGAAAAACTAGATGGGGCCAGAATACCATTATTAATCATTGTGCTCAATGATTTATTGAAGAATCTTGATCAAAAGAGGAGAAATGAAGAACAGAATTCCAAATTATCATGGAGCCCACAATTTCTGGAGCCAGGGAGACTGAAGGAACCCTCTCAAACTATTGCCAGGATAAAATTGTTAAAACTTAGCTAAAAATATCCTCTGAATGCCTCTTAAAAATCAAACAACAGTTCTTTAACTAGTAAAGAATGTCTGCCTGAAGCATTGAGCTATCCGTCTGGAAGCAGGCTGACAGCAGCAAGCTGGGAGATTGCATAGGAAACGTAGGGGCCGTGGATTTATGCTACTGGAGGAGAACAACTTGGAAAAGGAGAGTAACTATGACTGCACAACCTGCAGAATGGTATCAGCATCCATACATTGCACATGTAGACACTATTGAACTGGTGTGTTTTGCTGTGTGTTCTCAACACCAATGAAATAAAGTTAATCTAGCATGTTTGTGGATTTTTTTCAAAGAATGAGCATATCCTTTATGCCAGTAAACCCAAAACAGAAACAAAAACCCTAAACGTGCCCATTATCATCAAGCCAACTCCAACTCGCGACTGACCCACATCCTCCAGAGGCCAGCTGTTCCACAGGGGTTTCTTGGCTGTCATCTTCCTAGCAGCCGATCTTCAGATCTTTCTAAGGCGGAGCCACTGGGTGGATTGAGGTGTAGTTGATTGCAAACCATTTGTGCCCTCTAGGGAGTCTCCTTTCTGGTGAGAATGGTCTTAAAATCTCTTGTCCCCACGGACAACTGCCCTGTCAGTTCATATTATGTTCCCGCCTTCCCCTCTCAGAAGGTTTCCTCTTCTTCACCCAGGTGAGCCCACTCCCTGGGCCCTTGATTCCACTTGTTCCACTCACTTACTCCTCCGTCGTTCAGTCTATGGGATTTTTAGTATCAAATAACTGAAAAGAACATCTCCATTCTCCGCTATAGTGGTTTCAACCGTCACTGATGATCTTCTACTTTAATTTCAATGCTGTGTTCTGTGTGCCCATCCTCCTGGTACTCTCTGAAGTATATGACAGCATTGACCTTTCGCTCTGATGCAGATCCACCCTCCCCCAAGGCTTTTCCTTCTCCCACTCCCTATTTGTGGGTCGTCCCTAGTCTCTGCCCCGCTGCCTCTATTTCCCTTGGTTTCTAATCAGCCTCTCTGGCTTCAACCGACACATCTTCAAGAGGTCTCACAGGGCTACATCTCTGATCACAACCATTATCTTAAGCTCCTCATTTATGTATGAAATTCTTCAAACTCAACCTGCCCGAAATAAAAGTTACTATTTTCCCATTCCACAAGCCAATTTCCCTTCTTCCTTTTCTAACTCCG
Source organism: Echinops telfairi (assembly GCF_000313985.2). Lineage (NCBI taxonomy): Eukaryota > Metazoa > Chordata > Mammalia > Afrosoricida > Tenrecidae > Echinops > Echinops telfairi. Next base: position 16,509,731 of record NW_022104341.1, read on the forward strand.
CAATGAAATCACCATTACCTAACCGGCGAACCCTGAACTGTTGGTGCCACATTAAGGTCTCGGGGGCATACAAAAATTTAGGACATACTATCTTTCTTCAATTGTTTTAATCCTTGTTTGGGGTTGTACTACGTACCCCCCAAATATTTGTTGAGACTAGGGTTTTCTTTGCTCTGTTAATGAGGCAATAGCCATGTAGGGTGTGTCCTAAACCTAATCACTTCTGCGTTATGAAGTGCAAAGAGTCGGCATAGTATCAAGCACACACTGGGGAAGATTACACAAGGACCAGAGAACCCTGGAGCTATCAAGACTGCAGGAGACAAGAGCTTTCCCCAGAACCCACAGATAGCCTGCTCCTATAGCACGTGCCCTGAATTCCGACGCAGAGTCTCCTCAGCTGTGAGAAAATAAATGTCTGTTCAAGCTACTCCCTTGTGGTATTTATGATAAAGCAGCACTAGAACATGCAGGCTGCCCTAGAGTGAGATAAGGCGCCCTCTCAAGTTACCACACTACAAAGCAAAATGTGATAACCTATGGGAGACAGTCTATCAACAAAAGGTTCCAGAAAAGGCAGAGAAGGAGTCCAAACAAGTCGCGTGAAGGAAGCATGTGGTAGGTTGTGCAGATTCTTTATACTGAGAAACAAAGGTATTCATAATGAGGCAGAAGCTATTGGACAGGGAGTTGTAGTCAATAAAGGCTGACATTTCTGTGTCAATGAAATGACTTAATTTGCCACCTTAGGGCAAGTGAAATGTTCCAGGATAAAAGATAATGGGCCTTGAGAACTTGTGAGTGGGTGAATTGGTGTTAACTTTCATTCCTTGATGAAAGAAATCTTACTCATCAGCCCTGCTAAGCTCCAATTATTTCTGGTTAGTCATGTGGCTTTTCATATGATCCACTGCTTTTGGCAGGCAGCTTCAACAACTTTATATTGCAGTCAACAACCAGAGGCTTCCTATTTTCAGTTTTGCCCTTGATGGGAACCATCAAGCAGAACTTTGGGGGATGGTACTTCCGAGTTCTCTAGGGCTGGGGGAACTCAGTCCAGGGTTCACCGAGTCACAGCCAAGTCTCCATGAAGGCAAGCAGAGTCACCTGGAGGAGTCTAGAATGGAATTTCCCAGCGAAATCTTTTGCTCACTGACTCTGACACATGTTTCTGGAATGATTCAAAGGATAAATGCCCTTCTCCTGGGTTGATACATTACAAAACCAGGACTTGGTTAAACAGCTTAACCATGGGCCCAGAGCCACGGGCATGCGGTCAGTGAGCACAGGGGCACAGGGAGGCCAAAAAGGGCTGCTGCTCTAACCTCCCTAACCCACACGGAGGAAGGCAGACTGTCTGTCTCTCGGGTCTCTTCAGCTCAAAAACTGTGCATCTATGAGTATCCCCAGATTCAAAAGGATCTTCCTCAAGGTAATACACAGCCTGCCCTGACTTGGACATCTTACTGATCCACAGAGGGATTTCAGCTCCTAACCCACCTCCCTCCTAGGGTTGTTCTAACTGAGCAGGCAGGACAGTTTTGTGAAAAGCCAGCCTCGGTGGATCACCTAGACTTCCTTAGCATTCTCAGCCTCCAATACAGGAGCCTCAAACTTGAGTGATATCTTTTGGGAATATTAATGCAGAACCGGGTGGGTGAAAGTAGATTATCCTTTTTCTAAGTAGAAACCACCCATAAAGACAGAGCATGCCACATGCACTGTCTTTGACAGAGTTTCTGATAGAAGATTATTATCTTCACAGCCTTCACAGTTCAAAACCAAGTTCAATGGTATAACAATTCCTTGCCTGTAGACAAGTTGCCTCTTGTCTCAGGGCCTCAGTGTTCAGGTCTCTGTAACAAAGCACCTTGCAAGCCCACAGGGAGGTCGCTTTGTGGATGTGGAAGTGCTGACACAGTAGCTCAAACTGTGTTTGTTCCCTTCCTCCCAGAACTCCCCCTTAGCTTGTTTCAGTTCCTGTTTTAAATATTATTTGAGGGGTTTTTAAAATTTGTTTTTGCTTTATCTTTCAGTTAAATATTGCCTTTATATACCTTTGATGTCCTTTACAAGAAACTCTAGTAACACAATGGTTAAGTGCTTGGCTGCTAACCAAGGAGTCAGCAGTCCAAACCTGCCAGCCACTCCAGGGAAAAGGCTGTGGCAATCAGCTTCGGTAAAGACTCCAAACCAAACCAAACTGCCAACTCATAACGACTCCACTGAGGCTTTCCGAAATTAACCGTTTACAAGAGCAGAAAGCCCCATCTGGTGGTTTCGAACTGCCCACCATGCGGATCGCAGCCCCAACTCATAGCCACTAAACCATCAAGGCTCCTTTCAGTAAAGATTACAGCATTGGAAACCCTATGGAGACAGTTCTACTTAGTTATATAGGGTCACTCTGCATCAGAATTGACTGAAGAGCAAAAGATTCATATATTTCACACAAAAACTGAGAAACCACACACACACAATGTAAACAACCTGGGATAAACATTCTGTAGAGAACAATCACCTGATAGAAGAAATTTTGGATTTTCATCACCTATCCCAATTTCTCTAGCCTATGACTAGTTTAGTTGTAAATCCCTGAAATATGAACACAGAATCATCTCCTGGTCCATCTCCCACAGTTCTTCAGAAGCTGCAAGTCGGGAAGCCAACAGTTTTATCTGCCCCAACTCCCTCCCTCACCACCTAACTCACTCAAATTCCTGGATCCACCCAATGCTCAGGCTGGTGTCCAGCAACAAGCCGTCTGCCCTTGCCACTGCCCACTCTCCACACTCCCGTGGGTAACCATCGCCGTCCCTTTCACAGCTAAATGGAAAGAGGTTTCATTTCCTTTTTATTCTCACTTGGCCTCTGTATTTCAATATGTTTCAGATAGAATATAGCCTCTGCTTTGTTTTTGCTTTTTAACTAAACAATCTCTCATGTGCAGAGGAAAAAACTAACGGACAAGAAAGTTGTTGCTTTGTCCAATGCCAAGAAGAGATCAGCAGAAGTCGATGTGAGAGCTGAGTGTCGGACCTTTACTCAGTCTCATCCTTCGGTTGGTAGCAAGACAGCTAGCTTGGACAGCTGCACACAAGCATTAATTAATAAATGTTAAGCAAATGCGTGCTGTTTCCTCCCCTGTAAATCAAGGGTGACACGGGTATCTTTTCTTTTCCAGCACTGTTGTCTTCAGGATTAAGCATTGGCATACTATCCAGGAGTCTGGATGTCTGTGTTTAGTTTTGCTGCTTTGGCTTGGTAAGTCTGGATAGTGATACACAACTCACACCCAATGACACAACATTCAGATATTTCATAAACTAAGGCAGGAAACAAAAAAAATAGCTTCGGAGAGGAAGTAGAGGGAAGGTAGTTGTCACATCGTAGATCAGAGCCATCGTGTTACACTTTGTAAGGTGCTTTTATAAGCCATAGCTCATTTGAAGCTTCCATTAACCTTATGAGAACAGTAAGATGGGTATTGTCATTTCCACTTTGTATTTGAAAAATGGGAAGCTCAAATAATTTAAGTGGGTTTTCCACTTAATAAGCTTAATAAGTTATGGAGCCAAACTAGAACCCAGGTCTTCGATTTCCAAATGAGAATTAGGCATTTTTGTGCTATCAGTAGGCAGTTCTGAGGCACTTAACCATTGTTGCTTCATATGCCTTTTTTTTTTTAATGGGCTTAGTCGATCATATTTAACAATCTTGAGGCAGGACCGTGTCGTATTTATATTAGATTCCTGATATCTAGGCACAGTTTCTGTCACAAGGTAAAAATCTCAAATTGAAAACAATTATCTTACTTTGGTGAAGAAAACTAACATTTTTTAAGACACAGCAGCTGCCTCTATTGACAAGTCCCCAGACTCTGGAGAAGGACATCGTGGTTGGTAAAATAGAGGGTCAGCAAAAAGAGGAAGGTCCGCAAGGAGATGGATGGACAGAGCAGCTGCCGAGTAGACTCGGGCACAGCCAGAGTTGTGAGGATGGTGCCCACTGGGCAGGGTCTCATCTGCTCTAAGTAGCCAGGGTCGCTGTGAGTCAAGCCAACAATACTGCACAGCAGCAATAACACCCAAGCAAGGTTGGAAAGTCTATTTCTCAATAATGGTCCCATTAACTTGAGCTGAATATGATTATTCAAAGGAAAATATTCAATTTAGGAAATGCTATTTTCCTTTTTAGTTTACTTTTTTAAAAACAGTTTTATTGTCACTTCATCCACTTATCATGCCATTCAATAGTTCAATCATATCAAGGAGAGTTGTAAAATCATTTACCACAGTCACTTTGAGAACATTTTCTTCCTCCTTGTTCTCATTGCTATTAGAGAAATAATTATTCTTCTTTTAATTGTGGTAAGAAGATACACATCAAAACATTTTCCAATTCAACAACTTCTACATTTATAATTCAGTGCCATCATTTATATTCTTCATGCTGTACAACCATTATTGATGTTTTTTGCAACATTATGCCACCATCATTAACATACACTCAATGCCTCCTGAGCAAAAACACTTCCTTCTTCACCGACATTAACCATTGGTCAACTTTGGTTTCTTTTTTTTTCCCCCAGTGTTTTTCTTGATATAGTATTCACATATCATACACTTCCATAGATAAGTTGCTTTTTACAACAAAGCCCACAAGGAAGAAGCACACCAGCCTGCGCATGATCATGAGATGTCAATGGGATCAGTATCAGGCATCTAAGACCCAGAACGAAACCATATCGAAGGCGAATGGCGGGGGGTGGTGGGGTGGTGGTGGGGGTGGCATGGAGTGGAGACCCAATGCCCGTCTGTAGACAACTGGACATCCCCTCACAGAGGGGTCACAGGGAAGAGATGAGCCAGTCAGGGTGCAGTATAGCACCAATGAAACACACAACTTTCCTCTAGCTCTTTGATGCTTCCTTCAACCCATGATCATGACCTCAATTCTACCTTACAAAGTGGATTAGACCAGAGCATGCACACTGCTACAGATAAGAGCCCGCAACACAGGGAGTCCAGGATAGATAGACCTTTTAGGGCCAATAATGAGAGTAGAGATACAAGGAAGATTAGGGGGGGTGCGGGGAGAAAATGGGTTTTGATCACAAGGATCAACCTAGAACCCCCTCCCAGGGGGATGAGTAATGGAAAAGCAGGTGGGGGGTGATGGAGGATGATATTAGATATGGAAATAGTAATCTATGACTTATCAATGGTTTGTGAGGGAGGGCAGGGAAGGGAGAGGGAAGAAATGGGGAGCTGATATCAGGGGCTCAAGTGGGAAGAGAATGCTTTGAAAATGATGATGGTGGAATACGTGAAAATGTGCTTGACACACTGGATGAATGTATGGATTGTGATAAGAGATGTAAGAACCACCAATAAAAGTATTTTTTTAAAGTTGCTTTTTAAAGAGTTGCATACACATCAACACGATCAGTTCTAGTGCTTCCTCCCCCTCCAACATCCATTGTTTGCTCCCCAATTCCCCTTACTCTCCCCATCCTTCAACCCCAATAACCCATTGCATCGGTTATTGTCTCTCTGCATCCACTGCTCTGTCCTGAGAGGCTATTTTAATTCAATAAAAATTCCTCTTCTGTTGTTCCTTTAACAAAATAATAATCCCTGGCTTGCTTAATGATGAAAAATAATATTTTCTCCTAAATTCTAAGTTTATAAACATTGGCTCCTATTGGAACAAATTCCCTGTTGCAATCCAGAGGCCAGTTTCAGCCAGAAGCTAGCTTTCATTTTTAGAAGCCAGGGGTTATTGAAATAAGAATCTTCGTCATCACTATAATTGAGGTTGCCCAGTAGTTGGCACCTAAGACTACCATATATATGCTATCTTCATGCTCTCTTTGCTTTATCGGGACATGCCTTAGTCTGACAAAGCATACTTCTAAATGAATGCTATTGAAGGATGTGCCCTAACACCACCCCTCATTGTTCACAAATAGGATCCAGTCACTTGAGTTTTCAATCTGTAAAATTATTGTTTTCTTAATCCACTTATTTTTAGAGCAGTTTTAAATGCACACAAAAATTGAGTACCCCTTTCTACCCCTACACACCGCTTCCCCAAACATTAGCATCTTGCACTCGTGAGGTACATTGTCACAATTGATGAACCAGTGATGAGCTATTATCGTGAAAGCTGAGTGAAGTTCACCGTGTGGCAGCAGGCAGTACTTGCTTCTGTTGTCCATGGGTCCCGATGCTCTCAGGTGGAATCAACTCACCGGTCCCTCACACCCACCGCACAGTTCACTTTATGGTCAACTCTGTTGGATGTTTTTATCAGTTTGGGCAAATGCGTAATGTCAGGTATCCATCATTCAACGTAGTCTCATACAGAATAGCTCCACTTTTCTTAAGATCTCCTTTGCTTCACATATTTCTCCTCCCCTCTGCCCCTGAGTCCCTGAGGTGGACTTGCTTCTGGATACACCTACGACAGACAAAAGGCACGTGATGAAGAGGTCTGACAAAACCCAGGATCCCTGATGAGGCCATTGCTGCTTGAGGAAGAAGGTACCCTGGTGATACGTGGTTTGGTGGCTCAACTCTCAGCAGCTAAGGAAAAGTCCGTCATTGGAACCTACCAGATGCTCTATGGGAGAAAGAGGTGGCAGTCTGCTTCCTTGAAGCTTTACGGCCTTGGAATCCCTCTGGGGGAGTTGTGCTCCATCCTATGGGGTTGCTATGAGTCGGAATTGGCAACAGTGGGAACCATGAAAGGCTTGGCAGTCAGGATGGTCAATCCATCACAATACGGAAGGCAACCTCTCAGGGCCATGTAAACGAGGTGAAGAGCTCTCTCCGGAGGTCACAGCAAGCATTCTCTAGCCCTGTGTGTTCTCTACCTAAGGTCATTTCACTTCTAATGATTCACCTTAGTCCTCAGGATTCTGGTAAGCAAATAAAATGTTAGGCAGACGGTACCAAATTAAACTGCTTGCCTTAAATACACAGAGGAAATCCTTTCTGGATGACCACATCTTGAGGTAAGAACAGTAAAACAGAGTCCAGAGCTCTGCGTGGCTTATTTATTGGGGAAATCCCTACTAGCTAACAGAGCAATTTAGGTAGCTGAAATATTTCCATTTAGTTCAATAATCTTCAAGAAGGGCACCTCAAAACAAATGTATCCCAAAATTTTAGCATATTTTGCACTTAGAAATTCAATGACTTCAAATAAAACAGCTGGATATTTTGGCCTCCTCCACTGGGCTGTTTATGAACTATATCCCCTGCCCTTTCCACAGATTTTGATATTATTTTTAAAACTGTGAACAAAAATTAGTGGCCGTCTGTCTATAGAGTTATCCTCTTTCCTCACAACAATGGTGGGTATTTTGAAAATGACTGATCTAGATGCAGCTCAATTTAAGGCAGAGATTTCTAGATGAGATGCTGATTCTGAACAGGAATCAAGTCTCTGAGTTTTCTATTCATAATACCATACCCTTCTCCTTGTAACAAGCATCAATTCTTATTGGTAAGGTATTCAATAGTAATTTATCACGGTGGCAAGTACATGCCATCGGAAAACTCGCAGACACAGACAATACCTGGAAAGTCACTGCCTACTATAATTGAATAGCCAATGCAAATTCTTCTCTCAAGTTGATTCAATCATGCATGCATTCTGCAAGTACTTATGAGGTGGCTACTCTGTGCTGGCCATTTTGCTAAGTACTGAAAGTAGAATTGTCAACAAGATACATGTGGTTCCTATCTTCATGGGATTTACAATCCAGTGGGAAGAAGGAGTACTGAGAAGTTAAAAAGAAATCCCAAAACTTTGAAACAAAAGTTATCATGAAGGGAACGTTATAGTGTACTTTTAGGACCACAAAAGAGGGGCAATTAACTGTGTGTGTGTGTGTGTGTGTGTGTGAAGTGTGTGGTGGTCACCAGAAGCTCCCAGGACTGAATCATGGTTGATATTTAAGGTACCAGCTTCTAGCTCACATAGATGGTCGAGTCATACGGGGTTGGAAAGAGAAAGGACCACCGTGTACCAATGCCTCAAGGTGAAAAGGAGCATACCATTCGTTCTGTGGTCCACTGATCAACTTTCCTCCATACTTTCCTTTTCTGTAAAAGAAAGCAGGTTCGGGGCCAAACATTTGGGCAAGGCTGTGTCTGGAGTTGCTGAAAGCTAGCGCACGTAGAAGCTGTTTTCCCCATCTATAATGATTAAGCTGTTTGGATGTGTCATTTATTGCCCTCCCACTCAAAATGTGACTAACTCGCCGACAGGGGGCAGAGATCCCTGAGCTTCCCAGAACCCAGCATCGTGCTCTGTCTACACAGGGAGCTTAAGAAATGCTCGTGCTGAACACACAGACAAATAGAAAAGGAAGGCCGGCTGCCAGGCTGGAACACCCAGAATTTTTGAGGGTGGAGCAATGTTTACCCAACATACTGGTTTCTCGCCAACATTAAGATTTTGACTTCCAAAGCTTTGTCTAAAAGACCCTCATTAAATAATCCTTTGGCAATCTCACTAGTCTCCATTTTTCTGATTTGGTTGATGAAGAGAGCCGAACTCAGAAGTTTCAAGCCCCTGAAAGTCTAGTTAAGTTCATTCCATTGGTTAAAGTCTAGTTAACCATTCCATCGGTTCCCACACCAGTCGCACCTTACACCCTGACTGAGCTAAGCAAAAGAGCAGGGCATAGCCAAGGCAACCCGTGTTACAGGTGAGACACTGCTAGGGACTGTTGGCAGGAAACAAATTAGAAGTATTTCCTGCCCTGAAGGCAGACGCAACACACAGTAGTTGCTCAGCAAATATTCATTGAAAAGCAGAATGAGCACAGTCTAGGGGGGAGGTCACATATCTAAACATAGCACCTATTATCCATTGCTACAGTTTTGTTTTCATAAGTGGGGCAGCCTCCTAGGCTATGAAAATGGTAGTATTCTATCAACTCGGTAAAGGGCTTCTGATGACACGAATGGTTACACTCTTGACTACAAGGTGACAGGTTGGCAAATCCCAGCTCCCAGGGTTCCTCAAAGCACAGGCCTGGCAATGTGCTTCTGAAACTTCACAAGCTTGAGGATCCCGGGAAGGAATCCCTCTGCATGTCTAAGGGTGCTCTGGAGTCAGGCAGTAGTTCTCACCCACCAGCTGATCTGAGAATCTGTTCCCAGAAAGCCTCAGAAACCCACAGGAGCAGCTCCTCACTGCCCTATGAGATCACTGTGAGTTGGAATCTACTCAATAGCAATGAATTTGAGATTTGAGATGAATAGGAATCTACTCTACAGCAACTAACAACAAAATTAATTCTAGGCAGGCTCTTCTGGGAACTGTATTCTGGACAATTGTATTAGTGTTTTCTAAAACCCGCAAACTCATACGCATATATAAACATTCTCATAAGAAGGTCTCTCCTCTCTGCCAGGGCCAGTCTCATATTTCAGGGAGTTGAGTTCTTTTCACCAACCCCAGCAGCATTGATCAGGAGCATTGTCTTTTGAATTCCCTATGTCATGAACAAGCAGGGCACTTTGTTTGGACTATTTCAACATGTTTTGTGGCCAGATCATCACTATGTTGTGGGGAATCTTTATCCATCCCAAGTGTGGTAGTTATATAATCATTTGTCAATTTGAGAGGATTTAGAGTGAAGGGGTAGAGTCTAGCCTGTCAATCAGGTCATAGCCAGTGAGGCCTTTGTGTGGACAAGGCCTTCTCCTGAGGATTATGGGAATTCCTGTATTCCTCCTTGGAGGCAAGAGACACACACACTCTATCTGCTCACTTCTTGGGAGACATTGCCGCTGACAAGACACATGGAACTACACTAGTGCGCTGAGCCGGAGGAGCCAGGTGAGGACCCCTGCCAGTGCTGAGATGCTTACAAAGCCACTGGATCCACAACACTTCCCTCCCACTGGCCTGTGATCTTCCTACATTCAGTGTCATTGTATGTGTTTCATGAGTGTGAAGAGGACTTTATAGATTGGTATCAGACATGTGGGCTAATATCAGACTTATGACTTGATCTGGACTGAGCTGGGATGTTTTCTTAATGTACAATTTCTCTTTATATAAAGCTCTTTCTTATATACATATGAGTGTCTCTGGTTTTGGTTCTCTAGTCTACCCAGACTAACACAAGTAATGTGGATCACTGAGTGTGTCCAGGACAATGAAGAGTGTCCTGAAATCCTTCCATGAAAGCTAATCTTCCCAAGTGATAAGGAAGCACGACCAGGGGATCAAGCTCACGGTCGTGAAGTCTGATTCATAGTGACCCCATTACACAGGGTAGAACTGCCCCTGTGGGTTTCAGATAGCGTGACTCTTTACAGGAGTAAAAAGCCTCATCCTTGGAGAATGCTTTGTTGTGCATTTTTTCCAAAATTGAAAACAAAAATAATGCAAATAACAATGAGTATGGGGAGAAAGAAAATGTTCTAAAATCGATTTTGGTAAAGGCTGCATAACTCTTCTTGATCTATGGTTGACCTACTGAATTGAGTATGTGGATGAAGTGCCTATAAAACTATTTTTTTAAAGCCTCATTTTTGTCTTTTGGAGTGCATGGTGGTCTCAAATTGCTGACCTTACAGTAACCATTATGCCACCACGGCCAGGTATATGGTGAGCCAAATGGCAGCACAGTGCCAGACTCAAGATGCAATTATTATTACTGTTTGAACATCTCTTAGGTTCCTGGGAGGCACAAACAGTGTACTCTCCTCCACTAACTGAACGGTCAGTGATTCAAACACGCTCAGCGCCAGCTCAGAAAAAAGACTCAGAGATCTGTTTCTCTAAGATTATTACAGCCAACCAAACCCTGTAGAACTCAGTTCTACCCTGGAACACGTGTTCACCATGCATCAGAGTTGACTCAAAGGCAATAGAGTTTGGCTTTGTGGTTTTGTACATTTCACAGGAGTTGGGGAAGGGAAGGAAACAATTAGCAGCAATATCCCACAATCAAGTTTCACTGAAACAAAAAATGTTCTCCTTCAAACTCCAATGTCCTTCATTCTCTGCTGCTTACGCCAACCAAACTGACTGGGAATTTTATTTTAGATAAAATTGTCCATCAGTAACTCACCTACTGAGCCCGTTATATGTGCCCTAGGACTCATTCAGCTTTCCTGTCTCTAATTAAGTGTTTTAAGTGCAAAGTGGTCATGTAATAATAAGGTGTCTACAACACACAAGGACATGAAATAAAGGACAGAAATCAAAAAGCCCATTACAGTGGTTACTGGTGACTTTCCTAAAAATAAGACTCTGGAGCTTGTTTCTCAAGATATGTTGGAGTTTACTAGGCAAGTAAAGAAGTGGGAAGAGCAAGAGTTAAGAGACAGGACTCTAGGGAGAGGAAATATAGCACCCATCAGAACTTACTGATGGGCCAGGCACTGCTGTGTTTATAAGGTATTGAACACTGTTCTAAGTCCTTTACCTTCATTAATTTTTTAAAAATAAATCATTTTATTGGGGGCTCTTACAGATCTTATAACAATCCATACATCAGTTGTATCAAGCACATTTATACATATATTTCCATCATCATTTTGCGTGTCATCCTTGCGCAGGGGCCATGCTAATCTTCTCTGTATCGTTCCAATTTTAGTATATGTGCTGCCAAAGCGAGCACTATTTCCATCATCATTTTCAAAACATTTTCTTTCTATTTGAGCCCTTGGTATAAGCTCCTCATTTTCCCCTCCCTCCCCACCCTCCCACCCTTTGAACCCTTGATAAATTATAAATCATTATTGTTTTCTTATCTTAACAATCCACTGTCTCCCTTTACCCATGCTTCTGTTGTTCATCTCACTCTTGGGAAGAGGAGGAGGGATTATACCTAGATCCTTTCAATTGGTCCCCTTTTCTCTCCCTACTCCCCAACCTTCCCCCTACACTCTTGGTTTCGCTACTCCCATTGCTGTTCTTAAGGGGTTTACCTATCCTGAATTCTGTGTATCATGAAATTTATCTGTACTAGTGTACATGCCCTGGTCTAGCCGGGTTTGTAAGGT